>NW_026589143.1:0-7001 GCF_907164565.1 Psammomys obesus | reverse complement strand
CATTTGTCTTTCTAAATGAGGATTAATCACCTTCGCCTGTGTCCACTATACTCATTTATAAGTGGATATTAGACATACAGTATAGGATAAACATACTGAAATATGTACACCTAAAGAAGCTAAGCAAGAAATAAGACCTTGGGTAAAATGATTAATCTTTACTCAGAAAGGCAAATGGGATGGACATCAGAAGAGGAAGTAAACAAGTAACAGGACAGGAGCCTACCACAGACATCTCTGAAAGACTCTACCCAGCATGGTATCAAAGCAGGTGCTGAGACTCATAGTCAAACATTGGGAAGAATACAGGGAATCTTATGAAAGAAGGGGAATATGAAAGACATGGAGAGGACAAGAGCTCCACAAAGAGAGCAACAGAACCAAAATATCTGGGCCCAGGAGTCTTTTCTGAGACTGATATTCCAATCAAGGACAATTCTTGGAGATAATCTAGAACCCCTGCACAGATGTAGCCCATGGCATCTCAGGCTACAAGTGAGTTTCTTATTAAGGAAAACATGGCCTGTCTGTGACATGAACTCAGTGGCTGGCTATTTGAGCATCTCCTCCTGACTGGGAAGAAGCCTTACAAGCACACAAAGTTAGACAATGCAGCCAGTCCTGATGCGACCTCATAGGCTAGGGTCAGAGGGAATTAGAGGAGGACCTTCCTTATCAGTGGACTGGGAGAGGGACATTGGAAGAAAAAAAAAAGGAAGGGTAGAGTTGGGAGGAGATGAAGAAGGGGGCTACTGCTGGGATACAAATTGAATATAGTAATTTATAAAAAATAGATAAATTGAAAAGTGTTTTTCAACTCTTCAAGTCTAAAAATTTTAATATATAAGCAGATAAGGTGCCTCCACTTTTGGGTTCTGGAATACATGGAAGTTCTTAGTAGCATCATTTTTCAAGCTCATTATTTCAATTCACAAACTTCTAAATATATTTTAAAACAAGAAATACATGGTGTAACTTATATAAAAATATGCAGAGCTTCATTCTATATTTCAGTTTATCTCCCAAAGAAAATTTGATTTGTGATATTAATTTATAAATTGAAATGTATAGTTTTATATTTCCCACACTCTGTTTTATGCCATGAACTGAAACCTTCCTATGAGTTTGACACTTCCACATAAAATCCAACAAAGTTTTCATACAAGTCTTTTACTTTTAAATACTTTTCTTCCATATAACTTTGGAATCTTGATGCTAGTTTCTTATTTTTACTTTCATTATGTTTGTTCTTAGTAACAGATCCAGAAACTTTTACAGCTTAAATACTTGCTGTCATAAACTGTGTTGATTATATTTTGACATTTAAAATATATGATTTAGATGAACATTTTTTTCCATTCTGATTAAACCTGTGAATGTTCATAATTTTCAGTTTTTATTACGCAATTTGGAGTTCTGAATATATTAAGTGTTAGGAAGAAGATGGCAGTGATTTTTGTTGAAATAAGGATGCTGATTTAAATCTGACTTTTTATTCTTACCCTGACAGTGTCAAAGCATGTTTTTGGCATTTCTAAGTGTTGCACTGTAACAAAAATAAATTCTAGTCTAAAGTTCATTTTTAGTTCCCTTGATTGCTATCACTTTAGTTTTTGATGTTTAAAAGAAGCTTTAAGAAACTTCTTGACCTTTTAATTTTTTCAATCTATATTCACCTTTCTATCATAAATTGTTGAGTTTTTAAATAGTTTGCTTTGAAAGCAAAATATATAAACAATAAAAATAAACATAAACCTGGGTCATGAAATTGCAAGGCTGATGGAAGATCATTATAAACTGCTGATATTCCCAGTTGTGGGGCCCATAATACATCCTCAGCCTTGTCACATTGTCCAACATCATTAGGTGAAACTGAGCAGCTGTGGCCGTATTCACCACAGATTTCCTTTTGCGAACGCACTGTGCAATCAGCTCATTACCATCCCAAGTGTCAGTTTATCCTCTTCTAATCAAAGACACTAGAACATAAGATAATATGCCACTCTGAGAAGAGAAATAAGGCACTATTCTCTTTATTCTCTTGTTTGTTTGTGTTTGTTTTGAGTCAGGATTTCTCTGTTGTCTCTCCATTCTTTAATTGTCATGATCATTGAAATTTTCCATGATGAAGATATCACCATCAATATAGGCCCAGGTAAATAAAATCGATGATGGGAAATACATTGGATAATTGTGCAACAATCTAAATTCTATGCTGCATTCAGTCTTTTGGTGTCAGAGTTCATGAGCTGTTTTTTTTTTTTTTTCCTTTGTTGTAGCATTTTGATCAATATATCATTTTGATCAAACTTAGGATCTTTGTTTCCTGTTGTAGAATGTAGTAGGTTTTGTTACTTAGATGTGTGTCTATTTAACGGCAGGATGACTTCTACAAATGATATTTAACAGCTTTGTGGTTTATAAATGCTGGGATATGAATTGCCACAGGAAATTATGAAGAAATCATCATGGGAAAATATCAAGTGTATGTATAGTAAAAAAATTAGCATCATTTAGAACTTCAGCCCGTTATAGGCCTTGATGAGTACAGAAACTACTTCTTTCTTTATGTCGTTCCCATAGACTGTTACCATCTTTCTTACTTTTTCCTGTCAGATTGTACTGAGTCAGCTCTGTTAACTGGTGTTAACTGTTCTAATTTTGTATTTCTCAATTATTGTGGCCCTCAAGACAAGCTTTCTCTTGTAGCTCAAAGGAAAAACTAAGCAAAAGCCAAGATGTTTCATGTGAGAATGTCAGGAAAGAACCACGCACCCATGCAGTTCATGCCCATGCCCATTACTTCAGATTTCCTGCCTTACCTTCATGCCGTGGTAAAGCTGCTGCTCACAGCTCCATTTTCTTCCCTCCACATCTTTTCTTTTGGTTTTCAGCCATTTGTGGTCACTTGTATCTCTAAAATGTCAGCTTTGCCATCAGGATTGGAGGTGTGAGAGGTCAGTGAAGGCTATTCTTGATCATTCTGGGCTCACATTTGTCAGTTCTAGTTTTCTGATGAAACTATACTCTTCACCCCTAGCAGAAGATATGTCTAGAATTAATTGTACAACCGACATCTAAAACTATGCAAGTTCAAAACTTTTGTATAAATCCTCCACTGTGCAAGTCCCCGTGGCTTTCTTTCAGTGATAAAACCCTGCATATTACATTCACTATTTTGAAATTTTAATGTAATTTTGTTCCATGTTGAGTATTAAAGTTGTGTTAGAGACAGATGAGAGCTTAAGTTAAAATAATAAAAAGCTATAAAGATATACTGCCAAAATACTTAAAAACTTATAGAACTAAAAGATTCATTTCAAATTCAAATACAAGCAATTGACAACATATAGTTCTTCGTTCCTATGGAAAAATATCTAATTTAACATTTTCCAGGAAGAAGTGTTAACATCCAAAACTGAAAGAGAAACAGCATGACCAAAGTTAAAAAAAAAAAAAAAAAAGAAAGAAAGAAACACAAACAATCAAGCAAAGCACCTCGTAATCTGGACTGTGCGGCTCCGCTAACATTCTTAGGAGAAGTGAAGATAAGCTTCATTTACCTCAGCTTTGAATTTTTTGGAGTAGAGTTCCTTCAGTAGCACTTGCATTAGGGACATTTGTTCTTTAAATAGAACCATTAAGTCGACTATGTTAATAAAATGATAGAAGTTGCATGTGTAATGTAAACATAGATGACTCTGTTTAACATAAAGTCAAATTTAAAAGCTAATTAGATATCTAATTAATGTGAAATTGAAGTTGAAAATACGCATTAAATTTTGAGTATGTCAGAAAGGAAATGACCAATGTTAAAAAGGAGAAGCAGTAGATGGATTGACCAATTGGGGTGATAGATCTTCATTGTTAACCTGATTAGATTGAGATGCCTATGATTATGTTTCCAAAAATAACTAGCTAAGAAGGCCCACAAAGGACATAACTAGCTAAGAGAAGCACTCTGTCCTAGGCTTGGGGCTTGGATAGACTACGAGGATAAAACCATATTGGTTTAAGGGTCTCATGCCTCCTCCTCCCCACCACCTTGTTGGTCACTATGAAATGACCTGTTCTTCTCCATCTTATTTTCACTAACATACTGAACTAAAACCCCCCTAATTAAGGCCCAAAGTAACCTTTGCTCCTTAAAACTGCTTTTTCTCAAATATTTTGGTCCTGAATATCTGGGCACAGGGGTCTTTTCTTAGACTGATACTCCAACCAAGGACCATTCATGGAGATAACCTAGAACTGCTGCACAGTTGTAGCCCATGGCAGTTAAGTATCCAATTGGGTTCCATAGTAACGGGAACAGGGACTGTCTCTGACATGAACTGATTGGCCTGCTCTTTGATCACCTCCCTCTGAGGGGAGAGCAGCCTTACCAGGCCACAGAGGAAGGCAATGCAGCCACTCCTGATAGAGTAGGATCAGAAGGAAGGGGAGGAAGACCTCCCCTATCAGTGGACTTAGAGAGGAGCATGGGTGGAGAAAAGGGAGGGAGGGATGGTGGGATTGGAAGGGAAGAAGGGAGGGAGCTACAGGTGACAAAAAAGGGAATAAACTGTAATTAATAAGAATAATAATAAAAAGGGAAAATAACATTAAAAAAAAAGAGACCACAAAAAAAAGAAACCCTGCTTTTTCTCGGGTTTTTGTCATAGGAAGAGAAACGAATCCTCACAGAACTAGTAAAATGCAGCACCCTTTACTTTGATATTGTAATAGTCAACATGTTAGGAGTTCTAAGTACATCTGGTAGTTGTAGCAGGGTGTAAGTTGGTTTCTGACTTACCAAGCAACTTTTGTTAAAGAAAGAGAAACACATTAATCCAACACATAATAGAAAATACAAAAACCACATGATCATCTCCTTAGATGCTGAAAAAGCATTTGACAAAGTCCAACACCCATTTATGTTTAAAGTCTTGGAGAGATCAGGGATACAAGGCACATACCTAAAGATAGTAAAGGCAATATACAGCAAGCCTATAGCCAACATCAAACTCAATGGAGAGAAACTTAAAGCAATCCCACTGAAATCAGGGACAAGACAAGGCTGCCCACTCTCTCCATATCTCTTTAACATTGTACTTGAAGTCCTAGCCAGAGCAATAAGACAACTAAAGGAGATCAAGGGGATACAAATCGGAAAGGAAGAGGTCAAAGTGTCACTATTTGCAGATGATATGATAGTATACATGAGCGAACCCAAAGATTCAACCAGAGAACTTCTTCAGCTGATAAACACCTTCAGCAAAGTGGCAGGATACAAAATCAACTCAAAAAAATCAGAAGCCCTCTTGTATACCAAAGACAAAAAGGCCGAGAAAGAAATTAGGGAAACAACACCCTTCACAATAGCCACTAATAACATAAAGTACCTTGGTGTGACTCTAACCAAGCAAGTGAAAGACCTGTTTGAGAAAAACTTCAAGTCTTTGAAGAAAGAAATTGAAGAAGATCTCAGAAGATGGAAAGATCTCCCGTGCTCATGGATTGGTAGGATTAACATTGTGAAAATGGCCATCCTGCCAAAAGCAATTTACAGATTCAATGCAATTCCCATCAAAATACCAACTCAATTCTTTACAGACCTTGAAAAAAAGAGTCTCAGCTTCATATGGAGAAACAAAAAACCCAGAATCTCCAAAACAATCCTGTACAACAACAGATCATCTGGAGGTATCTCCATTCCCGATCTCAAGCTGTACTACAGGGCAACAGTAATAAAAACTGCATGGTATTGGCATAGAAACAGAAAGGAGGATCAATGGAACCGAATAGAAGACCCAGAAATAAACCCACACACCTATGAATACTCAATATTTGACAAAGAAGCCAAATCCATTCAATGGAAAAAAGACAGCATCTTCAACAAATGGTGCTGGACCAACTGGATGTCTACATGCAGAAAAATGAAAATAGACCCATATTTATCACCCTGCACAAAACTAAAGTCCAAGTGGATCAAGGACCTCAACATAAAACCAGATACTCTAAATCAGCTGGAAAAAAAAGTGGGAAACAGCCTAGAACTCATTGGCACAGGAGAAAACTTCCTGAACAGAACACCAACAGCACAGGCTCTAAGAGCAACAATCAATAAATGGGACCTCATGAAACTGAAAAGCTTCTGTAAAGCAAAAGACACTGTCATCAAAACAAATAGACAGCCTACAGATTGGGAAAGAATCTTCACCAACCCTTTATCTGACAGAGGGCTAATATCAAGTATATATAAAGAACTAAAGAAGCAGAAAAGCAACAAACCAAGTAATCCACTTAAAAAATGGGGAACAGAGCTAAACAGAGAATTCTCGAAAGAGGAACATTGAATGGCAGAGAAACACTTAAAGAAATGCTCAACCTCATTAGCCATTAGGGAAATGCAAATCAAAACGACCCTGAGATTTCACCTTACACCCATCAGAATGGCCAAGATGAAAAACTCAAGTGATAGCACATGCTGGAGAGGTTGTGGAGAAAAGGGAACCCTCCTCCATTGCTGGTGGGAATGTAAACTGGTTCAACCACTCTGGAAGTCAATCTGGCGCTTTCTCAGACAACTAGGAGTAGTGCTACCTCAAGACCCAGCTATACCACTCCTAGGTATATACCCAAAATTTGCTCAAGTACACAACAAGGACATTTGTTCAACCATGTTCGTAGCAGCTTTATTTGTAATAGCCAGAACTTGGAAACAACCCAGATGTCCATCAACGGAGGAATGGATACAGAAATTGTGGTATTTTTACACAATGGAATACTACTCAGCAATCAAAAAGGAGGAAATCATGAAATTTGCAGGCAAGTGGTGGGATCTAGAAAAGATCATTCTGAGTGAAGTATCCCAGAAGGAGAAAGACAAACTTGGTATATACTCGCTTATATAGACCTACAAGACATGATAAACATAATGAAATCTACACACCTAAAGAAGATAATCAAGAAAGTGGACACAGGCGAAGGTGATTAATCCTCATTTAGAAAGACAAATG
>NW_026589142.1:8915-10245 GCF_907164565.1 Psammomys obesus | reverse complement strand
ATAAGGAAATCATGAAATTTGCAGGTAAATGGTGGGACCTGGAAAGGATCATCCTGAGTGAGTTGACCCAGAAGCAAAAAGACACTCACGGTATATACTCACTCATATAAACATACAATATAGAATAAACCCACTAAAAGCTGTACATCTAAACAAACTAAGCAAAAGAGAGGACCCTAACTAAAATGTTCAATCCCCATCCTGAAAGGCAAAGAGGATGTACATCAGAAGAAAACGAAAATAGGAAACAACCTCGGAACCCGCTACAGAGGGCCTCTGAAAGCCAGAAGAAAACAGGAAACAACCTTGAAACCTGCCACAGAGGGCCTCTGAAAGCTTCTGCAGTATAGACTGTCAAAGCAGATGCTGAGCCTGATGGCCAACTGATGGGCAGAGTGAATGGAATTTTATGTAAGAAGTGGGAAATAGTAAGAGCTGGAGGGAACGGGAACTCCACAAGCAGAGCAACAGAACAAGATAATTTGAACACAGGGAACTTCCCAGAGACGCCTACTCCAACCAAGGACTATTTGTGGAGATGACCTGGAACCCCTGCACGGGTGTAGCCCATGGCAGTTCAGTGTCCAAGTGGGTTACATAGTAATGGGAAGAGGGACTGCCTCTGACATAATCTGATTGGCCTGCTCTTTGATCACTTCCCCCTGGGGGGGGAGCAGCCTTACCAGGCCACAGTAGAGGACAATGCAGCCACTTTTGATGAGAACTGATAGACTAAGATCAGAAAGAAGGAGAGGAGGACCTCCCCTATCAGTGGACTTGGGGAGTGGCATGCATGCAGAAAGGGGAGGGAGGGTGGGATTGGCAGGGGAGGAGGGAGGGACTTATGGGGGGATACAAAATGAATAAAGTGTAATTAATAAAAAATAAATAAAAGATTTAAAAAAAAAAAGAAGCATACAGAACACCAAATAAACTCTACCAGAAAAGAAAGTCCTTATACCACATAATAATAAAAATATCAAACCTTTAGAACAAAGGCTATTAAAAAATGCAAGAAAAACGACCAAGTAATATATAAAAACAGACATATTAGAAATATACCTGACTTCTCAATGGAGACTCTAAAACCAGAAGGACCTGGACATATGCTTCAGATTCTAAAAGACCAAAGATGCCGCCCTAGACTACTCTACCCAGGAAAACTTTCGTTTACAATAGATAGAGAAAATAAGACATTACATGATAAAATGAAATTTAAACAATATGCATCTACAAATACAGCCCTACAGAAGGCACAAGAAGAAGAAGAAGAAGAAGAAGAAGAAGAAGAAGAAGAAGAAGAAGAAGAAGAAGAAGAAGAAGAAGAAGA
>NW_026589142.1:0-8905 GCF_907164565.1 Psammomys obesus | reverse complement strand
GAAGAAGAAGAAGAAGAAGAAGAAGAAGAAGAAGAAGAAGAAGAAGACAACAAACAACAACAACAACCTAAAAAGCTTGACTACACCCAATGAAACACAGGGAAGATATAATCTGAGACCAGCAAATATAAAAAAGGGAAACACACACACACACAACCACCACCCAAATAACAGAAATCAATAACACTGCTTTTTTATATCTCAATCTCAATGGCTTTAATTTCCTAATAAATAGCCACAGACTAACAGAATGGATGTGAAAAGAGGATCTATCCTTTTGTTCAAAGACAAGTGGGATTTCATGAAATTAAAAGACTTCTGTACTGCAAATGAAAATACTAATTGACTGAAGCCTACAGAACAAGAGTATAACCTTTCCATCTCTACATCCCACAATATATATAAATATATATATTTATTTATATATAATATATAAATATATATTTATATATAATATATAATATCCCAGAATATATAAAGAACTAAAAAATACTAAACATAAATAACTCAAACTTTCCATTTAAAACTTGGAATATGGAACGAACAGAGTTCTCAAAAGAAGAAAAAAATCACTAGAAAATGTCTTTAAAAGTGTTCATTGTCTTCAGCCATCAAAGAAATGAAAATTAAAACCGCTTTGAGATTTCATCTTACCCCAGTCAGAATGGCGAAGATTAAGAAAACCAAAGATTCAAAATGCTGGCAAGGATGTAGGGAAAGGAGGACGCTTAATCAGCTTTTAATAGAAGGACAAACTGGAGCAATCACTACAGAAATCAGTACATCTATTCCTAAAGAACTAGACGCAGATCTACCATATGACCCCACTGTATCAATTCTGGGCACTGTTTGTGCTATGAGAGGCATATGCTCATTCATGCTCATCACTGCTCTGTTTAAAATAGCTAGGACATGAAAACAACTCAGATATCTAGCAATACATGAATTTATAATGAAAATGTAATACTGGCATGCAATGGATTTTTATTTAGCTATAAAGAAAATAAACATAAGAATTTTTGCATGTAAATGGATGGAAAATATAGTGAGTGAGGTAACCCAGACCCAGAAGGACAAGTGTCACATGTTCTCACTCATATGTGTATTGAATCTTTAGATGTGTGTGTTTACATTGGAGTACCTGCAGAATCCAGGAAACTAGGAAGAGGCCATTGGTAGAGCAAGAGAAGAAAGAGCTTAAGGCAAGAAGGATAGCAGAACACAATTGATATAAAGAGGGAAAAGGAGATTGATGGAAAGGAGGACTAGGTGGGAAGAAGGATGGGAGGAAAGGACAGATGGGAGGGTAAGGGGAAGGATAGCTAACACTAAGGATATTTGAAAAAGCTACACAGAAACTTACTATTTTATAACACACACACATATAAATATTTGTTGTAACTTCTTAAATTCTATAGCCCCTCCATTGAGACCTACTTTATTTCTTTATTCACTTTGTATTCCAGCTGTTACCCCTCTCTTCTTCCCTCCCAATCCTACCCTTCCTTCTTCATTTCCTCTGATGCCTCTCTCCCCAGTCCACTTATAGGGGAGGTCCTTCTCCTCTTCCATCTGATCCTAGCCTATCATCAGGACTGGCTGCATTGTCTTCCTCTGTGGCCTGGTAAGGCAACCCCCCCCCCCCGCCTCAGGGGAAGGTGATCAAAGAACCAGCCACTGAGTTTATGTCAGAGACAGCCCCTGTTCCCTTATTAGGGAACCCACTTGGAGTCTTAGCTGCCATGGGCTACATCTGAGCAGGGGTTCTAGGTTATTTCCATGCATAGTTCTTGGTTGGAGTATCAGTCTCAGAAAAAACCCCTGTGCACAGACTTTTTGGTTCTCTTGCTCTCCTTGTGGAGCTCCTGTCCCCTCCAGTTTTTTTTTTTTTGTTTTGTTTTGTTTTGTTTTGTTTTGTTTTGTTTTGTTTTGCTTTTTTAATCTCCTTTTTCTTTCAGAAGATTCCCTGCCTTCTGCCCAAAGTTTGGCTATGAGTCTCAGCATCTGCTTTGATACCTTGCTGGGTAGGCCGTCTGTGGTAGGCTCCTGTCCTGTTCCTTGTTTTCTTCATCTTCTTATGTCTATCCCTTTTGCTTTTCTGAATGAGGATTGATCATCTTATCCAAGGTCCTCCTTGCTTAGCCTCTTTAGATGTACAGATTTTAGTATGTTCATCCTATATTATATGTCTAATATCCACTTATAAGTTTTTTTTCCATATGAAGTTGAGAATTGTTCTTTCAAGGTCTGTAAAGAATTGTGTTGGTAATTTGATGGGAATTGCATTGAATCTGTATATTGCTGTTGGCTGGATGACCATTTTCTCTATGTTAATCTTAGTGATCAATGAACATGGGAGATCTTTCCATCTTCTGATATCTTCTTAATTTCTTTCTTTAGAGACTTGAAGTTTTTTTTTTTTTTTCAAACAGGTCATTTACTTGCTTGGATAGAGTCACACCAAGGTAGTTTCTGTTATTTGTGGCTATTGTGAAGGGTGTAGTTTCCCTAATTTCTTTCTCAGCTCTTTTATCTTTTTTTTTTTTTTGAGTTAATTTTTTATCCAGCCACTTTGCTGAAGGAGCTTATCAGCTGAAGGAGTTCTCTGGTTGAATTTTGGGGGTCAGTCATGTATACTATCATGTCATCTGAAAATAGTGATAGTTTGACTTCTTACTTTCTGATTTGTATCCCCTTGATCTCCTTTAGTTATCATCTTATTTTTCTAGCCAGCACTTCAAGTACTATCTTGACGAGATATGGAAAAAGTGGACAGCCTTGCCTTGTCCCTGATTTCAGTGGGATTGATTTAAGTTTCTCCACATTGAGTTTATGTTGGCTAGAGGCTTGCTGTATATTGCCTTTACTATGTTTAGGTATGTGCCTTGTATCCTTGATCTCTCCAGGACTTTAAACAAGAATGGGTGCTGGATTTTGTCAAATGCCTTTTCAACATCTAAGGAGATGATTATGTGGTTTTTCTCCTTCAGTTTGTTCATATGGTGGATTACATTGATGGATTTCTGTATATTGAACCACACCTGAATGCTTGGGATGAAGCCTGCTTGATGATATCTTTTATGTGTTCTTGGAATTGGTTTGCAAGTATTGTATTGAGTATCTTTACATCAATGTTCACAAGAGAGATAGGACTGAAGTTCTTTCTCTCTTTTTTTTTTTTTTTTTTTTTTTTGTTGGGTCTTTGTCTAGTTTAGGTACCAAGGTGGTAGCTTCATAGAATGAGTTTGGTAATGTTCCTTCTGTTTCTATTTTGTGGAATGGTTTGAAGAGGATTGGAGTTAGCTCTTCTTTGAAGGTCTGGTAGAATTCTGCTCTGAAACTGTCTGGTCCTGGGCTTTTTTTTTTTTTTGGAAGGGAGACTTTTGATGAGTGCTTCGATTTCCTTGTGGGATATAAGACTATTTAATATATTTACCTGATCTTGATTTAATTTTGGTAAATGGAATCTGTCAAGAAAATTGTTCATTTCATTTATATTTTCAAATTTTGTGGCATATAGGCATTTGTAGTAAGACCTAATGATTGTTTGGGTTTCCTCAGTGTCTGTTGTTGTGTCCCCCTTTTTATTTCTGATTTCGGTGATTTGGATAGTTTCTCTCTGCCTTTTAGTTAATTTGGCTAAGGGTTTGTCTGGCTTGTTGATTTTTTCAAAGAACCAGCTCTTGGTCTCATTGATTCTTTGAGTTGTTTTCTTTGTTTCTAATTCATTGATTTCAGTTCTGAGTTTGATTATTTCCAATGTCTACTCCTTTTTGGTGTGTGTGCTTCTTTTTTTCTAGGGCTTTGTTAAGTTGTTTGTATGAGATGTCTCAAACTTCTCTCTGGAGGCACTTAGTGTCATGAACTTTACTCTTAGCACTGCTTTCATTATGTCCCATAAGTTTGAGTAAGTTGTGCCTTCATTTTCATTGAATTTTAGGAAGTCTCTAATTTCTTTTTTCATTTCTTCCCTGACCAAGTTGTCATTGAGTAGAGAGTTGTTTAGTTTCCATATTTATGTAGGCTTTTTGTTATTTCTGTTTTTGTTGAGGTCTAGTTTTAGGCCATGGTGGTCTGATGGGACACAAGGGATTATTTCGTTCTTCTTGTATCTGTTGAGGCTTTATGCCCAACTATATGGTCAATTTTTGAGAAGGTTCTGTGAGGTGCTGAAAAGAAGATATATTCTTTTGAGTTTGAGTGAAAAGTTCTGTAGACATCTATCACGTCCATTTGATTTACGACCTCTGTAAGTGTCATTATTTCCTTATTTAGCTTTTGTCTAGGTGATCTGTCCCTTGGTGAGAGTGGAGTGTTGAAGTCTCCCACTATTAAGGTGTTGGGATCGATGTGTGATTTAAGCTTTAATAATATTTCATTTAGGAATTTAGGTGCTCTTGTATTTGGGGCATAGATGTTCAGGGTTATGATGTCCTCTAGGTAGAGTTTTCCATTAAGGAGAATGAAGTACCCCTCCTCATTTTTTTTTATTAATTTTGGTTGAAAGTCTACTTTGTTAGATATTAGGAGAGGGACCCCAGCTTGTTTTCTGGGTCCACTTGTTTGAAAAACATTTTTTCAGCCCTTTAATCTGAGGTAGTGTTTATCTTTGTTGCGGAGATGTGTTTTTTGGATGCAGCAGAATGTTGGATCCTGTTTCCACAACCATTCTGTTAGTCTGTTTCTTTTTAATGAAGAGTTGTGTCCATTGATGTTGATAGATAATAGTGACCAATGAAAGTTAGTTCCTTTTATTGTGGAGTTGGTGATGTTACTGTGTTTCAATGCTTGTTTTATTTTAATTCTTTGTTGTGAAGTTATCTAAATCCTGTGTTTTCTTGGGTGTAGCTGATTTCATTGGATTGGAGTTTTCCTTGTAGTATTTTCTGTAGGGCTGGGTTGCTGTATAGATATTGTTTAAGTTTAGTTTTGTCATGGAATATTTTGTTTTTTTCCATCTATGTTGATTGAAAGCTTTGGTGGGTGTAGTAGTCTGGGTTGGCATCTGTGGCCTCTTAAAGTCTGCATTATATCTGTCCAGGCCCTTCTGGCATTCATAGTTTCTGTTGAGAAGTCTGGTGTAATTCTAATAGGTCTACCTTTATATATTACTTGGCCTTTTCCCCTTGTGCTTTTAATATTTTTTCTTTGTTCTGTAGATTTAGTGTTTTAACTAGTATGTGATGCAAGGAGTTTCTTTTTTGGTCTAGTCTATTTGGTGTTCTGTAGGCCTCTTGTATGTTAATGGACATCTCTTTCTTTAAGTTGGGAAAATTTTCTTTTATGATTTTTGTGAAAATATTTTCTGGACCTTGGAGCCTGGAATCTTCTTTTTTGTTTATTCCTATTATTCTTGGATTTCATGTTTTCATGGTGTCCTTTATTTCTTGGATGTTTTGTGTTTGGAACTTTTCCTATTTTACTTTTTCTTTGAGAGATGTATCCATTTCTGCTACGTATTTTCAGCACCTGAGATTTTCTCTTCCATCACTTGTATTGTTGGTGATGCTTACCTTTGTGGTTCCTGATCTTTTTTCTATGTTCTCCAGCTCAAGGGTTTTCTCTGTTTGTACTTTCTTTATTGATTCTAATTCTGTCTTCATGTCTTGCACCATTTCCTTTATCTGTTTGAATGTGGATTCCTGTCTTTCATCATGACCTCTATTTTTTGTTTGTTTGTTGTTTTGTTCATTTCCTCTCTATATGCCTCTACTTGTGCCTCTATTTGTTTGGCTGTATGTGCCTGTATTTCTTTGAGAGCTTTGTTTGTTTCCTCTTTATTTGCCTCTAATAACTGGATAAGCCTAAATTTGAGCTCATTTTCTTGTGTTTATTATGAATTAAAATATCCTTGATTTTGGGGGTTTCTGGTGAAGCCATGACGTCCTGATTTTTGTTGGATGTTTTCTTATGCTGACCTCTAGCCTTCTGCTGATCCATAACCTTTGTTGTTTGTTTTTGGAGTCTGTACTTCAGACTGGCTCTGTCTGTCTTTGGTGTCTGCAGTATTCTTCACGAAGATGAGAGAGGTCCACTGGTTTGAGAGTGGATGTTGGTGTTTCAGCCTTAGCTAAGGGAGGAAAGTCACAGGCGCATGTTTGAACTTGCTCAGGAGTGTGTGTGGAAGTGTACCTTGAGGGACAGAGTGCTAGAGAGTGTAGATGTCTGGAAGGGTGGAGCTTAATTAAACAGGGTAGGGGGTAGGGATACTGGTGCTGTTCCAGAGAGCAATGCACATGCTCAGGTGCTCTGAATACCTCAGTGGCCTACAGGCCCGTTGTACTCTCCTCCTGGTATTCAGATATGTCTGAGCTCCAGGACTTGTTTGCTTGGACTCCACTGATATACCCACAGAACAGGGGCTTCAATGTTGAGGATGCTGCCCCAAGGATTCCTATATTGCCTACAGTGGGGTTGTGGGTGGGAGGGATCCAATGTCTGGCTGCTAGTGTAGAGAGCCCCTGGATGTGGGGCTCTGCACGCACTCACTTGAAGGCTCGCAGACCTAATCAGAAAGCACAGGGGTTCCCCCTATTCTCTACTCTCTGATTTGGGCCAGCAGAAGGACAAATGAGAGTGTAGGAGATCTGTCAGCTTAGTGGTGTCCACTGTTTGGCTGCTGGGCTGGGAGTCCTGTACTTGGGGGTAGCTCCCCCTGCCATCTCAATCACAGACTATGGAGGCTCCTGCTTGGACTAGTCTTAGCCGTGTAGTAGCCACAGCCCTCGGTGGCCCACCTGTACCATTTTAATCACTGAGTGTGGAGGCTTGTGCTTGGGGCAACCATGCTGCCTCTGAGCTGGGAGGTCCATGCTTGGGGCAGCAGCCACTGTTTGCAGCCTCCACCAAGCAGGGAGACCCATGCTTGGGGCAAGGGCATGTGCAGGGGGATTGAATATTCGCCACTCTCAGTCCCCAAAGACATCCACAGGTGACATGGATCCAAACTGTCCCAGCTCATGGTTTGTCCCCTCTTGCCCAGGAAACCTCAATGTCAATGTTCTGGGAGCTGCCCCTCCACTCACCAATTTTGGAGTTTCAGATCCTGTGCCCCTCAGATATGGTGTGCGCTGGTTGCCTCCATCTTGGACACCCCCCTCACACACTTTATTTCTTAGCGTAACTATGGCTCCTCTGTTGACACCTGCTATAGCCTTTAGTGTACCAGAAGCCATTTTGCCTACAAATCTCCATTTTGATTATGTCTGTTTTCATTTCACAAACTTTGTATGCTTTGTTACAGGACACTCTATGAAGTCCCCTAACTGCAGAAACAATCAAATTTAAAGTCCCTTAGAAAAGCTTTGTCTAGCTAGTCAAAATAATGTAATGTTGCTTCCTACATCTGAATGATTGGTTACATTTTTGTTACCTGGTTGTTACCTACTTGCACTTTGTTTCCTACACCTGGTTACAGTTTTGTTACCTGGTTGCTACCTGGTTATGGGTTTTTTTTTTTTTGTTTTGTTTTTTTGTTTTTTTTTTTTTTGCATTAAAAAAACTGCTTTAGGAACAGACCATAGTCTGGTTCCCAAGTCCAGATTATGGCTCTGGCCAGTCAGTTTCTGTTTAGTGTTCAATAAACCTCTGTTGAGCTCAGTCTGGTGTCTGAGTGTTCAGTGAGTGGCCATTCCTGAACCCATAATAATATTCATCTAAAAGACTGTAATTGGAATTTCTCTACACAAGAGACAATGCTCCCTGCAGAAGCCATAGATTACTGAATGAAGAGCTCAGTGTCAGGTGTAAGGAACCTCTCCTTGAGTTGTTGGTCAGGGGTTTCCCAGAGGTCCCCTCCCCCTGCAAAACAAAAACCAAAAAACAGAAAACACAGGCAATTGCCGTTGCTCTTGCTGGACCAATAGACCTGGATGGTAAGATCCTGTTGCTGCAGACATGTCCTACTTTGTAGGATCTTTTAACTATAGAATCACGTCATCCACAAATTGAACTAATATGACGTCTTTTTAAATATTCATATCCTTTTTATATCTTTTATCCCTTATAGCTCTAGCTAAGACTTCAAACAAAAATGGCGGAGAGAGTAGGCAATCTTTCCTCATATTTACTACTAGTTTCTTTAGAACTTTTACCAAGAACTTTGTCAAATGCCTTTTTGCTTCTGTTGGAATGATCATGTAACTTTTTTTTAAATTTTTTATTTAACTTTTATTAATTACACTTTATTCATTTTGAATACCCCCATAAGCCCCTCCCTCCTCCCCTCCTGGTCCTGCCATACCCCCCTTTCTGATGCATGCCCCTCCCCAAGCCCACTGATAGGGGAGGTCCTCCTCTCCTTCTTTCTCATCTTAGTCTATCAGTTCTCATCAGAAGTGGCTGCATTGTCAGGGTTCTAGGTTATCTCCATGAATAGTCCTTGGTTGGAGTATGAGTCTCTGGGAAGTTCCCTGTGTTCAAATTTTCTTGTTCTGTTGCTCTCCTTGTGGAGTTCCTGTCCTCTCCAGCTCTTACTATTTCCTACTTTTTACATAAAATTCCATTCACTCTGCCTGACAGTTGGCCATCAGGCTCAGCAACTGCTTTGACAGTCTGCACGGCAGAGGTTTTCAGAGGCCCTCTGTGGTTGGTTCTGAGGTTGTTTCCTGTTTTCTTCTTCTAGCTTTCAGAGGCACTCTGTAGCAGGTTCCTAGGTTGTTTCCTGTTTTCTTTTTCTTCTGATGTCCATCCTCTTTGCTTTCAGGATGGGGATTGAACATTTTAGTTAGGGTCCTCTCTTTTGCTTAGTTTGTTTAGATGTACAGATATTAGCGGGTTTATTCTATGTTGTATGTTTATATGAGTGAGTATATACCGTGTGTGTCTTTTTGCTTCTGGGACAACTCACTCAGGATGACCCTTTCCAGGTCCCACCATTTACCTGCAAATTTCATGATTTCCTTAT
>NW_026589141.1:10464-22477 GCF_907164565.1 Psammomys obesus | reverse complement strand
ATCCACCCATCCACCCACCCATCCACCCATCCACCCACCCATCCATCCATCCATCCACCCATCCACCCATCCACCCACCCATCCATCCATCCATCCACCCACCCACCCATCCATCACGTGTATGAGCATTTCGCCTGTGGCTTGCATGTGTGCCATATGCACGCCTGGTGCCCACGGTGGAGTTTAGAAGAGAGGGTCTGGGACTAAAGTTATGGAGCCATTTCTCTATAACCTAAAAGAGGAACTTGAAGTTGTATGGGAAGAGCTGAGTTCTTAGCAGGACAGGGAACGTGAGAGGGAAAGTTCCCCGGGGACCTGCTGTCTGGGGAGGACGCTTTGCAGTCCGCTGAGAAGACAACGCTTTCTCGGAGCGTGCTGAGGGAGACGGAAGGCTGGAGTGAGAGTCAGACTGTTGGGTGTTCAGAAGCGCCCAGGGCTTGAGCAGGCTACGCAAGGGTTCCAGCCGGACCACGCCCCAGCTCCCCTCCCCCCAGCCCCTCCTGGAGGATTCTAGGCGGGGCTCCACCCTGACCACGCCCCCAGCCCCTCCTGGAGGATTCTAGGCGGGGCTCCACCCTGACCACGCCCCAGCCCCTCACTGGGGATTCTAGGCGGGGCTCCACCCTGACCACGCCCCCAGCCCTCACTGGGGATTTTAGGCGGGGCTGCACCCTGACCACGCCCCTCACTGGGAGATTCTAGGCGGGGCTCCACCTTGAGCCACTTCTTGGAGGGTGACTTACTTGGAGGGTGGGCAAGCTGAGGGGTCATGATGCCGACATATGGGTCCTGAGCCTGGCACAGATGTATGCAGGAAGGGATGGTAGTGTGGCCTTCCTAACCGTGCTCGCCGTCGCCCCCGGGGGCACCTCAGTGGACGGTGGGGGACCCTGGCTTCTGGGCGAGAGCAGGGCTGCTAGCCCCACCACAGCAGTAATTAAGGGCTCTGGGCATCCCCGCGGTGTGATGTATGTGTGCCTTAACTAATCATTTATTAGGTCACTGATGGCTCGTCAATATTAATTCATTTATTTAAACAACTCGCTCCTGTAATGAAGATGTTGTCTGTGAGAGGGGGCGGGGGGCGGGGGGGCAGGATGCAGCTTAGGGTGTGTTCAGAGATAACCAGGCGGGTGGGGGTAATGGACTGCCCCCCCTGAAGGCCCCACCGCCGAGGACAGTGCCCGAGGCTGGGGCGGGCAGGGGGATGCCCGGTGTCCTATCCCCCCTCCTGCCCCGGGAAGGCCTAAGGCTGCCTGGAAGCCGGCCACCTCGTGGGCTTGTCCCCAGGGGAGATCTGAGGACAGCAGTTGCCGCCGGAGAGTCGGCATGGTGGTTAAGAGCACTGGCTGCTCTTCCAGAGGACAAGGGTTCAGTTCCCAGCACCCATACTGCGGCTCACAGCCACCTGTGACCAGCTCCACTGACCGCAGCACCCTCTTCATGAACACTTCGTGGGTGTGCAAGACAGAAGGCACACCGCTTACACACGTAGAATAAAAATAAATAAAACCAGGATGGAGAGATGGCTCAGACGGTAGGAGCACTGGCTGCTCTTCCAAAAGGTGCTGAGTTCAATTCCCAGCGACCACATGATGGCTGTCGACCATCAGTTCTGGCGCCCTCTTCTGGCCAGCAGACACACATGCAGGCAGAATGCTGTATAAAAAGAATAAATAAACCCTAAATAAATAGATAGGTAGATAAATAAAACCTAAGAACAACAGCCAAGATTGCCAAGAAGGCTTGAAAGGAAACGTGTGTGCAAGTCTGGCGCCCCATGTTCCACACAATGGTAGGAACAGGCTCTCTCGAGTCATCCACGGGTGGGCCACCTTAGCGCACACACAGAATAGCAGGAGTCAGGCTGGGTCAGAGGGCCTCAACTGCCTGCCACAGCCAGCACTTAGGAGGCTGAGGCAGGAGGCTTGCCACGAGTGTGAGGCCTGTCTTGGCTGCATGGTGAGACTGGCTCACGTCTGCAAACACGAAAGCAGGCGACATTCCTGCGCCACTCCAGAGCCGCATGCCCTGAGGTTGCTGGCCTGAGCTGGCCTGAGCTGGCCTGAGCTGGCTTCATCAGCCTTCCTTCCGGCCTCACTCCAACCTCGGGGTCTTTGATCCCTGTCCACACCTCACGACAACATTTGCTGGCACTCCTGTGCTTCCGGGTGGGTCAGCTCCCCTGTCACCTGCTGACACAGAGGCCCTCCATGCAGGGCCCTCGCCATCTCTCCGTCACCCCACCCCCACCCGGAGCCCACGGCTCCTGAGGTCCTCCCAGCTCATCCGTCCATCCATCGGATGCTTTTTGACTTTGTGAGACTGTGTCCCACTCAGCCGCTCTGGCCACCCCAGGTTCCAGGTGACGGACAGGTGAGTGGGACCCCTGTCAGGCTGGTGAGGAACACAGAGGCCACACACACACCCATGAGGCTGAAGGAGGGGGTCCCTCTGCTGCCTGGCTCTACCGGGGAGGGTGGGGGCTGGGGCACAGAGAGGTCTCCTCAGCTGCCTGAGGTCACACAGCCTGGAACTGTGGTCTCTACTCAGAACCCCAAACACACATCTCAGTGTGGTTCTTTTCCTCCCAGAGCCCACCAGGGTTCCCCAGTGTCCACAGGACCATCGCTGAGGCCCAGCCCTCCAGATCAGCAGGGGTCACACCCCGCTTCTGAATGCTGACCTCCAGGCAATCCTGGGACTCAGGGTCCTGGTGGGGTGAAGCCTCAGCTCATGCCTCCCCCGCCCCCAAAGGAGAGTTCCAGGCTGGAAGATGAGGTACCGGAGAGGTACCGAGCCCGGAGTGTCAGGAGGCACTGCACAACACACCCAGCGACTGATGACAAAAGCAGCAGCGAGATTTCCAGTGGGGGCCGCGGCCAGGGGACCCACACAGCTGCCCAGTCACTCAGTCACTTTTGCTTGGTTTTGAGCAGTTTCTTGTTGTTTTGTGAGACAGGGTTTCTCTGGGGAGCCCTGGCTGTCCTGGAACTCGCTCTGCAGACCAGGCTGGCCTCACACTCGGAGATCTGCCTGCCTCTGCCTCCCCAGTGCTGGGATTAAAGGCACAGGCCCCCACTGCCCAGACTGTAAGTTTTGTTTTGTTTTGTTTTTTTAAAGAAAAAAAAAATCTCTGGCTCAACATACTTTGATTAAGCACCTGCTGCATACATTGTTCTGATCCCCACTGGGGCTGGGACAGAGCGGCCTGCTTGGTGTTCCGTTGTTCTTGTCCTGTCTCTGCTGGGAAGGTGCACCAGCACCTCAGTTCGGCTCCGATTCCACACGTGCCGAGAAAGTCACCAAAGATGACAGTGGCCAGGACTGGGTCTCGGTGCCAGCCACGGTTCTGTCCCGCACCTGACCCAAAAGGGGACACAAGCCTGGGGCCTCTGTCTGGGCCGCCTGGTGGTCAGGGCGTTAAAGTTAACTTCCTGGAAACAGGCTTGATTAGTGTCCTCCGGCCCCGCATAAATTAACCTCGGCCAGCCACCGAGGCTGGCGGATCGATGGTCCCGCTCGGCAATTCCCGGACGGTCCGGCGCATCCGTCACCACTCGGGCTGCTGACGGCTTTATCTGCAACAGCCAGGCAGTGTGGGAGGGTGGACAGAGGGCTCTGCGCACACAACAGCGTCCGTGGACGCTCTGGCCGTAGCTGTACAACCACGGCATGTCTCAGGGCTCAGGAGGCTGGCCAGGAGCCTCCTGAAGAGCCGAGAGCTCTGGGTCCGCCAGCTATCGGAGGAGTTCAAGGGCAGCGTGGGCTGCAGAGAGAGGGGTCTTTTTATTTATTTGGAACCCTGTATAGCCCTGGCTGTTCTGGAACTCACTCTGTAGACCAGGCTGGCCTCGAACTCACAGAGATCTGCCTGCCTCTGCCTGCAGGGATTAAAGGAGTGCACCACTCAGCTATAAGGAGGTTTTCTTTTATTCTTTTATTTGTTTATTCATTTATTCGGCTAGTTAGTTAGTTAGTTGGGGGTTGAGCCTCACTGTGTGGCCTTGGAAGGCTTTGAGCACCCTGCTATATGGACCAGACCAGCTTTGAGTTCCCCAAGGTGTCTGTCTCTGCTTCTTAGCGCCAGGATTACAGGCGTGTGCTGTTACACACGCGGTACTTGGTGGTGCTGGTGGGGAGGAGTGAGAGAGCAACCCTCGGGGTTGGCTCTGTCTTTCTGTCTCTTGTTCGGCCTGTGCCGTGGCTGTCCAGTGGCTGTGCTCAATGCCCCGACCTTTGGGCCATCCCTCTGTAGAAGGGTTGAGGGTTCAGATGTGCTCCATTGCTTCCTGATGTTTGAGCGGGCTCCAGGGATCAGTCTCAGGTGGTCAGGCCCATTAGTGAAGGCTGAGCGGCCTCCCAGTGTTGCATGGAAAAGCTGATGGGAGCCTATAGAGAGGGTTCAAGGCCAGTCTAGGATATACAGCAAGTTTGAGCTATTCCTAGCTACACAGTGAGCTAGAGGCCACTCTGCCTCTTATGTAGCTGTCTGCACAGCAACCTGTTTCCACAATTACCCTCTGAGGAAGGCCGGTATCAGTCAAGTAAAGAGTTCAAGGCCAACTTGGGCTACCTAGTGAGCTTGAGGCTAGCCTGGGCTAAAGCATGAGTTCAGGGCCAGCTTAGGCTTCAAGAGACTCTGTCTTAAAAACAAGAAAAAAGAAAAAAGTTAGTCTAGAGCCACCCTTTAGGGTCAGTGAGGGACACAGTCAAGCCTGACCCAGTTTCCAGAAGCTGCCCCCAAGACAATGGCCTCAGGTCGGCTAGTCCAGAAGGGCTTCGTGAAGACCACTCTGGAAGCAGGTTGCTGTGTGGGTAGCAGGATGGGAATACCCCGAATCCTTCACCCTTGGGGTGCATGGATGCCCTGGCTCCAGGCTCAGCACTGGCCCAGGCAGAAAGGCGGCATCAGCTGGCTGTATGTAATGCATTCTCTGCCGCTGGGCCTCAGTTTCCCCACCTGTGGCAGCTGAGGGTGCAGGAGCTTGCAGAACCCGAGTCCTCCCTGGCTGAGTCTGGTTGGTACTGGACAGACAGTAACGATACTGATGGAGGAGGAGAGGCCCCTGCAGGTCCCAGCACCATGAGCCAATCAGCTTTTGGCCTGAAGAGCTACGAAAAAAAAAAAAAAAAAAAAAAGGGCGCTGAGGCACATGCTTTTAGTTCCAGCACTCGGGAGGCAGAGACAAGTGGACCTCTCTGAATCCAGGGCCAGTCGCCACTGCATTGTGAAACCGTCACAAAAAATAAAATTATATTAAATTAAAAATTTAAAAAGCTTGTCCGGTTGGGGTGTACTGGCCAGAATGCTCAGCCAATGTGGGGGAGGCCCTGGGTTGCACCCCAGTTGTGCCAGTCATGCCAGCACTAAGTGGGCAGGGGCAGGAGGATCAGGAGTTGAAGGCTGTATCGTCTTTGGCTGTATCGTCTGTGGCCAGCCTGGGCTACACATGACCCCATCCCAAAGCAAAAACTGAGTGTTTGCTGACTGACAGGCACGGTAGGAGGATTCGTGTTTTCCCGAGCCCGTGGGTTCTGCCTGGAGCAGCGGGTTCCTGCGGGGCACCTCCCGTGGGTCTGTCCGTGGGGAGCGGCATCCTCTGAAGCCCTGGGCCTTGCTGTCCTTCCTGTCCATTCTCAGACAGGCAGAGTTCCCTGTGGTAGTGATCCAGGCTCCAGGGTCTCGGAGTGCCAGCTGAGCCCCGTGTCTGTCCCCAGAGGTCTCTCTCTCTCTCAGCCTCCTCACAGTGTCCCCCTCAGAGGCACTGCGCTGCGGCCCAGCGTGGTGGCCTTGCCATCATGCCATTACCCCTCCTTCGGGGTTGGCGTTCTGGGGTGTTATCCTCCGTGTCCCTTCACCCCACCTGCTGCCTGGTTGGAGCCCTCTCGACACTATAGTGGACAGGCCTGGCCTGCCCAGAGCTCAGCCTGCAGGGCCCTTCTGCCCAGAGAACCCTCAGGGACCCTCCCACACAACTCGCCTGGTGACCCTGGGCAGTGCCCGGACTCTGCCTCAGGGGTCCAGTTGGAGATGACCACACTTGGGTCCTCATGGGCCAGCCGCTCTTGACTAACGAGAACATGTGTCCACTGACCTGTGTGTCCTTTCTCCGTCCCAGGTCACCCTGTGTTTAAGACAAGGAGTCAGGGGTCCCAGATGCCTGTGGCAATGACAGACACAAGAGGCGGCATGCTGGGAGAAGGAGGGACCCCTCCCATATAAACCATAGACCTGGGCCTGCCCCGACCCACGGTCCAGGCCCTTTGGAGACTGATGGTGTAAGCTGCCACAGCGGAGCAATGGGGTGGCCCTGATGAGTTTCCACATGAGGCCCAGGCCTGGTCTGTGGCCCGTATAGGCTGCCACAGCCTGGGGCGTCAGTTGGGGTGACTGACAGGTAAATTCATATGTCTGTGCACTGGGGTCCCACCACACCCGTGGAGGTCAGGGGACATCCTGAAGTCAGTTCTCGCCTCCTTTCATGTGGGCCCAGGAATCAAACCCAGCCCAGGCCCTCAGCCTTATTTGGAGGCAAGCGCCCTTGCCACATGGAGCTGGGGAGATGGCTCCGTGGGACCTGAGTCAATTCCCTGCACCCCCAAAACAGCCAGACGCAGCAACCTGAGCTTGGGGTCCCAGCACTGTGGAGGTGGAGCCAGAGCCCTGGGGCTCTCTGGCCAGCGAGTCTAGCAGAATCAAGGGCACCTGGGAAATGACACCTCAGACTGACTTCTGGCCCACACACGTGGGCACGCATGTGTCCACACACCCACACACTATGCACACACATGCAAAAAATGAAGGGTACTCAGAGCGCAGGTCCAAGAGGCCCATGGATCCCTGAACAAGCCCACGCTGTGTCAAGCATCTGAAGCTGAACCAAGGTCACGTGCTGTCCGTGGCTCCCGCTGGCCACCTCTGCGCAGACACTCACTCCTGTCAGCCGAGGCCCAAGCGTGTGGATCCACGATGCTCAGCACTCCCCTCCCACACACTCGTGCCAGAGCTCAGCTCAACAGCCTCCCGTGCACCCAGGGGACTCTCTGGGGACCTGGTGAGTGTGCTCACGTGTGCTTCTGGGATATTCAGGGTCACCCAGGAGCCCGGACAGCTCAGAGTTCTACAGATGGCCGTCAGGGTCTCCGGGGCCATCAGGAGCTCTGGCATGCCCCAGTGAGGTCCCAGGCTCAGGCTCCAAATAAGAGCCGCTTGCTCAGGCCCCGTGCCTGCAGCCCCGGACGGCCCAGCTGACCTGCAGGTCCCACAGCTGAAAGGCGGCACCTAGCCCGGCTCCTCTCCCGGCTTAGCAGTTTCAGCACCTTTGGGTTCCCGTCTCTGGGTCTCCCTTCACAATGTCCTGGGGGGGGGGCCCTCCCCACGTCTGCTCCACTGCAGACTCTGTAAGTAAGCAAACACAACCTCGGGACAATAAAACTTTATTAAAAAACACGCAAACAAACCAACAAACCTGGGGTTAGATGTGGCTGTTGGCCAGAGTCTGCCCACTCCTAGGCTTTGCCCAGAGCTCCTTTCTTGGGACGTTTTGTCATGTCATCTGTGCTTGCTCTGTTCTAGGCCTTTCTACAGATTGGCATTGCTTACACAAAAGTCCCACCCACTCTTCTGAGGTGAAATAAGTTTTCAAAGCTTTGGAACTGCCCTGGCTTGGCATTCCCCCCCCCCCCCTACACACACACGTCGGGGCTGGCAAAGGTGCCAGTGCCCCTGGAGGCCAGGGAAGGGCAGGAGGGCTTCAGGAGGCCTGCTCTGCCTCCTCTGCCTTATCCTCTGAGATGAGGTCCTCACTGAAGCTGGCCCCAGGCACGCTCCTTCCTCTGCCTCCCCGGTGCGGGTTCCGTGTGTGCTCGGTCATGCTGGCCAGCTTTTTACCTCTGTCCTGGCCATCCAAACCTAGGTCCTCACACCTGAGCAGCCAGCGAGTCAGCCGTTGAGCTATCTCTGCAGCTCACAAGGGTGCCTTCCTTCAAAATCTCCCCCAGGAGCAAAGCCACAGAAATTCCCACAGTCCATGGGGGGAGAATACACCTGTGGCTCAGAGACCTGAGCCCCACGCTGGGGCCCTCCCTGCCCCTTGGCTCTTGGGCCGCCCCGGACGCATCCCTATCTGCCCCCGGCAGAGACAGTGATGTTCCAAGGATGGCAGGAAGATGGGCCGAGCCCGGGGACCAGCCGATCAATAACTCCCATCAGCTTGGGCCCAGCGGAAGCCAGGCCCATCCCCGCCCTCCTGGGAACGGATAAGCCCCAGGAACCCTCTTGAGGGACGCCGGGCACCCGCCCATGCCAGCAGGCCATCCTATCTCCAGTGGAAGTGGCCAGTCTCTAAATTGCCCAGACGGGCTACGCCGCAGGCCCACACTGAGGCCTTTAATAGCGGGGACTTAATGTTTTATTGTTGGTTTTAAAAGCGTAATTAGTTGGAGTGTAAACAGAAAAAAAAAACCCTGCTTAATTAAGAATTTTTAAACAGGGGTGTATAACTGCCGGAAACATCGACGAACCCTCAGGTACCTTCATAAAATCGATCGGGGATGAGGCTGGGAGTGGAGGGGCCGGGCGGGAGCTGGGGACACTGCTGAGGAGATACGGTGAGATACGCAGCTCATCCGCTCTGCCGGGGACCCCAGGGAGCTGGGGCGTAAGACGTATGACCTGGGTCTGAGAAGTAGGCCTGATGGCTTTTACGCATTGATGGAGGTGACAGTTGCCTAGACAGCTGCCAAGAAGTGTCTGTGGGTGGCTGGGAGCCAAGTCCTGAGCCTGGGGGCTGGCTTCTGGGGGAGCCTTGGCCACTTTGGGCCAGCTCTGGACACGGGTCCCGAGACTGGCCACTGACACACAGCAGCTCGGATGGTGTCTCACAGCCCCTCTGGGTCACCTCCCCAGCACTCCAGCCTGCCCAAGTCAGAGTGTAGGCCCCAATCATGCAAACATGGCTTTTTCTACTTATTTTCATATGTCTGTGTGTGTACAGGTTTCTGCGTGCGTGTGTGTGTGTGTGTGTGTGTGTGTGTGTGTGTGTGTGTGTGTTCGTGCATGTGGAGGGCACAGGCTGATGTCACCTGCCGCCATCTTCCTCCATCTACCTCCACCCAGTTTCGGAGCCAGGGTCCTTCACTGGCCTGGCCTGGAGCTCACTAAGCTGGCCGGCAGGGGAGACCCACGGATCCTCCTGTCTCTGCCTCCTTAGTGCTGGGGCCACAGGCTCACCCTACCGCGTGCTAAGCATGGAGCCTCCTCTTCCTGCCTCCAGGGCAGTGCTTTCCCCACCGAGCCGTTGGCCCAGCCCACCCTGCCCTTTTGTTTTGCTTTGCTTTGTTTTTCGGACAGGGTTTCTCTGTGTAGCTCTGGCTGTCCTGGAGCTCAGTCTGTAGACCAGGCCGGCCTCGAACTCAGAGATCTGCCTGCAGAGGCTCTTGGCTCTTGATCCTCCGAGTGCTGGGATCAAAGCTGTTCGCTGCCACCGCCCGGCAAGCCCCTTATTTTTAAAAATACGTATTATTGATGTTGTTTGCCCCACGGTCTAACTCTCCGGTTCAGACTGGCCTCCAGCTCTCCGAGATTCCCTGCCTCAGCCTCTTGAGGGCTGAGGCAACAGTACACAACACTGCAGCCCTTGCCGACCGTGGCGGAGGGTGTGTGGTTACTCGGGGTATAGGGATCGTCTTTACGAAATAATCCGGATGCCCAGAGGGCTGGGTTGGAGGGCAGAGGCACACATGACTGAATCCGGGTTCTCCTCTGAGCTGGGTGTCCAGAACGCCTGGGCCGGGCTGCAGACAACCGACTTCCCATCCTGGAGCCAGAGAGTCACAGAGGCCACAGGTTCTCTTAGCTTCCAACCCGGGGACCTTCTCTGGGTCATGACGTGGGGCCAGAGCGGCCTGCACCAGAGCCACTGCAGCCAGTGTGCCAAAGCCTGGAGCTGCAATGCTTCCCAGAGGCACAGATGCCCCCCCCACCGCCCCCACTCTCCCCTTTCACAGGAGTGAGCGGGAAGTGGCCATGGCCCAGAGGGAAGCTGAAGAGGCACGGGAGCCACTTCTGCCCAGTTCTTAGCTTGAGCTTGCACTCAGACTTTCAACTCCCAGGACAAAAAGACTCATCCCTCGGGGAGCCTCATCCCTGCACCCCCATATCCCAAATCCCCACATCCCTACATCCCTCCCCACACCCCTCAATGCCCGCATCCAAGGCAGAGTTCTTCTGGGGGATCAGAGAGGTTGAGATAGGCCCTGTGAGCAGCCCAGCAAGCTGGCAAGGGCTGTGCCCTCTGCAAGGGTGGCAGCTCCCAGCAGCTCCCAGATGGCAGAGACAGAAGTAGCCCCAGGAGGGGAGGGTTTGAGGGCTGGGCTGGGTGGTGGCTGCCTCCAGCCTGAGCCACAGAAGGAGATCGGTGGCAGGTGAGGAAAGCTTGGGGCAAATGTCCTGATGTGACAGGACTAATTCCAGGCCTTGCGGGCTCCCCTATGGGGCTCCCTGGCTTCTGGACAGGTCTGGAAGCTTTGCCTTGTCTTGCTCCTCCCTCTCTGTGTATCTCTTCCTTGTCTTTCTTCCTGGTTTCTTGAGACATGGTCTCACTGTGTAGCCCAGAACCCATAGCAGTTCCCCGGCATCAGCTTCCTAAGTACCTAAAGTGACAGGTTCAGAGCACTCCTCTGAATCTGTCTTCTTGGGGCCTGAGGAGTAGCTGAGATCTCTAGAAAATTTCTCCGGAGGGCTGGGACTCTGAGTGGTCGGCCAGGGGAAGCTGTGGCTTGTGGGGAGGCTGCAGCCCTCGGGAATGAAGTCTCCCGTGGCAGGGATTCCGCTGTGCTGTCGCCAGGGTTCTCATCCGAGGCCATCTGTTACCTCACTGGTCTTGGCCTTTCCGGGAAGCCCTTCTCTGTGGTTTTGGCTGTACCAGCCTGTGGTTTTGGGAACCCACAGTGAGGTAAATGGCCGCCCAGAGGGACTAGGAATGGACCCGAGGCACTGCCTGGGGTGGGGGATGAGGCCCCACGTGGCTGCTGAGAGGATACAGTGTGTCAAGGGGATCCTCCAGACTGAACCCCAAGGTGTCTCATTACTCAAATCCCATGAGGCCAGAGTCCAGCCAAAACCCCCAGGGCCACACCTATGGATAAGCCCTGTCTCCAGTTCATTTTGTTTTGGGAGCACACATGCGCACGGAGGCCACGGTGCTTCCTCTGCGGCTCCCCCCTTCTGTTTTGAATTGTAAAAATCACATGTATGTATTGTGTTTTTTATGTATGTGTCTGGGAGCGAGCGAGCTACTGAAGGGCAGCTTGCCACGGTCGGCTCTCTCCATCAGCTGGGGTCGTGTAGACTGAACTCAGGTCTGCAGTGTCCCAGGCATGCTAATATGGTTGGCTGATGGGCACTTTGCCCTCTGAACCCTCTCCCATGTGTGTCCCCCTCCCCCCTGCCACCCAGATCACAGGCCTCTGGGCTCTCGTTGACATACCACCTTGGGTACACTGAAAAACAGTTTTTATTTTATTTTATGTTTACAGGTGCACACCTTTAATCCCAGCACTGGGGAGGCAGAGGCAGGCAGATCTCTGAGTTCAAGGCCAGCCTGGTCTACAGAGTAAGTTCTAGGGCAGCCAGGGCTGCACAGAAAAGCTCTGTCTGGGAAAAACAAAACAAAACAAAACAACAGGAAAAGCAAATTAATTATCAGGTTGGATCCTTTGTCCAAACAGCAGGGTGACAGACACTGCTGCTTGGTGACAGCTATGGCTTGTCTTTTCTGGACCCATTTCTGCTCACCACAGGCACTAGATGGAAGTCTCCTGTCCTTCTACCTTGCAGAGGACCTAGGGTCTCTTCCCAGCCATCACCCACGGAGATCAGGGTGTGGGAAAATCTGTGTGGATTGGAAGGAACACAAGCATGGGGAAGGGTGGGTGGGTGGTTAGATGGGTCGATGGGTGGGTGGGTGGATGGGTGGATGGGTAGATGGATGGATGGATGGATGGATGG
>NW_026589141.1:0-7464 GCF_907164565.1 Psammomys obesus | reverse complement strand
TGGATGGGTTGGTGGGTGGATGGATGGGTGAATGGATGAATGGGTGGATAAATGGATGGATGGATGGGTGGGTGGGTGGATGGGTGGATGGGTGGGTAGATGGATGGGTGGGTGGGTGGGTGGGTGGATGGATGGATGGATGGGTGGATGGATGGGTGGATGGAAGAGTGGATAGATAGATGGATGGGTAGGTAGGTGGGTAGATGGAGGATGAAGGAGTTAAATTCCCAGATTGTAATACTTCAGTTATCTTCACAACTCTTTGGTAAGTATATTATTGTAGAATAAAGTATTTTGTGTGGGGAGCAGTCAGTTTTCACAAAGGACTGTTTTCTCACCATGGAAAGATGACTAAAGATCAGTAGGGCTGGAGTGTGCTGGCTCACTGGTACAGGGCTGCATAAGACAGCACAAAGAGCTACAATAAACACTCAACATTATAAAAGAAACAGTTTGGTTAAAAAATAACACCATATCAGCTTACAAAAATTTTAGCAAAGATATGGTGACACCCTGGGTCATCTCAAAATTTGGGAAGCTGAGGCAGGATCCCTGTGAGTTCCAGGCTAGCCTGGGATGCAGAAGGAAGATACTGTCTCAAAAGAACACAAATCTCCGAAAAACTAGAAATTATGGTTAATAGTGTTGGCCGGCCTTCCAGAGGTCACAGGTTCAATTCCCAGCACCCACATGGTGGCTTACACCCATCTGTGATGGAATCTGATTCCTGTTTCTGATGAGCATGGAAACAGAGCACTCACATACATGAAATAGACAAATAGAACTTAAAAGAAATGAACCCAATGTATGAAAAAGAATTGTCATGGGTTAAAACAACCCCAGAATACTTTAGAAATAACTGGGGCAGGAACTCTCCCTGTCAGGATACAGGGGAGACTCCTCTCCATAAATCTGAATCCTGAAGTGCTGATGCTGCTACAGGAAAAATCAGAAGAGTAAATAACACCATGAAATCAGGGAGCAAGGGACTCAGGGCTCAGAAACGCAAGGAGAGCCGAGGATTCCCCGAGAGAGATAAAAGGCAAAATTAATAGCATAGAAAAGAGGAAACAGCAGAATTCATGGGTGAGTCTGCTTTGCACTGCTTCGCCTCAAAATGCCCAAAGCAGCTAACGGGCTGGGAGAGGGCTCTCAGAGGATGAAGAAGGGGGTGATCTGGGTGTGATCTCCAGAGCTCAACAAAAGTCGGGGTGCGACGGTTGTGGCCTTGTAAGCAGCTGGGACTTGAGGTCTCCGGGAGGGGCTGCGCAGATCAGGCTGACCTGTGGGGACGCCTGGATTGTGAGTTGATGTGGGGTGGGGCGCGGTGGCGCTCCCTTTAACCTCAGCACTGGGGTGGGGGGAGACACGGGGATCTCTGCCGGTGGCGTGACCTGCACCCGCCCAGCACCGTGGACTGGTTAACGAGAGGGCTACCCGGCGCCATGGTGGAGAACTGGGGGCAGCAAGCATTTCGGGGGCTGCTCCCGCCCCGCGCTTTCCTCCCCTACTGCCCGGGCTCCGCCCCTCCAGGGACAGGGAGCCTGGCTCTGTGCCTGCGTGGAAGGGAGGGTGGAAGAAAGAGGCAGGATGTGAGCTCAGGGGGCATGGCTGAGGCTGGGAGGCTGGGGTTCGCACTTTCCTCCCGTTAAAACGAAGACAGAAAGAAAAATGTTTCTTTTCTTCGCCTTGGTGTTTGGGCTGCTTGCACCACCCGCCTGCAGTGCCCACGGGCGCCGACAGGGGGCGTCGGGGCCTGTGGCGCTGGCGTTCCAGGCAGGTGGGGGCCGCCGCCGGTGCTGGGAATCGGGAGCCAGGTCCTCCGGAAGAGCGGCAGCGCTGTAACCGCTGAGCCACCTCTATCTCCCCACAAGCCTGGATCCACCTGCCGGGGACGGTGCTGGCCACACTGAGCTCGGTCCTCTACGTCAGCCAGCAATCAGGAAAACGCCCCGGGCTGGCCAGATGGCTCAGTGGTTAAGAGCGCTGGCTGCCCTTCCCGAGGACCGGAGTTCAATTCCCAGCAGCCGTGTGGTGGCTCATGTCCGTTTGTAGAGAGATCCGGTGCCCTCTTCTGCCTGATGCTCTGTTCTGTCATGTCGACACACATGCAAATAGAGTAGTCGCGTGCATAAAGAAAGACAGACACTGTCCCACTGTGCGCACACTGATCTGACCTGGGCAGGTTCCACGTTAGGGGCCCTCTTCTCAGGTGACAATAGAAACGAGCCAACCAGAGACCCGCCTCAAACAGAGGATGGATGGCACCCGAGGTTGTGCTCTGACACACTCGGACATACACACATGTGGACATACACACGTGGTTCAGCACACACCAACAAAGGGCCACAGGAATGCCGAGGGGTGCTGAGGCGGACAGAGCTGTGATTTTTGGGGCCCCATGCTGAAACCAGGGTGAGCTGTGACACCGCCGGAGCCATTTACCCGCCTAAACCCACCCGAAGTCAACGTTCCCCATCGGAAGTCCTGAAAGGCTTGTGTCTGCCCCGAGGCTCACAGCCACAAGGCTCAGAGCTGCTGGTAGTGCTGACCACCCAGGGGGACGGAGTTGCCACACGCTGGACCCGTCTGTCCCCCGGAGTCCGTGTCTCCACACACAGCCGTGTGACTGGTCTGCAGTGTTCTGCCATGCCAGGAAGGCAGCGGGAGAAGAGAATGGGGCCGAGGGTAAGTGAAGAAAACAGGAAACGCACACCCTTCTGTCCCCGGACAGCGGCCGTCCATCGGACACGTTATGCCAACTGCCATTGCTCGTGGGTTCAACTGTCACTGATTGCAGAGGGTGCCCGGAGTCATGGGACCCTCCCGTCAGGAGAGACCCGAGGAAGGGCTCTTCATTCGTTCCAGACACTTTCAGAGCATGCGTGAGACAGATGCAGGGGGCTCGTAGAGAGACCCTGCTTCAAAAAGCAAAACAAGATAAAACAGGAGGGCTGGGAGCGGGGCACCGGCTCAGCGCTGGCTGCTCCTGCAGGAGACCCAGGTTCAGTTGCCAGCACCCAGCACCCATACAGATGCTCAGGTCTGTAACTTCAGCTGCAGGGGACTCAATGCCTCCTTATGCCGTGTATGTGTGTGCGAGTGCACACACACACACACACACACACACACACACACAGAGAGAGAGAGAGAGAGACAGACAGACAGACAGACAGACAGACAGACTTTGGCGCACACCTTTAATCCCAGCACTCAGGAGACAGAGGCAGGTGGATCTCTATGAGTTCCAGGCCAGCCCAGTTTACACAGTGAGTTCAGGACAGCCAGGGCTACACAGAGAAACCCTGTCTCGAAAACAAAGCAAAACAAAACAACAACAACAACAAAAAGAATAAAACTTAAAAACAGAAGAAAACACTTTAAATACAGTTTGGTTGAGCCACAGTCAATAAAGCTGGGGCAGCCGGGAGAAACTTCTGAGAAGCCAGAGGAAAGCATGCAGGGGCGGGGGACGTTCCCAGTGCAAGATGAAAGGACCCGATAGATGTAAAAATGTCAATTTTCTCTCTACAAATCCATACATTTTTATTTCAATGTCAGTCAAAGCCCCAGCTCAGTGCCCCCCCCCCCCCATGTTTTGCCTCTTTGGGGCTGGAATCAAGTGTAGTCTTGTTCTTTTTTTTTTTTTTCCCTACAGAGGGAGGAACAATCAAATTGTTCTAAAATTCATGTGTGTGCCAAGTGCACACAGATCCTATGAGCCCAACTCTGAGAGAGACTGAGGCAGAAAACTTGCAAGGCCCAGGCCAGCTGTGTCTAATGAGCCAGCGAGATAGCTCTGATCTCCATGTGGGCACACGGATGAAAAATACACATAAGCCACTAAAAACTTTTTCGTTTTATTTATTTATTTATTTTTTTGAGACATGGTCTCTCAGTGTAGCCCTGGCTGTCCTGGAACTCACTCTGCAGACTGGGCTGGCCTTGATCTCAGAGATCCGCCTGCCTCTGACTCCCTCTGGGGTTAAAGGCATGCGCCATCACCGCCTGGCTAATTTAATCTTTACATTTCTGTGTGTGTTGATTCTGGCACCCGTGAGGCAGGAGACAATGTCTGATCCCCTGGTGTTGGAGTTGCCGGATGTGGATGCTGGTGGCCACACTTGAGGTCCTGAATTCGAAGGCAGCCGGTGCCCGGCCATGCAGCCTTCCGGCCAGCCCTAGGTTTCAGTGGCTGTGGATTGCAGTGAGGTTGATCCGAAAGCTAGCCAAAGCATGGATTAACTGATGGGACGATGGGATTTCTTATTTCCGGGGGAAGACATTTGCTAAGATAAAAAGAAGGACAGGAATTCTCCATCTCTTTGCAGCCCCCCCCCCACACACTGGGTGGATGTGCAGTACCATTCCGAGAGCTACGGAACCATTGTTTGCCTTGTTTTGGGGACTGGGTCTCATGCAGCTGCAGGCCCCACACTTCATCTGTACCTGAGGGTGCCCTTGAACTCCCAATCCTCCGGCCTCGGCTCCTCACCAAGGGATTGCAGGCAAGGGCTCTGCCTCAGAGCCACAGCCCCAGTGCCAAGGTGGCGCTCGGGTTGGGGAAGTGTGCTGCTCTTCCAGAGGACCCAGCTTCGGTCCCCAGCACCCACATCTGTGACTCCAGCTCCGGGGACCCGACGCCCTCATCCGGCCTTTGTGGGCACCAGGCACACAAGAGGAGCACAGACATGCATGCAGACAAAACATGCATGTACGGAAAACGAAGATAATTATAAATGTTTTAAAGAGATGAGAACCCGGGGCAGACCCCCGGGACCCGCCAGGCCTGGCACACTCCCGACAGTCTCGGCTCTGGGGGCAAAGCCGGGGCTCCCTGGAGGTGGTCAGCAGCGGTAGCTCACAGGGAGCCCCTGAGGAATGACAGCAGCAGCCTGCCTCCGCCTCTGCACAGGACAAACACACACATGTACAGGAGCACATGCCCACACACGCTCACACGCACACACACTCACACTCACACACACGCACTCACACACACAACATACTCAAGCGCACAGGCGTGCACGCCTTCAAACACTCACACAGCACACTTGCACACACTCAGACACATGCACACAGGCGTGCTCACAACCCCCCCCATGCACACAAACACATGCTCGTACACACTCCAACTCATGCACGCATGCACACTTGGGCTTGGACACGGGAGCGCACAATCCAGAATGAGCCACGTGGAAGCCAGGCATGCCGCTCACCTTCCCTTGCGCTGGGGAGGCAGAGGCAGGAGGATCTCTGTGAGTTCCAGGCCAGCCTGGGCTACAGAGCAAGTCTGGGACAGAGAGACCCTGTCTCGAAAAAGAAACCAAGAAAAACAAACAAGAATAACAAGAATGGGAGCGGGCGGCGGTGAGGGAGGAGAGCTCCATATTTCATGGCATCCTCTACTTTAAAGGCACAAACGGCGCTCCTTCCTGTGTCTGTGCCTGTGTGAGTACGGCTCGAGCATGCAGTCGGGAGTCACAGGCGGCTGTGAGCTGCCGTGTGGGTGCTGGGATCCTGCAGGAGCTTGTCGGTGCAGGGTCGTGGCTAGCTCAGGCCTTGAACTCCTGATCCTCTGGCCTGGCCTCCCGAGGTCTGGATGCCGGTGTTGCCACTGCTCGGGCCTGCAGTGTCTCCACCTTCCAGAAATAATGCCAACAGCTTGGCATCGCCGGCTCCCCCGCCCCCCACGTGTTACTTTTCCATCAGAAAGGGCGGCCAGGCATGGCATTGGGGGCGGCCGTGTCTGCGAGCCTCTCCGAGGTCCGCTGGGCCCTCCGGGCCACGTCCACAGGCTCGCAGGGACAGGCAGCCCGGCACATTTTTGTAGGTTTGGGCTCATCGACCAGGCTCGTTTTACCACAGTGCACACCCTTACCCGAGTGCTGTTGTGGGATAAAAAATAAAAACAACAGCACTTATCTCCCACCCCACGGCCTGGCGGGAGCTGCCCGGCGAACCTTCCCCACACAGCCAATAATTGATCCTCAATCAGATATTCAAATCCGCTCCTGGAGGCGGGCAGGCGGCTCCACAAGAAATGAGGCTTCCTTGTCTCTTCGCCTCCCTCTCCCCCCATCTCCCCATTTCTCACAACCCATGGCCGACGAGGCCCCCCCACTCCCCACCCTGCCGAAGTCTTGCAAGTATCTTGGTCTTAAGGCTCCCCCAGGGAAGCCTAGTTCCAAATGAGGTGTAAAAACCTAAGCCACACACACACACACATGCACACACACACAGACACACGCACGCCCGGCGCTGGGTTAAAATCAATATTCTCTTCACAGCTCCGTCGATCAACAAGCGTCTTCATTTATTAATTATGAAGGGGGGATCTCGGAGCTGCTGGCTCCTGCCTGCGCCGGGACATGGCCGTCTCTCTACCCCATGGTCTGCACACCCCCCACCCCCGTGGCTAGGACTGTGGTACCCACGGTGTGCGCCCTGAGCGCAGGAGGAGGCTGGGAGGGGATGCTCAGAGCGAGAGCCCCTGGACTTTCCTTCAGTCTTGCCCAGAGCATGCTCCGTGGGCTCAGCACAGCTGTTCACCCCCACAGAGATCCTGGCCATGTCAGCTTAAGATGCTGCACCCGGGGATGGCTCAGGGGTTAAGAGCACTGGCTGCTCTTCCAGATGGTCCCGAGTTCAAGTCCCAGCACCCGAATAGTGGCTCACAACATTCTGAAATGAGATTGGTGCCCTCTTCTGGTGCACAGGCAGATCACTGTACATATAACAAACAAACAAACAAACAAACAAGCAAACAAGATGAAGCAGCCAGTGTGAGGCCATGAGCGAGCCCTGCCACTCCCGACTGCTCAGCCCCATCCACTCATCCCTCCATCCAGTCAGACTGTCATCCGACCACCATTTCTCTCATCCATTGGTTTTCTTACAAAAATATTCTTGTTTGTTTGGTTTTTCAAGACAGGGTCTTTCTGTGTAACCCTGGCCATCCTGGAAATCACCTCGTAGCCCAGGCTAGCCTCACACTCAGAGACCTGCCTGTCTCTACCTCTCAAGTGCTGGAATTAAAGGTGTGCCACCATGCCTACGTCCACAAATACTCTTCATCCTGTTCCTTGTCCTAGTGAGTTCCTTTTCCACAGAAATGGCCTGATTCTCCGTAGGATTACCACAGGTTTGAAGCCAGTCTGGGTTATAGTGTGAAATTTCTCTAAAATAAAACAAAAACACACTCCTCCCCAAACGGCCAGATTCATTCCAGACAGGGGAGAACTGAGTAGTAATCTCATTAAGAGATGGACAGTGCAAGCAGGATGGATGGACGGGTGGATGGATGGGTGGATGGGTGGGTGGATGGATGGATGGGTGGATGGGTGGATGGATGGGTGGATGGGTGGATGTAGAGGTGGATGGGTGGATGGATGGATGGATGAGTGAATGGGTAAACGGATGGATGGATGGATGGATGGATGGATGGATGGATGGATGGATGGA
>NW_026589140.1:0-13942 GCF_907164565.1 Psammomys obesus | reverse complement strand
GAAACAACGGAGAGACTTTCTAAACAACAGGGAACATCGCAGGAGGTGAAAACCTTGGTCTCGGGTCACCCAGGGACTTGTTTGGGGAAGGTGAGATACGATCCTTTCATCTCTCTGCACTTCCCTCCCCCAGACCTCCCTCCTCCTTGGCACAGCTGACTAGCCTTTCTCAGCGCAGACCTAACAGCCTGGGGCCTGCAGCCACTGAGGCAGAGCCCCAAGCCCTTTATCAGCAAAGGCCAGCAGTACTGTGTTTTGGAGCCCCAGATTCGCGCGGCGGCTGCACCATCCTCCCAGGGCCCAGTCTGCTAGACGCCATACTGGCTCCACAGGAGCGCGATCACTGATGGTATGGCCCGCCCAATCCCACAGTGACAGAGAATACGCTATCTACTCACCAAAACCAGGCAGAAACGCCACACTAGCTAGACACACAGGGCGCTGGGCCTCCGAAGCTTGGAGAGCACAGTGAAGAGACCCCAGGACTTCCCAGAAAGCATCTGGACTAGCAACCCAGTCTCCAGTTACAGCGGGACTTTCTAACCTGGCAGCGGAGCAGCACTGAGCTGGCGGGGCACATCAGCCCTCCAGTTTAAGACTAACCAGGGCCAAACCAGAGAACAGAAAGCCTGGTTACCCCGATTCCTACTGACGTGACCACCCTGAAATCTCCAGCTGCAGCAAGACCTCATAACCTGGCAGTGACAGCAGCACGGAACTGGCAGAGCACATCAAAGAAGCAGGGCCAAACCAGAGAGCAGAGAGCCCAGATACCCCGTTCTCTGCCAAGTGACCTGCCTGTAAGTGAGTGCACCCTTGAGAATCTGCAACTCCCCTGATCCTGGGTCCTTCTAAAACAGAAGCCAGGCATCGAACCCCCTCCCACCCATATACCCACTTTGGGAAACAGAGGGGCACTTGGAACATTGAAGTTCCTGCTCTGTGGGTCTAATTGAGGAGTTAAGGCAGTTAATGCCAGAAATTGCGCTGCTATCATCACTAGCGCCTGCGACATATACATTGCAGAGCCCCACCCACACACTCAAGGGTTCAACATTAGCCATCACTCTGTCGCTCGAGACACACGCCCACACCCACTTACACACACACACACACACACACACACACACACGCACGCTTGCATTTGCCTCTATTTGCGCCTGCGTACTTTCCTCCCACAGGTACAGCTAGTCCTCAGCACACGCTAAGGACACAGGACCTCTCTCAACTTCCTGAAGAATTCTCCAGACTCGAGAGAGAGAGAGTACCAGTCTGATCGGCAGAATCCAAAAACAAACAGGGAAGGTCTCAGATAAGCCAATGGCCAGGGGTAGGAAAAGAACACTTCCAACATAAATCAGGACATTATGACTTCACCAGCAAACCCCAAAATCAATGGATACTCCAATTCATCAGAAGCACAGGAAAATGTCTTTAAAGCCATGCTTGCTCAATTATTTGAGGCTCATAAGGAGGGAATGAACAAATCTTTCAAAGAGTTGGCCAGTCAATTGGAGGTAAAGAAAGAAGAAATAGACAAAATCCTTAAAGAAACACAGGCAAACATAGCCAAACAAATAGAGGCACAAGTAGAGAAAAAATTAGTGGCATACAAAAAGGAAATGAACAAAGAAATAGAGTCCATCGTAGAGAGACAGGAATCCAAATTCAAACACATGAAAGAAATGGTGCAAGGCATGAAAACAGAATTAGAATCAATAAAGAAAACACAAAATGAGAAAACTCTTCAGCTGGAGAACTTGGAGAAAAGATCAGGAATCACAAAAGTAAGCATCACCAACAGAATACAAGAGATGGAAGAGAGAATCTCTGCAGCTGAAGACACACGTGCAGAAATTGATACTTCTCTCAAAGAAAAAGTAAAATCAGAAAAGTTCCAATCACAAAATATCCAAGAAATCAAGGATGCTATGAAAAGACAAAATCTAAGAATAATAGGAATTGATGAAAAAGAAGACTCCAGGCTCCAAGGTCCAAAAAATATTTTTAAGAAAATCATAGAAGAAAATTTTCCCAACTTAAAGAAAGAGATGTCCATAAATATACAAGAGGCCTACAGAACACCAAATAGACTAGACCAGAAAAGAAACACATCACGTCACATCATAGTCAAAACACTAAATCTACAGAACAAAGAAAAGATATTAAAAGCAGCAAGGGAAAAAGGCCAAGTAACATATGAAGGTAGACCTATCAGAATCACACCAGACTTCTCATCAGAAACTATGAAAGCCAGAAGGGCCTGGGCAAGCATCATGGAGACTCTAAGAGATCACAAATGTCAACCCAGACTACTATACCCTGCAAAGCTTTCAATCAACATAGATGGAGAAAACAAAATATTCCATGACAAAACTAAATTTACGCAATATCTATACAGCAAACCAACCCTACAGAAGATACTAGAAGGAAAACTCCAATCCAACGAAAACGAATTCACCCAAGAAAACAGGGCATACAGATAATATCCCAACAAAAATGAAAAGAAAACAAGCAATGAAACAGGGTAAGATCATCGACTCCATAACAAAAGGAACTAACATGCATTGGTCAATATTATCTATCAATATTAATGGACTCAACTCACCAATAAAAAGACACAGGCTAACAGAATGGTTACAGAAACAGGACCCAACATTCTGTTGCATCCAAGAAACACACCTATGCAACAAAGATAAACACTACCTCAGAGTAAAGGGCTGGAAAAATGTTTTTCAAGCAAATGGTTCCAGAAAACAAGCTGGAGTAGCCATCCTAATATCTAATAAAATAGACTTTCAACCCAAGTTAATCAAAAAAGATAAGGAGGGCCACTATATTCTCATCAAAGGAAAAATCCAACAAGAGGACATCACAATTTTGAATATCTATGCCCCAAATACAAGAGCACCTACATTCGTAAATGAAACAATATTAAAGCTTAAATCATACATTGATCCTAATACCTTAATAGTGGGAGACTTCAACACCCCACTCTCATCAAGGGACAGATCAACCAGACAGACACCAAATAGGGAAATAAAAGCACTCACAGAATCCCTAAATCAAATGGACCTAATAGACGTCTACAGATCTTTTCACCCAAACTCAAAAGAGTACACCTTCTTTTCAGCACCACATGGAACCTTCTCCAAAATAGACCATATAGTTGGTCACAAAGCAAGCCTCAACAGATACAAAAGGATTGAAATAATCCCTTGTATCCTATCTGACTACCATGGACTAAAGCTGGACATCAACAACAGCAAAAGCAACAAAAAGCCGACACGCACATGGAAACTGAACAACTTACTACTCAATGACAGCTGGGTCAAGGAAGAAATAAAGAAAGAAATTAAAGACTTTCTAGAATTCAATGAAAATGAAGGCACAACATACCCAAATTTATGGGACACATTGAAAGCAGTGCTCAGAGGAAAATTTATAGCACTAAGTGCCTACGAGAAGAAATCCGTAACATCACATACAAACAACTTAATGGCCCAACTGAAAAACCTAGAAAAAAAAGAAGCAGATACACCCAAGGAGCAGACGACTGGAAATAATCAAACTAAGGGCAGAAATCAATCAATTAGAAACAAATAAAAATGTCCAAAGAATCAATGAAACAAAAAGCTGGTTCTTTGAGAAAATCAACAAGATAGACAAACCCTTAGCCAAACTAACTAAAAAGCAGAGAGAAACTATCCAAATCAGCAAAATCAGAAAGGAAAATGGGGACATAACTACAGACACTGAGGAAATCCAAACGATTATTAGGTCATACTACAAAAGCCTATATGGCACAAAATTTGAAAATCTAAATGAAATGGATAACTTTCTTGACAGATTCCATCTACCAAAATTAAGTCAAGATCAGGTAGAAAGACTGAATAGTCCTATATCTCCCAAGGAAATTGAAGCAGTCATTAACAGTCTCCCCTCCAAAAAAAGCCCTGGACCAGATGGCTTCAGCGCAGAATTCTACAAGACCTTCAAAGAAGTACTAACACCAATTCTCCTCAAACTATTCCATAAAATAGAAACAGAAGGAACACTACCAAACTCATTCTATGAAGCCACAGTCACTTTGATACCTAAACCACACAAAGATCCAACAAAAAAAGAGAACTTCAGACCTATCTCTCTTATGAACATTGATGCAAAAATACTCAATAAAATACTTGCAAACCGAATCCAAGAACACATCAAAGATATCATCCACCATGACCAAGTAGGCTTCATCCCAGGAATGCAAGGGTGGTTCAACATACGGAAATCCATCAATGTAATCCACCACATAAACAAACTGAAGGAGAAAAACCACATGATCATCTCCTTAGATGCTGAAAAAGCATTTGACAAAGTCCAACACCCATTTATGTTTAAAGTCTTGGAGAGATCAGGGATACAAGGCACATACCTAAAGATAGTAAAGGCAATATACAGCAAGCCTATAGCCAACATCAAACTCAATGGAGAGAAACTTAAATCAATCCCACTGAAATCAGGGACAAGACAAGGCTGCCCACTCTCTCCATACCTCTTCAACATAGTACTTGAAGTCCTAGCCAGAGCAATAAGACAACTAAAGGAGATCAAGGGGATACAAATCGGAAAGGAAGAGGTCAAAGTGTCACTATTCGCAGATGATATGATAGTATATATGAGCGACCCCCAAAATTCAACCAGAGAGCTCCTCCAGCTGATAAACACCTTCAGCAAAGTGGCAGGATACAAAATCAACTCAAAAAAATCAGAAGCCCTCCTGTATACGAAAGACAAAAGGGCCGAGAAAGAAATTAGGGAAACAACACCCTTCACAATAGCCACTAATAACATAAAGTATCTTGGGGAGACACTAACCAAGCAAGTGAAAGACCTGTTTGAGAAAAACTTCAAGTCTCTGAAGAAAGAAATTGAAGAAGATCTCAGAAGATGGAAAGATCTCCCGTGCTCATGGATTGGTAGGATTAACATTGTGAAAATGGCCATCCTGCCAAAAGCAATCTACAGATTCAATGCAATTCCCATCAAAATACCAACTCAATTCTTTACAAACCTTGAAAAAAAGATTCTCAGCTTCATATGGAGAAACAAAAAACCCAGAATCTCCAAAACGATCCTGTACAACAACAGATCATCTGGAGGTATCTCCATTCCCGATCTCAAGCTGTACTACAGGGCAACAGTAATAAAAACTGCATGGTATTGGCATAAAAAGAGAAAGGAGGATCAATGGAACCGCATAGAAGACCCAGAAATAAACCCACACACCTATGAATACTCAATATTTGACAAAGAAGCCAAAAACCATTCAATGGAAAAAAGACAGCATCTTCAACAAATGGTGCTGGTCCAACTGGATGTCCACATGCAGAAAAATGAAAATAGATCCATATTTATCACCCTGCACAAAACTAAAGTCCAAGTGGATCAAAGACCTCAACATAAAACCAGATACTCTAAATCTGTTAGAAGAAAAAGTGGGGAACAGCCTAGAACTCATTGGCACAGGAGACAACTTCCTGAACAGAACACCAACAGCACAGGCTCTAAGAGCAACAATCAATAAATGGGACCTCATGAAACTGAAAAGCTTCTGTAAAGCAAAAGACACTGTCAGCAAAACAAAACGCCTGCCTACAGATTGGGAAAGAATCTTCACTAACCCTTTATCTGACAGAGGACTAATATCGAGTATATACAAAGAACTAAAGAAGCTGAAAAACAGCAAACCAAGTAATCCAATTAAAAAATGGGGAACAGAGCTAAACAGAGAATTCTCTGTAGAGGAATATCGAATGGCAGAGAAACACTTAAAGAAATGCTCATCCTCATTAGCCATCAGGGAAATGCAAATCAAAACGACCCTGAGATATCACCTTACACCCATCAGAATGGCCAAAATGAAAAACTCAAGGGACAACACATGCTGGAGAGGTTGTGGAGAAAGGGGAACCCTCCTCCACTGCTGGTGGGAATGTAAACTGGAACAACCTCTCTGGAAATCTATCTGGCGCTTTCTAAGACAATTAGGAATAGTGCTTCCTCAAGACCCAGCTATACCACTGCTAGGTATATACCCAAAGTTTGCTCAAGTACACAAAAGGGATATTTGCTCAACCATGTTTATAGCAGCATTATTTGTAATAGCCAGAACCTGGAAACAACCCAGATGTCCATCAACGGAGGAATGGGTACAGAAATTGTGGTATTTTTACACAATAGAATACTATTTAGCAATCAAAAAGGAGGAAATCATGAAATTTGCAGGCAAATGGTGGGATCTAGAAAAGATCATCCTGAGTGAAATATCCCAGAAGGAGAAAGACAAACACGGTATATACTCCCTTATATAGACCTATAAGATATGATAAACATAATGAAATCTGTACACCTAAAAAAGATAATCAAGAGAGCAGACATGGGGTAAGATTATCAATCCTCGTTTAGAAAGACAGATGGGATGTGCATTGAACATGTGACAGGAGGCTATTGAGCACATTTGAAAGACTCTAACTAGCAGTGTTTTCAAAGCAAAGACTCATGACCAAACCTTTGGCAGAGTACAGGGAACCATAAGAAAGAAGGGGAGTTAGTCTGATGAGGAAAGGATAGGAGCACCACAAGGACCAAATCTGGGCACAGGGTCTTTTCTGAGACTGACATTCAACCAAGGACCATGTATGAATGTAACCTAGAACCTCTGCTCAGATGTAGCCTGTGGTAGCTCAGTAACCAATTGGTTTCCCATAGTGAGGGGAACAAGGATTATTTCTAACAGGAACTCAATAACTGGCTCTTTGGCCTCCCCACCCCCCAAGGGAGGAGCAGTCCTGTTAGGCCACGGGGGAGGGCTTTGCAGCCAGTCCTGAAGATACCTGATAAGACAGGATCAGATGAATGGGGAGGAGGTCCCCCTCTATTAGTGGACTTGGCAAGGGGCACGGTGGAGATGAGGGAGGAAGGGAGGGACTGGGAAGGAATGAGGGATCGGGACATGGCTGGGATACAGAGTTAATAAAATGTAACTGATAAGAAAAAAATAAAATTCAAAAAAAAATTTATTCACATAAAAAAAAACCCTTAGTAACTGCTTTATTTCAACTGTTGAACATGCAAACTCTCATCAGTGTTTCAAAGATCAACTATCAGCAATTCTCCATTTGACAGACATTATACTCAGTAGCTTCTGCTGCTTGTTTCAAAGAAATCAATGAGCTACAGTGGCCATTCGATCAACCAACATTTGCGTTGATACAAATACCTTAAAACCTACCCCTCATGATTAAGGTGTAGGTACAAAAATCAGAATTATTACTACTCAAAGTTTCATTTGAATAAGGTTTCACTCTTGATGTTGTTATATAAGTATAAAAAATTATTATGGAATATACTAAAGGTTTGGTGTTCTTTATAAATAAATCACAGTTTTCAGAAACTTACTGAAGATAAAGGGCACAAATACAAGTGTTTGATGCTGACAAATGTTTTCCATGAGTTAATAAAGTGATCATACTGTTCACCCCTATCACAAAGCACAGAGGGGGATTTTAGGGATATTTAAAAAAAAACAAAACAACAACAACAACAACAAAAAACAAATTAAATCCGGTGCCTCTTACATGTAACCCCTTTTAATTTAAAAAAAAATATATATATATATATGTCTTTCAAGACACACTCTCTCTAAGTTACCCAGGCTGTCCTTGAAGGTATGTTATAGTCCAGGAGGGCATTTGAATATGTAATCCTTTTACTTTAACCTCCTGAGTAGCTGGGATTATAGGCCTACATCACTTGTTTCAGATTTTGTCATAGATAATTGATAGAAGATATCCAAGGCAGAAGCAAAGGATCCAGATCATAACAAAAACTGACAGAGTCAGAGCCACCTGAACGCACCCTCCCACCCCTGCCAGCAATGCTTTCCTAGACATTGAGACTTAGAGAATATTTTAAAGGATACAAGGAATGATCATTAGTGCTCATTTTCTTAACAACAAGATCTGTATAAGGGAGTGGAATCTTTGGCCAGAAGACAATGAAGGCAAAGCACTGTGCCAAACTTTAATATTACTAATATAATTTATACTACAAAATGATAAGCAAAATAGATATTTAAATTATAGCATCAGAATTCTTTGTAATAAGAGCAAAGTTTTTATTTGAGAAAATTGCCTTTGATGCAAAGCTGGGTCAGAGCATTAACAACTAACAAACAGGGCAGCAGGAGATTACCAATCTCTGAATGTGTAAGCTCAAAACTTTACTATGATTTTATGAGAAGGAAGAGAAATATTTTATAAAAGAAACAAAGACACAGTAGACCAGAAGAGAAAATAGCAAACACCTCAAATACATTAGCAAAACAACTGAAGTGCTTTGGTTCCATTTCACACAACTGAACACGCAGTTCATATGACTGCAAAGGCACTCTTGGTTATGACCTCCCGTCTTATGTAAATTAGTCACATACAATTCCTCATATACAGAGATTTCTTCTGTGCAAAAGGTGAGGCCAGTTTTTTTCTTGGCTTAGGACAATAGCTTGCATAGACACTTGGATGTAGATAGCATCTTCCTTCTTTTGTTCTTTCTGCTATTTAATTTTTTATATATTAATTAGAGTTTATTCACTTTGTAGCCCAGCTGTAGAGCTGTAGCCCCATCTCTCATTTCCCCCCAATCCCACCTTCTCTCCTTCATCTCCACCCCGCTCCTCTCCAAATCCACTGATAGGGGAGGTCCTCCTCTCCTTCTATCTGACCCTAGTCTATCAGGTCTCATCAGGACTGGCTGTATTGTCTTCCTCTGTGGCCTGGCAAGGCTGCTTCCCCCCTCAGGGAGAGGTGTTTTTTTAAGAAAGTTATTAAAATGCACATATAGAAAAGGCTTTGGATTTCCATAGACTATGAAATTTAGGGTTAAATCCAAAGAAAACGTGGCCAGAACTATTATGAATTTTGATTCCCTTTAATTTTTTCTATAGTTTTCTATATTTTTATATTTTACATGAAGGTATAAGCAGGCTTGCCTTTTCATGACTCTTATGTAGGTCAGTGGAGGAACCAGGAGATTGTAACACCAATTTTCATCGCTGCTTCTGTACCAGCAATATCTGCACTTTAAGGCCTTTTTCAATTCATGTAAAAAAGTCACCAGATGTTATTTTGAGTGAAGATGATCTTGGGAAATTTGTATTGTCCAGCAGAGAGAGCAGAGAGAGGAATACGGGCTCTCTATGGGCAAGAATTCTCAAGGCTTTGGAAGTCAGCGGGGTTGGGGTACTTGGAAATCAAACTCCTTCTGCGCTAACATTTGCCAGCTGGTTTTGCCCATAACTAATTTCAGCTACAGCTATGAGAGGGATAAAATGGAAAAATAAATATTTGTGCAATGACTAGAAAAGCCAATTAGTTCTGCACCAGTGAGAAATAATGCAGAACTTTTCATGTCTTGTAATAAATTGGCTGTTTCTATATATGTTTTTAGAATGAATGTTTACTGTACATATAATTTAAGTAGCGTGGGAATAAGCATATTGTGTAAGTTTTATCAAAAGATGAAACTTTTGATAGGCTATGAAATATCTGAATTCTAAGAATAAGAACAATGAAAATAGGACCTACGTATATGTTAATTTATGTAGTCAATGTCAGAAGTGTTTTTTGTTGTTGTTATTTCTAAACTACAGAAACATAAGTTATACTTTCCTTTTCCCAGCTATTTTCTTTTCTCAAGGAAGCATACAGACAAGAGACATAAAAGCAAGAGCTGCCAGTTAGCAATATCATTTCAGGCTTAATATCCCTGACAATTCCACTTGTCATTAGGTTTTAAAGATAGGAAAGCCTAACTTAATGTAGATCTTTCTGTGTTGCTAGATTTCAATGCTGTATCTCAGAGTATTTAATGATTAGTTATTTATTATCACAAAATAGCCTATGCAATAAATGGCTATACATTTGAATTATTTTGATATCTTTCATATACTGAACAATTACTGAGAATGTTATTTATGAAATGATACTTATGTCAATTGATATATTTAATTTTTGTAACAAACCTGGAAACATTTGGAGTAGAGGAAAAGTAAAAATCCCCATCCTACATTTAAGGACATAAATTCAGGAAGATTATGAAAATCCAGTGAGTTCAAGGGCTTTCGCCTGAAAAACTTTCATTGTGTCTTTCTAGTAATTCATGGGTTCTTCATCCCATCCATTTATTTATTTCTAAAGAAATGTTCTGCCCCCATTGTAAGTCAGACATGGTTTACTAAAAGTTAGGGTATAACAGTGAGGAAATAGCCCATGTCTCTGACCAGCAAGAGCTTATATTTTTGTAGAGTTGATCAGTGACGAGGAAAACAAGTAATTAAACAAAATAAAATAGGACTATAGTAGAGACAGTCATGGAGACTCTGCAAAGAATAATAGTATTTTTCTAAGAATCTGTAGAGGTCACTGGTCATGTTCCTGGGGTTTTTATTTATTGCACTTGGACTGCTATTATATCTGCAGGTGATCATCTCAGCTGAGTGCAGAATGAAGAAGAGACTGGAAATGGCTGGTCTCACCATTTCCTTCTCATGGAAAGATGTGAGAATGGACCTGGCAGGAGGTAGAAGCAGTGTCCCTCTGCACTGTTAAAAAGGGAGTGTTCTAGGAAAGGACATGCTATCAGCAATTGCCTAGCAGTGTTATTGCAAATCAATAGAGACTTGCCCTCTTGAATGCCTGTCTTGAAAAGAAGGTAGACAGTATCATGGGCATGACCTACACACCATGATGTGCCACACTTTCTTTTAGAAAAGTGTGGGATGTAAAGAAATGGTAGAATGTTTGCCTAGTATTCATAGGTGCCAGGCTCAGTGCTAACAGCCCTTGGGTTCTTACTGATCACATTGAAGTCAGTGCTACACTCCTCTTCATTGGCTCAGCATCTCTACACTCAGATTATCATGTGTGCTGCATTTATTTGTGGAAGTTGGTAGGATGGAGTCTCCCGTGGAAGTTCTTAAGGGAGAGTGATGGCCAACTCACACTTCTAATTAGTCTTTTCACATTACTTAATGTCTGAGCTAAATTGCTTTCTGTTTGGTGGCCTTCCCATTTCCTCTCCTCAGCTGAATAATAAGTTGCTGAGTGTTTGTAAACACCACGCTGAGGAGGAATAACTACCCGCTCCAATAAATGAGATCCTCAATGCAGAGATACAGGCTAATTTTGCCCTAAGGGTGTTAGAAGAGAAATTATATCTTGAGAACTGTCATCACTCCCACAATTAGACTAAGCCAGAAAAGATTCACCTTCTAGTGACATTTTCTAAAAGATAGGAAAATATTTGCATGCATGTGACAATGTGAAGGTTTCATTTTAAATCATGTCACTCTGAAGAATAGTGTTGTTTTAAGTTTCAATGTCTGTCATCTCAGGCGGTGAGATTTCCCTTAAGCCATGCAGAACTGTAACTATAAGATAATGTATGATGTCTGATACTGTTTTTGATTGGTAGAGTTGGATTAAATAGCTTGAGGGGTGAAAATAAGAGTTCATAATACTGAACATTGATGTTGGAGATACCTAGACCGGTGATATTTACTTCTTGGGGCCTTAACTCTTTGATGTGATTTTGTGGATGAATATTATAGATTTTATGGATGAAATGCTGGCATTAGAGTGACAAGTTTATGATTGCTATGTGGTATTACTACTGGATGCATTGCTTTTCAAGGGCAATTCCCTCCTAAAAATTCTCAGGAGAAGGTATAAGTGTCTCAACTGCTCAATCTTAGTTCGAATTTAAAGCTTAATCGTTAGCTATGTGAATTTCCTTAGGAGTTTGGAGGACGAGAACGATGAAGACGGAGTGGCTGTTTTGGGGTTGAATGGTGAGTTTTGGGGTTGAGTTTTTTCCTAAGGCTCTTCCTTGAGGTTTTTTTTTTTTTTTTTTTTTTTTGGACTTACCCCCCACTGACAAACAACTTTTGTGGACTTTAGCTTGTGCGTCTTGCTAGTAAAGAAGACATAAAGTAGAAATGAGTTTACCCTTGTTCACTAGTGGAAAGTTATGGAGCAGTGCAAAGAATGTCTAGCTTTCCTTGTCCAGGAGAGGACAGGCATGTGAGCCTTTAAGATATTTGGGAAAACCATACCTTGCTTAGTCATCATTGTAACAACTGCCAGTTAGTAGATTCAAAATCTGCCAAACTTGCCTTTAAAATATATGTATATGTTCACAGATGTATTAATAATTCTGTGAAGACAAAGTATTCTTTAAAGACTGACTTATTTCAAAGCACCTTAGCCTTTGATTTCAAGGAGATACCTTTTTATATTTTGAACATAATTTTCTGTATCTAAGAGCTATATTTTAAAAAGTTCAATCTATTTAACAATAAATGACATGTATATAATGAGAATATTTAACACAGTAAATAATTAGAATATATTTTGTTTAGTGTGAAGGGAGAAGGGGATTAGTTTTGCCGAGGGAAGTCTTCTTAGGGGGCCATCATCATTGCCTTCTCTCTGGCAGGAAATTGGAGCAGGTATTGACTGACATCTGAGTGACCTGATAGAGCTAAGGGACGGAGAAGCTAATACCTCACTTCTCCTCGGATGCAAACTCAACATACTCATCTTCTGACGCTAGTGGTGAAGTTTGCCTCAACTGGAGCAGCAGCACTTGAAATGGTGAGCTCCCAGGAAGTGAGTTCAGTAGGACCAGAAAAGACATTAATTGTAAAGCCTTGTGATTGTGCTGCCAAGAAGAAAAGGCAATGCCATCTCTCCAAGCATTTAGAAATTCAAGTTTAAAGCGCTGGCTTTTTCTTTGTTGGATAACTTCTTCTTTTTTTTCTCTCTCTTTTTTTTTAATTTTATTTTTCTTTTTAGTTACATTTTGTTAACTCTGTGTCCCAGCTGTATCCCACTCCCTCATTCCCTCCCCAACCCCACACTCCCTCCCTGGTCTCCTCCCTGCCCCTTTACAAGTCCACTGATAGGGGATGACCTCCTCCCCTTTCATTTGACCCTGTTTTATCAGGTATCTTCAGGGCTGGCTGCAAAGTCCTCCTCTGTGGCCTAACAGACTGCTCCTCCCCTGGGGGGGGGGGTCAAACAGCCTGCCCTTGAGATTCTGTTAGAAATAGTCCGTGTTCCCCTTACTTTGGAAAACTACTTGGTTACTGAGCGGTAGGGCCACATCCGAGCAGAAGTTCTAGGTTATATTCATAGATGGTCCTTGGTTGAGTGTCAGTCTCAGAAAAGACCCTGTGCCCGGATATATTTGGTCCTTGTAGAGCTCCTATCCTTTCCATATCATACTAACTTCCCTTCTTTCATATGATTCCCTGCGCTCTGCCGAGGGTTTGGTTATGAGTCTTAGTGTCTGCTTTGAAACACTGCTAGGTAGAGTCTTTCAGATGCCTTTTGTGGTAGACTCCTGTCATAAGTTCAATGCACATCCCATTTGTCTTTCTAAATGAGGATTAATCACCTTCGCCTTTGTCCACTTTCTTGATTATCTTCTTTAGGTGTGTAGATTTCATTATGTTTATCATATCTTGTAGGTCTATATAAGCGAGTATATACCAAGTTTGTCTTTATCCTTCTGGGATACTTCACTCAGAATGATCTTTTCTAGATCCCACCACTTGCCTGCAAATTTCATGATTTCCTCCTTTTTGATTGCTGAGTAGTATTCCATTGTGTAAAAATACCACAATTTCTGTATCCATTCCTCCATTGATGGACATCTGGGTTGTTTCCAGGTTCTGGCTATTACAAATAAAGCTGCTATGAACATGGTTGAACAAATGTCCTTGTTGTGTACTTGAGCAAATTTTGGGTATATACCTAGGAGTGGTATAGCTGGGTCTTGAAGTAGCACTACTCCTAGTTGTCTGAGAAAGCGCCAGATTGACTTCCAA
>NW_026589139.1:7667-8397 GCF_907164565.1 Psammomys obesus | reverse complement strand
TTTTCAAATTTTGTGCCATATAGGCTTTTGTAGTATGACCTAATAATTGTTTGGATTTCCTCAGTGTCTGTAGTTATGTCCCCATTTTCCTTTCTGATTTTGCTGATTTGTATGGTTTCTCTCTGCTTTTTAGTTAGTTTGGCTAAGGGTTTGTCTATCTTGTTGATTTTCTCAAAGAACCAGCTTTTTGTTTCATTGATTCTTTGGATAATTTTTTTTCTTTCTAATTGATTGATTTCTGCCCTTAGTTTGATTATTTCCAGCCATCTGCTCCTCTTGGGTGTATCTGCTTCTTTTTTTTCTTGGGTTTTCAGTTGGGCCATTAAGTTGTTTGTATGTGATGGAAACAGGTTTATGTGCTCTTCTTTACTATGCAATATATCACTTTTCTGTTTTCCTCTCAACCTAGTAAAGCAGGAGCAACCTATGTGTTTTAGTACACAGTGCTGTGCTTTGTGTTTCTGTTCTTACCCTGGAAACGGGTTTCTGTGCTCTTCTGTTCTTTCGTTGGAAATGGGCTTATGTGCTCTTGTCTTCTTTCATTGGAAACGGGTTTATGTGCTATTCACTACACTGAGATATCACTTTGCTTTTTGCAATGCAATGTAGTTAGGCAGGTGAGACGTATGTGTTTCAGTTCACAATGCTTCGATAGGCGTTTCTGTTCTTCTTATGTTGGAAATGGGTTTCTGTGCTCTTCTCTACTGTGCAATATATCACTTTTCTGTTT
>NW_026589139.1:0-7657 GCF_907164565.1 Psammomys obesus | reverse complement strand
GGGTCCATGTGCTATTCTGTACTACATGAGTTATCAATTTGCTGTTTACAATGCAATGTAGTTGTTCAGGCGAGACGTAGGTGTTTTAGTTTACAATGCTGTGATACGTGTTTCTGTTTTTATATTTGAAACGCGTTTGTGTTACTCTGTTCTTTTTGTGGGAAACGGGCTTATGCGCTTTTGTTTTCTGTTTTCCTCTCAACCTAGTAAAGCAGGGGCAACGTATGTGTTTTAGTACACAGTGCTGTGCTTTGCGTTTCTGTTCTTACCCTGGAAACGGGTTTCTGTGCTCTTCTGTTCTTTTGTTGGAAACGGGCTTATGTGCTCTTGTCTTCTTTTGTTGGAAACGGGCTTATGTGCTATTCTCTACTGCATGAAATATCACTTTGCTTTTTACAATGCAATGTAGTTAGGCAGGTGAGACGTATGTGTTTCAGTTCACAATGCTGCGATAGGCATTTCTGTTCTTCTTATGTTGAAAACGGTTTTCTGTGCTCTTCTCTACTGTGCAATATATCACTTTTCTGTTTTCCTCTCAACCTAGTAAAGCAGGAGCAACCCATGTGTTTCTCCCCGGTTCTCCCCTCCCACACACTCAAGGGTTCAACATTAGCCATCACTCTGTCCCTCGAGACACACGCCCATGCCCACTTACACACACACACACACACACACACACACACACGCATGCATGCTTGCATTTGCCTCTGTTTGCGCCTGCGTACTTTCCTCCCACAGGTACAGCTAGTCCTCAGCACACATTAAGGACACGGGACCTCTCTCAACTTCCTGAAGAATTCTCCAGACTCGAGAGAGAGACAGTACCAGTCTGATAGGCAGAATCCAAAAACAAACAGGGAAGGTCTCAGATAAGCAAATGGCCAGGGGTAGGAGAAAGAACACTTCCAACATAAATCAGGACATCATGACTTCACCAGCAAACCCCAAAATCGATGGATACTCCAATTCATCAGAAGCACAGGAAAATGACCTTAAAGCCATGCTTGCTCAATTATTTGAGGCTCATAAGGAGGAAATGAACAAATCTTTCAAAGAGTTGGCCAGTCAATTGGAGGTAAAGAAAGAAGAAATAGACAAAACCCTCAAAGAAACACAGGCAAACATAGCCAAACAAATAGAGGCACAAGTAGAGAAAAAATTAGTGGCATATAAAAAGGAAATGAACAAAGAAATAGAGTCCATCGTAGAGAGACAGGAATCCAAAATCAAACACATGAAAGAAATGGTGCAAGGCATGAAAACAGAATTAGAATCAATAAAGAAAACACAAAATGAGAAAACTCTTGAGCTGGAGAACTTGGAGAAAAGATCAGAACCACAAAAGTAAGCATCACCAACAGAATACAAGAGATGGAAGAGAGAATCTCTGGAGCTGAAGACACACTTGCAGAAATTGATACTTCTCTCAAAGAAAAAGTAAAATCAGAAAAGTTCCAATCACAAACTATCCAAGAAATCAAGGATGCTATGAAAAGACAAAATCTAAGAATAATAGGAATTGATGAAAAAGAAGACTCCAGGCTCCAAGGACCAGAAAATATTTTCAAGAAAATCATAGAAGAAAATTTTCCCAACTTAAAGAAAGAGATGTCCATAAATATACAAGAGGCCTACAGAACACCAAATAGACTAGACCAGAAAAGAAACACATCACGTCACATCATAGTCAAAACACTAAATTTACAGAACAAAGAAAACATATTAAAAGCAGCAAGGGAAAAAAGCCAAGTAACATATGAAGGTAGACCTAACAGAATCACACCAGACTTCTCATCAGAAACTATGAAAGCCAGAAGGGCCTGGGCAAGCATCAGGGAGACTCTAAGAGATCACAAATGTCAACCCAGACTACTATACCCTGCAAAGCTTTCAATCAACATAGATGGAGAAAACAAAATATTTCATGACAAAACTAAATTTACACAATATCTATACAGCAAATCAACCCTACAGAAGGTACTAGAAGGAAAACTCCAATCCAACGAAAACAAATTCACCCAAGAAAACAGGGCATACAGATAATATCCCAACAAAAATGAAAATAAAACAAGCAATGAAATGGTAAGATCATCGACTCCATTACAAAAGGAACTAACATGCATTGGTCAATATTATCTATCAATATTAATGGACTCAACTCACCAATAAAAAGACACAGGCTAACAGAATGGTTACGGAACCAGGACCCAACATTCTGTTGCATCCAAGAAACACACCTATGCAACAAAGATAAACACTACCTCAGAGTAAAGGGCTGGAAAAATGTTTTTCAAGCAAATGGTTCCAGAAAACAAGCTGGAGTAGCCATTCTAATATCTAATAAAATAGACTTTCATCCGAAGTTAATCAAAAAAGATAAGGAGGGCCACTATATTCTCATCAAAGGAAAAATTCAACAAGAGGACATCACAATTTTTAATATCTATGCCCCAAATACAAGAGCACCTACATTCGTAAATGAAACAATATTAAAGCTTAAATCATACATTGATCCTAATACCTTAAGAGAGGGAGACTTCAACACCCCACTCTCATCAAGTGACAGATCAACCAGACAGACACCAAATAGGGAAATAAAAGCACTCACAGAATTCCTAAATCAAATGGACCTAATAGACGTCTACAGATCTTTTCACCCAAACTCAAAAGAGTACACCTTCTTTTCAGCACCACATGGAACCTTCTCCAAAACTGACCATATAGTTGGTCACAAAGCAAGCCTCAACAGATACAAAAGGATTGAAATAATCCCTTGTATACTATCTGACTACCATGGACTAAAGTTGGACATCAACAACAACAGAAATAACAAACAGCCTACACGCACATCGTTTAGATTTTCAAATTTTGTGGCATATAGACTTTTGAAATAAGTTCTAATATTGTTTGGATTTCCTCAGTGTCTGTACTTATGTCCCCCTTTTCATTTCTGATTTTGTTGATTTGAGTGGTGTCTCTCTGCCTTTTAGTTAGCTTGGCTAAGGGTTTGTCGATCTTGTTGATTTTCTCAAAGAACCAGCTCTTGGTTTCATTGATTCTTTGAATTGTTTTATTTGTTTCCAATTAAATGATTTCAGCCCTGAGTTTGATTATTTCCAGCCATCTAGTCCTTCTTGGTGTGTCTGCTTCTTCTTTTTCTACGAATTTTAAGTGAGCCATTAAGTTGCTTGAATGCGCTGTCTCGAATTTCTTCTTGAAGGCACTTAGTGCTATGATCTCTCCTCTTAGCACTGCCTTCATTGTGTTCCACAATTTTGGGTATGTTGTGTCTTCATTTTCATTGAGTTCTAGGAAGATTTTAATTTCTTTCTTTATTTCTTCCCTGACCCATCCTTCTTTTAGTAAGAAGTTGTTCAGTTTCCATGTATGAGTAGGCTTTTTGCTATTTCTGTTGTTATTGAGGTCCAGCTTTATTCCATGGTGATCAGACAGGATACAAGGGATTATTTCAATCTTCTTTTATCTGTTGAGGCTTGCTTTGTGACCAAATATGTGGTCTATTTTGGAGAAGGTTCCATGAGGTGCTGAGAAGAAGGTAAATTCTTTTGTGTTTGGGTGTAAGGTTCTGTAAATGTCTGTTAGGTCCATTTGATTCATGACCTCTGTTAGAGATATTGTTTCCTTGTTTAATTTCTGTTTAGTTGACCTCTCCTTTGTTGAGAGTGGGGTGTTGAAGTCTCCCATTATGAGTGTGTGGGGATCTATGTGTGGTTTAAGTTTTATCAATGTTTCTTTCACAAATGTGGGTGCCATTGTAATTGGGGCATAGATGTTCAGGATTGTGATGTCTGCTTGGTGGAATTTTCCCTTGATGAGTATGAAGTGTCCTTCCCCATCTCTTTTGATTAATTTTGGTTGAAAGTCTATTTTATTAGATATTAGAATGGCTACTCCTGCTTGCTTCTCGCATCCATTTCCTTGGAAGGCCGTCTTCCATCCCTTTACCATCAGGTAATGTCTATCTTTGTGCCTTGGGTGTGTTTCTTGTATACAACAGATTGCTGGGTTTTGTTTATGCATCCATTCTGTTAGTCTGTGTCTATTTATTGGAGAATTAAGTCCGTTAATATTGAGAGAGATTACTGACCAGTGGCTGTTCGATCCTTTGAATTTGATGTTGGCTGTGGTCATATGGTTGTGGGCTTGGTTGCTTTTTGTTTTACTGTAGTAGGGTTATTTATTTCCTGTGTTTTCTTGAATGTAGCTAGTTTTCATGGGTTGTATATTCCCTTCTAGTGTCTTCTGTAATGCTGGATTTGTTTGTAGGTATTGTTGAAATTTATTTTTGTCATTGAATATCTTGTTTTCTCCGTCTATGAGGACTGTGAGTTTTGCTGGGTATAGTAGCCTTGGCTGACATCTGTGTTCTCTTAGGGTCTGCATGATATCCGTCCAGGATCTTCTGGCTTACATAGTCTCTGTTGAGAAGTCAGGTGTGATTCTAATGGGTTTGCCATTATATGTTACTTGACCTTTTTCTCTTGCAAATTTTAGTATTTTTTCTTTGTTCTGTATACTTTGTTCTCTGTTTAGCTCTGTTCCCCATTTTTTAAGTGGATTACTTGGTTTGCTGCTTTTCAGCTTCTTTAGTTCTTTATATATACTGGATGTGAGTCCTCTGTCAGATAAAGGGTTGGTGAAGATTCTTTACCAATCTGTAGGTAGTCGTTTTGTTCTGACTACAGTGTCCTTTGCGTTACAGAAGCTTTTCAGATTCATGAGGTCCAATTTATTGATTGTTGCTCTTACAGCCTGTGCTGTAGGTGTTCTGTTCAGGAAGTTGTCTCCTGTGCTGATGAGTTCCAAGCTCTTCCCCACTTTTTCTTCTAACAGGTTTAGTGTGTCTGGTTTTATATTGAGGTCTTTGATCCACTTGAACTTTAGTTTTGTGCTGGGTGATACTTATGGATCTATTTGCATTTCTCTACATGCAACCAGCCAGTTAGACCACCACTATTTGCTGAAGTTGTTATCATTTTTCCATTGTATTGTTATGGCATCTTTGTCAAAATTCAGGTGTCCATAACAAAGAAAGTCAAAGAAATGTTTAAAAAAATTTCAAGTCTCTGAAGAAAGTATTAGAAGAAAATATCAGAAGATGGAAAGATCTCTCATGCTCATGGCTTGGCACAATTAGCACAGTAAAAATGGGCATCTTACCAATGGCATACCAACATAATTCTTACAGAACGTGAAAGAAAAATTCTCAACTTCATAGGGAATAACAAGAAACCCCGAATTTCTAAAACAAAGCTTAAAATAAAAGATCTCCTGAAGGTATCACCATCTCTGTTCTCAAGCTCTACTATAGAGCAACAGTAATAAAAATGGCATGGTACTTGCATAGACAGAATGGAACCAAATAGAAAACCAAGAAATACAGGTACAAAGAGGTTTTGACCAATTCTAAATTACCAACAGTGGCAAATCAGATATTGGGCTAAAATATGCTGTAGTTTTTGTCTTTGATACCGACACATTTCTTATTTCTTCCGTTTGTCATTGTTTTGACATTTTTATTTAATATTTGTACCTGGATTAAATGTGTTTGGAACCAATGCATACCCCATTCTGTTCCTTCCCATTCTTCTCTCATAGCAGTCATTGTGTGCCTGAATCTTCAGGGCTAACAGATAAATGCACTTGCTAGGTAGTCCAGCAAAAGTGGACAGCTACAGATTCAGGATGAGATCCTGAAAATACAGTAAAGAAGTGATTAAAAAAGACATACCAGTGACAGCCTCTAGCCTCCACACAGGAGGTGTACACATGCATACACACAATCTTTTTTTTTTTTCTAAAAATGTAGTCCCCTTATATTTGCCATGGGTTCTCTACCCTAGTTGCTAGCTGTAGCTAGTTGCCTAGCTATAAACTCAGCTGCAGAATTTTAAAAATAGATTCCTGCTGGTCTAGTTGGCTTTCACTTGTAAACCCAGTACACAATGGGCAGAGGCAGGCACATCTATGTGAGTTCAAGTTTTCCATGGTTCATGCAGAGAGTTCCAGGAGAGCCAGTGGTCCTCCCCCTTAAAATTCTTCTCAGCACTTCTCCAGTCATGTGCCAAGATGAGGGTCTTTTCCAATGTGCTTACCACAGTATCCCTCCCTGTAGGCGATTCCTATAGCTGATTCTTGTGGTGGTAGTGCTTTTTGAGTGTCTGCTTTGATTTTGGTTTTCCATGTTTTTTTTCTCCTCCTCCCTCCTTGGACTTCTATATCTCTAGACATAGATCCAACATTGAACTATCACTTCACTATCTCTTTCTCTTTCTTTGTCTCTTTTGCTTACACATGCACACTCATTTTGTCTTTCAAAGTCTGACTCTCTTGCTCTGATTCTGTGTGTCGATGTCTCTGTGTGTCATTGTCTCTATTTCTTCCTCTGAAGACCAAAGACCAAAAACAGATTTCTTCCTGGTTTGTTAAGAGGCTGAACATCCCAACTCTCAACTCCACTACACTAATTCTTGTGTACTAGTGTATAACCGATATACAATGTTTTATTTTTTTTTTTCTAGCCCAGGTCTCAACCTTATTATGATTTCTCTAAATTTGTACAAATTGAAAAGCATACTGATAGTTACTTTTAATGTGCATTCATTGGTAACTCATTGGGTCACTCAACAGTAAACTCAGCACAGCTTTCCCAGCTATGCACAGAGATGTGCTTGGAGAGCTTTGGGTGTTAAGCTCCACACGAGACTTAAATGGAGGACAGGACTGGTTCCTTAAGGCATGTGATTGTTCAGTGTTTCTTGAGAAGATACTACTGCATGTCTCTGCTCCTGAGGAGCTTTAACAGCGAGATGACACCCCCAGACCCTATTGGCTTTAAATGCAGCTCACAGTCCCTTAAGGTAGGAGAGTGGTCAGGCCCCACCCTACAGAAAAAAAGCATCTCGCCAATCCCTGAGCTTGCCCCCAAATCAAGGTACATCATCCCTCAAATCCCAGGCCACACTGTAAATCTCTGTCATCCAATAACCTTATGTAAATCCTCTCTTCTGCCCAGTTCTCTGTTGCTTCTACTTGTAGAAGAGTGGAAACAGCCACCCTCCTGTGTTTTTCTTCCCAAATACATCTCTGTTGTGAGGTTTGTCTTGTGGCATAATTATGTAGCATTCCTTGGCTCCTGATTGCCTGAATACTGTTCACATCCAAGCTGTAACATATCATGGAGTACCAGCATTAAAGGATGATTAGGAGGTGTGTCCCTTTATAGAGGAAGAGTATTACTGGAAGTTGGGCATCGGTTTTCAAAAAGCCAATGATAGTCTCAGTCTCTGCAGAATAGGATAAAGTTCTCAGCTAATTTTCCAGCACTATGCCTGTTATGCTTGCTGTCATGGTCCCTGCCATGACTATAATTGAACTAAATCTCTGAACCTGTGAGCAAGACCCCTGATAAATGCTGTCCATTCTAAGATTGCCTTGGTCATAGTTTCCAATCAGAGCAATAGAATAATGACTAAAACATAATGAATATGCATATAAAACACCATATTATGGGGGCTGAGAAAATACTTCAGTTGGTAATTCCCTTGCTACCAAAGTATAAAGATCTCAGTGAGAACCCTGGCATTCACAAAACACAACTTCCATTGGGCATGACAGCCCACCTATAATCCCACTG
>NW_026589138.1:5935-6392 GCF_907164565.1 Psammomys obesus | reverse complement strand
CCCTATAAAAACCCCAGCTTCCCATCTAGGGGGCGCGGAAGTCTTCTGAAAGACTTTTTGCCCCGGGTACCTGTGTATCAAAATAAAAGCCTCTTGCTGTTTGCATCCGAATGGCCTCGTTGATCCTTGGGAGGGGGTCTCTCTGACGGAAGATACCCACCGGGGATCTTTCATTTGGAGGCCCCAGCGAGATCTGAGACCCCCCCACCCAGGGACCAACGACCCACCTTAGGGAGGTAAGCTGGCCAGCCGTCTTTTCTGTGTATCTGTCTTGTCTGGTGTGTGCTTCTGTGTCTGTTCTGTTTGCAACCTGAGACTTGATCAAGTCATCTGAATCAGACGGAAACCAGAAGGAGCCGACGGGCTCGGACTTCTTTTCCGTATCCCTGGAAGACGTTTCAGGGTGTCTGAGTGAGTCTGAGTGGGTTCGAGTCCCACTGCTGACTCCCATCTGGAG
>NW_026589138.1:0-5925 GCF_907164565.1 Psammomys obesus | reverse complement strand
GAGTCCCACCGACTCTCATCTGAGCGGGAGCCAATTTTTTGGCTCCCCATCTGTTTGAAAGAACGAGCCGACTCGGACTTTTCGGGGCCTCGCCCCTGTTCGAAGGCTACGGGCTCCATCTAGAGGACGGAGGAACAAGACCTCCTCCGCAGTCTCCATCTGAATTTTTACTTTCGGTTTTGCGCCGATCTCGTGCCGCGCGGCTTGTGTTGTGTTCTGTCTGTCTAATTGTGGTAATAAGTGTGATAAGTGTTTTCTCTCTATCTGAAAATATGGGACAAACTGTCTCTACCCCCAAAAGTTTAACTTTACAGCACTTCAAGGAAGTCCGTGACATCGCCCACAATCTCTCAATGGAAGTGCGAAAAGGAAAATGGGACACCTTTTGTTCATCTGAGTGGCCAACCTTTAACGTGGGCTGGCCACGAGATGGCACCTTTAACCTAGAAGTTATTTTGCAGGTGAAAGCAAAGGTCATGGACTCTGGACCCCATGGACATCCTGACCAAGTCCCATATATCATCACGTGGGAATCTCTGGTCAAAGATCCCCCATCATGGGTAAAACCTTTCCTTCCCCCTTGCCCGAAACCTACACCGTCCGCTCCCTCCCTTCCTCCTCCACTGATTCCGACCCCGGTTAACTCCGCCCTTTACCCGGCCCTCACAAAAGCGGTACCGGCGGAGACCTCCGGACGTAAAAAGATATCTCCGGTGCTGCCGGCAGATGAGGGCCCCCTTCTAGACCTTCTAACTGAACAACCACCCCCTTACCGGGGACCAGCCCCCGCCCCTGAACAACAGGCGGGGGCTGCCGGGCAGGGGTCACCGGAAGAACCCGCCTCGTCACCGGAAGAACCCGCCTCGTCTCCGGTGGCAGGGCGGTTACGAGGGCGCGGGGAGGTCCCTTCCGGTTCTTCCTCCCAGGCTCTTCCGTTGCGGACGGGGCCTGACCGTCAACTCCAATACTGGCCCTTTTCTGCCTCTGACTTATATAATTGGAAAAATAATAACCCTCCTTTCTCAAAGGACCCGTCTAGGTTAACAGCTCTCATTGAGTCCATTCTAGTGACTCATCAGCCCACCTGGGATGACTGCCAACAGCTGCTCCAGACGCTGCTGACTACGGAGGAGAAACAACGAGTCATCTTGGAAGCCCGTAAACATGTTCCAGGAGATGATGGATTACCTACTCAGTTGCCCGATAGAATAGACGCTGCTGTCCCCTTAGAGCGACCTAACTGGGATTTCTCCACTGAGCGCGGTAGGGAACACCTACGTCTTTATCGCCAGTTGCTCTTAGCGGGTCTCCGAGGGGCTGCTAGACGCCCTACCAATTTGGCCCAGGTTAAGTTAGTGACTCAAAAGCCAGAAGAATCCCCCACTGCTTTCCTAGAACGACTTAAGGAGGCATATCGTATGTACACTCCATATGATCCAGAGAACCCAGATCAGGCAACCAACGTGGCCATGTCTTTCATTTGGCAGTCCGCCCCAGATATTAGAAAGAAGTTAGAAAGACTAGAAAACTTAAGAGAAAGTTCGATACAGGACTTGTTAAAAGAGGCAGAGCGGATTTTTAACAAGAGAGAAACACAGGAAGAAAGAGATGAGAGGCTAAGAAAAGAAGCAGAAGAGAGAGAAAATATGAGAGAACGTAAGAGAAATAGAGAATTCAGTAAGTTGTTGGCCACCGTAGTGACAGGTCAGAGACAGAATAGACAGGACCTGGGAGATCGAAAAAGCCAGAGCCACCCATTAGAAAAAGACCAATGTGCTTACTGTAAGGAAAGAGGTCACTGGGCCCGCAATTGCCCGAATAGACCAAGGGGGCCACGTAAACCCCGGCCACAAACCACCCTGCTCAACCTCGAAGATTAGGGGGGTCAGGGTCAGGAGCCCCCCCCTGAACCCAGGATAACCCTCAACGTGGGGGGCCAACCTGTCACCTTCCTGGTGGATACCGGAGCTCAACACTCGGTACTCACCACATCTCCAGGACCCCTGTCTGATAGGTCTGCGTGGGTCCAGGGGGCTACTGGAGGAAAAAGATGCCGCTGGACAACCGAAAGAAAAGTACTACTCTCCACCGGTAAGGTGACTCATTCTTTCCTACATGTACCTGATTGCCCTTACCCGTTGCTTGGGAGAGACCTATTAACCAAGCTCAGAGCACAGATTCATTTTGAAGGGACTAAAGCCCATATTACGGGGCCACAGGGGCAGCCGTTACATGTACTGACCTTAAACCTGGAAGATGAATACCGGTTATATGAGCTTGAGGGGCCTCTGGCCAAGAACATATCTGACTGGTTAAACAACTTCCCATCTGCTTGGGCAGAAACGGGAGGAATGGGGCTGGCCACCCAACAGCCACCCCTAATTATACCCCTCAAAGCAACTACAACTCCAGTATCCATCAAACAATACCCTATGTCTCAAGAGGCCTACCGAGGAATTCGGCCCCATATTAAAAGACTCTTAGACCAGGGAATTCTGACCCCCTGTCAGTCTCCCTGGAATACACCCCTCCTTCCAGTCAAAAAGCCTGGCACGGGCGATTATCGCCCTGTGCAAGATCTAAGAGAAGTCAACAAACGGGTAGAAGATATACACCCAACAGTCCCTAACCCATACAATTTGCTGACTGGATTACCACCAACCTATGTATGGTACACGGTCCTGGACCTCAAGGATGCATTCTTTTGTTTAAGGCTTCATCCACAGAGCCAGCCTATTTTTGCCTTCGAGTGGAGGGACCCAGAGTTGGGACTATCGGGGCAACTCACCTGGACTAGGCTCCCACAGGGGTTTAAAAACAGCCCCACCTTATTTGATGAAGCGTTACACCGGGATCTGGCCGACTTTAGGGTTCAAAACCCTGCCTTAATCCTACTTCAATATGTAGATGATCTCCTCCTGGCTGCAGAGACTGAGGAAAAATGTAGAGAAGGAACAAAGGCCCTCCTAGTCACCCTGGGAACTCTAGGGTATCGGGCCTCGGCTAAAAAGGCCCAAATATGTCAAAAGCAGGTTACGTACCTGGGTTACCAGATTAGGGATGGACAAAGATGGTTAACAGAAGCACGAAAACAGACAATCCTGAGTATTCCAGTGCCTAAGAGCCCAAGACAGTTGAGAGAGTTCCTGGGGACGGCGGGGTTTTGTCGGATCTGGATCCCAGGGTTCGCAGAGATGGCTGCACCGCTCTACTCACTTACAAAACCAGGTACCCCCTTTACCTGGGAAAATGAACAACAAGAAGCCTTTACGGCTATCAAAAAGGCCTTATTAACTTCCCCCGCATTGGGACTTCCTGACTTAAATAAGCCCTTTGAGCTATTTGTTGATGAAAAACAAGGCTATGCAAAAGGAGTCTTGACCCAAAAACTGGGACCCTGGAAGCGCCCAATTGCCTACCTGTCTAAGAAACTTGACCCGGTGGCTGCAGGATGGCCTCCCTGTTTGAGAATGGTCGCAGCAATTGCTCTCCTAACTAAGGACTCTAGTAAGCTAACTATGGGACAACCGATAACAGTTCTGGCTCCTCATGCCGTGGAAGCCCTGGTTAAACAACCTCCGGGTCGATGGCTTTCCAATACCCGTATGACCCACTACCAGGCCCTACTGCTGGACACTGACCGCATACACTTTGGTCCGGTGGTAGCCCTCAACCCGGCATCATTACTCCCCCTATCGGAGAGTCCAGAAACTCATGACTGTCTCCAGATACTTGCAGAGGTACACGGCACTCGGCCTGACCTAACCGATCAGCCCCTGCCCGATGCTGACTTCACCTGGTATACCGACGGGAGTAGCTTTCTGGACAACGGAGAACGAAGAGCAGGGGCTGCGATCACCACTGAGACTGAGGTAATTTGGGCTAAGGCTCTACCACCCGGCACCTCGGCACAACGGGCCGAACTCATCGCCCTGACTCAGGCCCTCCGGATGGCAAAAGGTAAGAAGCTCAACGTTTATACCGATAGCCGCTATGCCTTTGCCACTGCACATATTCATGGAGAGATATACCGGAGAAGGGGACTATTAACTTCAGAAGGAAAAGAGATTAAAAACAAGACTGAGATATTAGCCTTGCTTGAGGCATTGTTTTTGCCTCTAAAGCTGAGTATCATCCACTGTCTGGGTCACCAAAAGGGAAATAGCCCTGAGGCTCGAGGCAACCGTCTGGCAGATGAGGCTGCCAGAAAGATAGCACAACAAAAAGACTTTACAATCTCTCAGACCCTGACAATAAAGAAAGTAAAGCGAGGGTCTATTCTTCAATATAGCCAGGAAGACCAAAACTTACTCAAAGAAATGGGGGCCACCTACCTGCCTGAAACTCAAAAGTGGATATTTAGAGGAAAACCAGTGTGGCCCCAACGTATGACTTATTATTTGATTGACCAACTTCATAAGCTAACCCATCTGAGTCACAAAAAGATGAAAACCCTCCTTGAAAGGGAGGAGGACACCCACTATCTGTTGGGAAAGGACAAAATTTTACAACAAGTTGCTGAGAGGTGCACCGCGTGTGCACGAGTTAATGCTGGACAAAACAAGGTGGGTTCCGGGGTCAGAGTGCGAGGGCACCGACCCGGGACTCATTGGGAGATTGACTTCACAGAGGTCAAGCCTGGACTATATGGATACCGCTATTTGCTGGTGTTCATGGACACTTTCTCCGGATGGGTAGAGGCTTACCCTACCAAACATGAAACTGCAAAAGTTGTCACCAAAAAGCTGTTGGAAGAAATCTTCCCCAGGTACGGTATGCCACGGGCGTTGGGCTCCGACAATGGCCCTGCATTCGTCTCCCGGGTAAGTAAGTTGGTGGCCACATTACTGGGGATCGATTGGAAATTACACTGTGCATACCGCCCCCAGAGCTCAGGACAGGTAAAGCGCATGAATAGAACAATTAAGGAGACTTTAACTAAATTAACGCTTGCAACTGGCGAGAGAGACTGGGTGACCCTCCTTCCCTTGGCGCTATATCGGGCCCGGAATACTCCTGGCCCTCATGGACTTACCCCCTTTGAAATCCTCTATGGTGCCCCTCCCCCAGCTGTTCATTTCTTAGATTCTGATATAGGTGGCTTCGCTAACTCTCCTTCCCTTCAGACTCATCTGCAGGCGCTTCAAATAGTACAACGAGAAGTGTGGAAGCCTCTGGCAGCTGCATACCAAGAACGACTAAACCAACCTGTGGTACCACATCAATTCCAGATCGGGGACGTGGTCTGGGTGCGACGACATCAGGTCAAGAACTTGGAACCGCGCTGGAAGGGGCCCTACACTGTACTGCTGACGACACCTACAGCCCTAAAGGTAGACGGCATCGCCGCCTGGGTCCACGCCTCCCACGTCAAAGCCGCCGCCCCCGAGGACCAGCTCGACAACCCGGACTCGAAAGCCAGATGGAAACTTCACCGCACTCAAAATCCACTAAAGATAAGATTGACTTGTGGGGAGCCCTAATAACCTTGTGTTTCACTTTAAGTCTAAAAATAGCCTATGCGTCCCCACATCAGATTTACAACTATACTTGGGTCATTGAAAACCAGGCTGGAGATATAGTTATGACAAGCTCCTCTATTGGGGCCCAGCCCCATTGGCCAGATTTAGAAGTGGATCTCTGTGCCCTCGCCCTTGGAGCAGATACCGACTGGGCAGTTTCTGATATCTTCTGGCCTCCTCCTGGGGGCCAAGCACCTGAACGAATTACCCCAGGACGGGCCACCAACCCAAGCTGCGTTAATTCGGTTGGGAGGGCCCTTTTACGGGGTCCCCCTGGCAGTGGGGTAGGGGGAATTTATATATGTCCTGGCACCCATAGAAATAGAACTCTTAATCATAAATGTGGATGGGCAGACCAACATTTTTGTGCTTCATGGGGCTGTGAAACTTCGGGGGACACTTA
>NW_026589137.1:11889476-12015729 GCF_907164565.1 Psammomys obesus | reverse complement strand
AAAAAAAAAATCTTGAAATTTTATGGAAATTTTTGGTCTTTTATGGAGTCATAAAAGACCCAGGAAAGCCAAATAAAATCCTTTGCAAAAAGAGCAATGCTGAAGGGATTACCATTCCTGATCTCAAGCTAAATTATATAGCCATTGTAATGAAAGCAATATGATATTGGCAAAAATAATGTAGTATTACTGTTGGTAATGTAGATCTACAGAACAAAATTGAAGAACTAAATGTAAGTATACATACAGTCACCTTTATATTTGACAGAGATGCCAAAAATACAAGCTGAAGAAAAGAAAACATCTTCAACAAATGGTGATGGGAAAACTAGCTGTCCATGAATATCAACAAAATAGAGAGGAGTATATCGGACAGCTTGGAGGGAGAAAAGGAAGTGGGAAATGTGTAATTAAGTTATAATCTAAAATATCACAAATAATATTGTACTCTTAAAAAAACTGGGTGTCCACATGCAGAATGAAATTAGAGCAGTGTTTATCATCATGTTCAAAAAATTAACTCCAAATAGACCTCACTGTGAAACCTGAATCACTGAAACTTCTAAGAAAAACAGAAGCTCTAATAGGTACAAGAAAGAAATTTCTGAATAAGACTCCATTTACCCCAAATTTAAAGCCAAAAATGACAAATGGAAGTTCTGCATAGATGAGAAAACAAACAAACAAACAAACAAATAAAAACAGGTTAAGAGGAAGCCTACCAAATGGGAGAGGCTCTTTGCCAGCTGAACATCTGACAAAATTTATGTTCAGAATATACAAAGAACTCAAAAAACAAAGAGTCAAAACGAACAAACAAAATCCCAAATGACCCCTTCAAAAAATGGGCCTGGGACCTGAAAAGAGAGGTCTCAAGAGAAGAAAAAATGACAAACAGCTCAAAAATGTTCATTGTACCTAGCCATTGGGAAATAGTATGTTTAATGAACTTTGATTTTTTTTTTGTCTTATCCCAGTCAGAATACCAAAGATCATCATCATCAGCAACAACAACAAACTGACAATAAATGCTGGCTAAGATTAGAGGGGAGAAAATCCCTTTCTCAGTGTGGAGAATCCCCAGAAAGGTTTAAATAAAATCTGTCATACGACTCAGGAATACCACTCCTTAGCATACAGTCAAATGACTCAACATCTTATTCCACAGATACTTACTCAGCCATGTTTATTTCTGCTCGGTTTAAAATATCTAAGAAAAAAAACCTAAATTGTCCTTTATCTTATGAATGAATAATGAAAATGTGGTACACATGCACTGTGGAAAACTATTCAGTTCTAAATAGAAAACAAAATCATGAACTTTTCAGATCAAGAGCTGGAATTAGAAAAGATCATATTAAATGAGATAACACAGACTTAGAAAAACAAGTGTCACGTGTTTTATCTTATCTGAAGTTCTTAGCTCTAGATCTTAAGATGTGAGTAGATAATATGGATTTCCCTTTTATAAAGTAGTAGCTTTAGTGAGAAATATTTTGCACAGGCACTATGAGAGGGGATTGTAGTTATAGATGAAATATAATTATACTTTAGCTTTAGACTGAGATCTTACCCTCAAGATATTTCACTATGTATAAACAAATATTTTAATATACAAAAGATGAAAATGCCCAAAACATTTCAGGTAATATTCTAACCTGTATTTTATTTTCATATTTTAGGTTTAAAAATTATTATTACTATTTTCTATACTTATCCTAATACCTACTCAATGATTCATTATTTTTGAGCAATGAATCATTGATCAGTTCCAGACTGTTTTAGTTATTATAGTTTTATAATATATTTTAATGTGTTGTAATGTAAACTTTCCTTAATTTTCATTTTGATATTTTCTCACAAGATAAAAACTAAAAAGATTACTATATCTCCATAATTATCATGCATTAGCATTCTTTTATGATTTTGCAAAAATAAACTTTTCCCCACAGTATTAAAACAATCAAAGTAAGAGTGATGGTGTATACCTACCACTGTAGTGCTTGGGAGGTTGAGGCAAGATTAGGACAAGTTCCATGCTAGTCTGTGGTATAACTGTCTCAAAAAGAAGCTAACAATACTTTAATTATACTTATTTCTTGTTATATTCATTATATTAGACATATGGTCTAGGAAACCTTTTAAGCTGAGACATTTTATCTCACTTTTTGCCTAATTTAAATTTTTCTTTCATCATGTTGCTTGCTTGCTGTAATCTTTTTTTTTTTTCCTGTCTAGAAAGATTTTTCTGCCTGTCCTCCCAAGTATTACTAATAATTCTCAACCTCCAGGGAATTATCTTTATTAACTCTGGTAACAATTGATACCAGTCATTACTTGGTGAATCCTATCTTGAATCTACAAAGGGAAATCATATCATACTTACTTATCTTCCATTTTTATCAATTAGAAACAAGCCCTAGAATATGTAGACAACTTATCCATGGTCTCATAATTAATTACTTGCTATATAAAGATCAGGGTATATTTTTTCATTACTGCTGTAGCATTATTCCACTTAATTTTAATTTAATTTTCATTTGTTAATGGCTAAATATTTACTAGATTACAAGTTCCTTAAAGGCAGCAAGCAAACAGGTCTACACATTTTTTTTTCTTACCACTCATAGAGATACTATTGTGATATGTGCTTGTTAGGCACCTTCTCACTAGACTACATACTGCTTAAAACTTAAAAGCTGTTCCATCTAATGAGATGTCTCATTAGGGTCATTTCCTTAAGGCGGCCCATTAATAACTGCATGGAAAGTGCCATCTAGTGGTTGGTGTGTGTATTACAATGATTTGGCTTTTACGGTCTTTAATTGTTTTAATTTTAATTTTTATTAATTACAGTTTACTCATTTCGTATACCCCTGTAGCTTCCGCCCTCCTCCCCTCCCAATTCCACCCTCTCTCTCTCTTTTCCACTTGGGCCCCTAACCCAGTCCACTGATAAGGGAGGTCCTCCTCCCCTTCCCTCTGATCCTAGTCTTTATGGTCTTTTTATAACCTAATTGGTATATAGATTTTAACTTAAATTTTTAAATTAAATTCAAAGTTTTCAATAATTTTTAAATATTTTAAGTGGTGTTTTCTATAAAGTGTAGTTTATGAAGAAGTTTAATGTGATTAATCATCAATTTTGAGAAACTATATAACCACGCAAGGATATAAAATGTTTTATTTGTTTATGAATTTTATTTTAAGATTTAGGGATTATTGTTAGAGATTGAGGGTGAAATACACGTGTAATGGGAATTCGTGTTGTTTTATTTATATTAATGAAATTCTATTAGGCTGTCTTTGCATTCTTTTTTTGGACTGGAATCTGTATTTGGGGAAAAGTTTCTTAATACAAATGTCTAAAAATGCAAAAGTAGATGTCACTTTTTATTTATAACAGTACTCCTGTGCATATATTCATACTTAGAATGGAGCTACTTTCCAGTGTCAAATACTATTCTTCTGTTAGTAGCCATTGTGGATAAGCATTACCCTTTCATTGTTCTTCTATTAATAACATAATTGACAATACCCAACCTTACTGTTTTTATGCATTTATTTATATTTATATTTTTGTGCCTAAAAAGTTTGCTTGACTTCAGTAATAACCCCTTTCATTTGATGAATGATTGTGTCTCGATAAGCCTAATGGAGTTACAATGTAGTTAAAATACAATACTGAAAACAAAATACAACCTAAGTACCTGTTTATAGTAATAATGATTGCATAACTATCTATTTTGTTTTCTGTTACTGTGATGAAGACCATGGCCAAAAGCAACTTGAAGAGGATAGGGTTTGTTTTGTTTTAATGTCCCAATCACTGTCAATCAGTCCATTATTGAGGGAAGTCAGGGCAGGAATTCAAGACAGTAACCTGGAGGCAGGAACTGAAATAGAGGCCATGGAGGACTGTTGGTTAGTAGTTTGTTCTTGTGATTTGTTCAGCTTTCTCTCATAAAAGAGACGCATGACCACCTTCCCAGTCATGGCACTTCTTACAGCACTTCCCAAAACAATCATTTTGGGAGGAGGATGCTTCACAAGGTTGTCTATAGGGATCATTTTCTGTATTGAGTCTCCCCTTTCCAAATAACTCTAGCACATGTCAAGTTGACAAAAACTCCATGGTGCAATGATAGAATTTCAGTTGGAATGTCAGAGTATACTCTTACCAGAATACACTCTTTTATAATCAGGAAAATAGATTTTGACAGGATAATAGCATCTACTTTGAGCTGAAGTTAAATGATAAGGATTTAGGGAGAATCTCCAGTAATAACTAAAGAAAGAAAAACATGGTAGAAAACAAGATAAGAAGCTACCTTACTTGTTAAGCCACAAGCTCTGAGGTGGAACATTGATTAACAGAGCTTTATATTTTTCTTATACAACAAAGCTTTCAGTAGTCAGTTTGAGCAAATGTATTCAGCTTTCTTGTACGTAAACACTGTGCTGTTTGTATGTTATTCTAATTGCTATTGTTTTTTTTCCAAACATTTCAGCTTCAGAATAGTGAGTACTTCTAGATGTTAAATGTCACTGACTATCTTCCCATTCTCTGCGTTTTATAGTAGAGAAAGATAATTTTTTTTCTGGCTTCAGAACACCACTCCTTAGTGTAAATGAATCCAAAGCACCTAGGACACCACTCACTAGAGTAATTGAATTAAGAGTATCTAGGCTCCTTGTGAGGCTTGAAACCGTTAAGAATGGAGCTATTAGTAATGAAAGAATGGGGGCAAAGCAAGCTGACTCCAAGTGCAGCTGTTTTTGGCTAGTTTCCAAGGTCATGTGCTAATATACACTGGAGGTGATTCCTTACAAATGATCTTAGGGGAAAAAGTAAGGTGTCCCTACAATCTGGACAAGTGACAAAGCATATCAATAACAATGTCTTGTGATTTTTTTTTCATTTTAGCATCAGGGGCATCTCCGTGATTTCAAGACCAGCCCAGTCTACATACTGAGTTCCAGGATGGCCAGGGCTAGGTGGACATATACTTCTCTTAAAAAAAAGGGGGGGGGTCATTCTCCACTATTGCCATCTGACTGTTGCTTGTTAAATCTCTTCAGGACTGTCTGGATCCTCTTCCTCTGTGGCCTGGTAAGGCTGCCTCATCAGGGGGAAGTGAGCAAAGAGCAGGCAATCAAATTCATGATAGAGGCAGGCCCTGGTCCCCTTACTCAGGAGATCACATGGCGATTGAGCTGCCAACTGGCCACATCTAAGCAGGGGGTCTAGGTCCTCTTCATGTGTAATCCTTAGTTGGTTTATCAATCTCTGCAGGACTCCCTGGGCTCAGATCTTTTAGTTTTGTTGGTCTCCTTCTGGGGCTCCTGTCCCCTCCATGTCCCTCTATCCCCACACCCCTCTCTTCTTCCATAAGACTCTCTTCACTCTGACTAAAGTTTGGCCCTGAGTCTCATCTGCTTCAATAGTCTGTTGGGTGGAGCCTTTCTTTTTTTTTTTTAAATTTTTTATTAATTACACTTTATTCATTTTGTATCCCCCCATAAGCCCCTCCCTCCTCCCCTCCCGATCCTACCCTCCCTCCCCTTTCTGCATGCATGTCACTCCCCAAGTCCACTGATAGGGGAGGTTCTCCTCTTCTTTCTGATCTTAGTCTATCAGTTCTCATCAAAAGTGGCTGCATTGTCCTCTACTGTGGCCTGGTAAGGCTTCTCCCCCCTCAGGGGGAGGTGATCAAAGAGCAGGCCAATCAGATTATGTCAGAGGCAGTCCCTCCTCCCATTACTATGTAACCCACTTGGACACTGAACTGCCATGGGCTACACCTGAAAGCTTCTGCAGTATAGGCTGTCAAAGCAGATGCTGAGCCTGATGGCCAACTGATGGGCAGAGTGAATGGAATTTTATGTAAGAAGTGGGAAATAGTAAGAGCTGGAGGGTACGGGAACTCCACAAGGAGAGCAACAGATCAAGATAATTTGAACACAGGGAACTTCCCAGAAAATCATACTCCAACCAAGGACTATTCGTGGAGATGACCTGGAACCCCTGCACGGGTGGAGCCTTTCAAAGGATCCTCTACAGTAGGCTACTATCCTGTTTCCTCTCTTCCACCTCTTCTGGTGTCTATCTTGTTTGCTACTCTGGATGATATTTAAGCATCCTTCCTAGGGTACTCCTTAGTATAGCTTCTTTAGGTCTGTAGATGGCTATCCTGTATTATACGGCTAATATCTGCTTATTAGTGAATGTATACCATGCCTGTCTTTCTGTTTCTGTGTTACCTCACTCAGGGAAGGTGGAACTGGGGGGATTTGAGGGAGAGGGCTTCAATGGTGATAAATAATGAATAAATTGTGAAGAAAAAATTTAAAATTAAAAAAAAAAGAAGGAATCCTTACACAGATCTGATGCCTAACGATGCCTCCCTGGTCTGCATAGGACTTCAAAGAAAGGCTAAAGAGGAGAACAAAATCATTTCTCCCAAGCTCCCTGAATTCCAGGCATTCACTAGGTAACATAAGGTGATACAAAGAAAAACAGTATTTTGAAAGGGCAAGTTTTACATTTATCTAAAACTGGCTTTTCAGAACATTAAATAATTGGATGTATAAAAATGAAGGTTACAAGCTCACTTAATGCAGAAACACTGTCATTTTGAAAAAAAAAAGAAACAAAAACAAAAAAGCCCCAAAAACAAAACCAAAAAGATATTTCTCCACTTTAAAGGAATTGACTACCAAACCCAGCAACTTGATGTTTGTCCCTAAAACTCAGATAGTAGAAGGAAAGGCCAGACTCCTTCATTTTGTTTTCTGAACACCGCATACATGCCACAACATGGAAGTAACACACACACACACACACACACACAGAGAGAGAGAGAGAGAGAGAGAGAAAGAGAGAGAATAAATTAATGTAAAAAATTAAGAGATATTTAAAGGCAAATGGGACAGACATTGGAAGAAGCAAAAAACAGTACAGGAGCCTACCACAGAGGGCCTCTGAAAGACTCGACCCAGAATTGTATAAAAGCAGATACTGAGACTCATAAACAAACTTTGGGCAGAGTGAAGGTAATCTTATGGAAGAAGGGGGAGAGAGTAAGACCAGGAGAGGACAGGAGTTCCACAAGGATAGCAACAGAACCAAAATATCTGGGCACAGGGGTCTTTTCTGGGACTGATACTCTAATCAATGACCATGCATGGATATAACCTAGAACCCGTCCTCAGATGTAGCCCATGGCAGCTCAGTATCCAAGTGGATACCCTAGTAAGGGGAACAGGGACTATCTCTGACATGAACTCAGTTGCTACCTCTTTGACCGTCTCACCCTGATGGGGGAACAGCCGTGCCAGGCCACAGAGGAAGAAAAGGCAGCCAGTTCTGATGAGACCAGATAAACTAGGATCAGATGGAAGGGGAGGAGGACCTCCCTTATCCATGGAATTGGAGAGGAGCATAGGAGAAGTGAGGGAGGAAAGGTGGGGTTGGGAGGGAAAGAGGAAGGGTGCTACAGCTGTATATAAGGTGAATAAACTGTAATTAATATAAAAATAAATATTTACTTTAAAAATTATAAAACTTTCACTGTCTCCTGTGTCAATGAGTTCAAGGCTCTTCCCCACTTTTTTGTCTAATAGATTTAGTATATCTGGTTTTATGTTGTGGTCTTTGATCCACCTTGACTTTAGTTTTGTGAAGGGTGATAAATATGGTTCTATTTGCATTTTTCTACATGTAGACATCCAGTTAGACCAGCACCATTTATTGAAATACTATCTTTTTTCCATTATATAGTTTTTGCTTCTTTGCAAAAATCAAGTATCTGTAGGTGTGGGGGTTTATTTCTGGAATCTGGATTTGTGTCCATTGATCTACTGTTTTGTTTCTATACCATGCAGTTTATATTACTGTTGTTCTATAGTACTCTATAGAGTACTCTATAGTGCTCTATAGAGATCAGGGATGGAGAAATCTCCAGACGATCTTTTATTGGATAGGATTGTTTCTGATTTTTTTTTTTTCATATGAAATTGAGAATTGTTCTTTCATGGTCTATAAAGAATTGTGATGGTAATTTGATGGGAATTGCGCTGAATCTGTAGATTGCTTTTGGTTAGATGACCATTTTCACTATGTTAATCCTACCCATTCCTGAGCATGGGAGATCTTTCCATCTTATGATATCTTCTTCAGTTTCTTTCTTCAGAGACTTGAAGTTTTTTTCGTACACATCTTTTACTTGCTTGGTTAGAGTTAAACTAAGGTACTCTATGTTATTTCTGGCTATTGTGAAGGGTGTTGTTTCCCTAATTTTTTTCTTAACCCATTTGTCTTTGGTATACAAGAGGGCTTCTGATATTTTTTAGTTAATTTTGTATCCAGCCACTTTGCTGGATATCTCAGCTGACTCATTGTGGAAAGTTGAAAAAGAAATGCATATAACAGAAACTCGCATATAAAAAGCATTGCCATTTGTATATATCCTTTCATAGTTTTCTTGTTTTGAATTGCTGCATTGACTTCTAAGTCAGAGAGTTGCTTTGAATTTAATAGTTTTCTCTTTCTCCTCCTACAGGCCTGCCATGGGTGTTCTTACGGATCAAAATGTGATTGCAGTGGAATAAAAGGGGAAAAGGTAAGTTTTGAGAAAAAAATACTGTTTGTAAATGAATATTACAAACTAGGCTTTTATTATTACCCAAATAAAATGGATTCTACTACATTACTTAATTTAGAGAGTGAACTTGTAAAAATTAAACTGTGTGTCAGGATCATCAAACATTCTCTATGAAACATAATGTGATGAACATTTTAGGCTTGGTACATATATGATCTATTATATTTTTTTTCTTGCTGGGGATTGGATAAGCGTTTTGCACAAGGTATTCAAACAGTCTATAATTGTACCATATTCCTTAGTTCCTTAGAACAAAAATAAAAAACATAGCAACAACAAAACTACAGGAGCTGTTGAAAAGTCATTCAATCTTAGGATGTAGCTTGGAAAAGAACAAGCAAATGAGCAGGGAACAGGGAGGGAGCTAGGGTACAGAGATTCGGGAGAATCAACAAAATAGAATGTTGATGAAAATCCTTTATAAAAATCTGTACTTTACGAGTAAACTGTTTTGCTTTGAGATAGGGCCTCTCTTTGTATCCCTCCTGGCTTAGAGCTCATTAGGTAGATCAGGCTGGTCTTGAATTCACATAAGACAACTGCCTCTGCTCCCAGGCACTGAGATTAAAGGTGTGATCCCTTATAGCCTGCCTTACAGGATTTTTAAAAGTACAACAACAACAACAATAAGAAGAAGAAATTCAAGCTCTTGGTCTAGACAAAAATATGCTTCAGATGATATCTAACTTGATGGTTTTTGTCTTCTAGCCTCTTATTGGTTGGTCTGTGTGTCAGCAACTGACATGAAATTAGAAATAATAAATTAAAATAAGATAACGAGTTGCAGACAAGAGAATTATACTAGGAGACAGGGATCTTATATTATTCTACCCTTTTTGTAACTCAATAAATATTTTAATGAATAAATGACTGAATATTACCAATTATATTACCAATTATATATGAAGAAAACATGTTTTAGTGAATAATCCAGTTTTATATATATTTATATATGTTTGTGTGTGTTTATTAGCATAGTAAAAGAGGTTTAAAATCTTTGTGTCAATAATTTCATTTATTTATTTTATAGAATCTTGTTTCCAAGTCTCATTCTGCCATGTGACACACGACCCCCTAACAGAACACCTATGAAGAGTTATTGAATGTTGTTTTACTTAACATTTGTGACAGTAACATATTTAGGGAAGGAAGAAAGTGGAAGGGATTGACTTATAAACAGAGGAAGTACATTTTAAAAGAAATTTGAAGCAGATAAATTTTAGATATCTGTTAATTAAAAAAAGATATTCAAAAATTTAAAGGAAAAGAATGTTCATGAAGACTGAACATGCAGTAGTAGCACATCACTGGAATCTACATGAAATCAAAATTAAAATTTGACAAAGAAAAGGGAGTTTATTAAAGGAATTATGACAGCAATACTTAAATGACAAAATTAAAATTGCCCAGTTGATAACTTAAAACCTGTGTCAAGCTACATCTCTACCCTGGTGCATTAGTGTTGCCTTGGAGCTGACTACAGATTCATATTTCCAGTCTTTACAAATAAATTAATCATTCACCCTGGTGATGGTGGAAAATAATCAGTTCTAACGAGATTTCGAGGTAGCTCTGTTACAAGCTGAAGTTTCAAGTCTATATATCTTCATTTTCACTGTAGCTAAAATTCTTCTAATCACTTCATGGCAACTATGTCATTGTGATATAAAATTATAAAGACAAAATAAAAATTATATAAAAAACATGTCATTGTTTTAATTTCTTCACTAAGAGTTTAGATTTTAACTTGCACATTTTGTAATACTCTAATTGAAAACAATTTACTACTAGTTACCAATATACCACCTTGTCTTAATTTTTTCCTATGTCCAAAGCCAATTGTGTTTCTTGACAATTTTGCATTATCCTTGAAATACTAGTCTCATGCTGGGTGTGGTGACATATACCTGACATATTAGCACTCAGGCAGCATAAATGAGAAGACAAAAAGGTCAAACCCATACTAGATACATAGTAGGTTGGAGGTCAGGCAGACTGGATTACATGAGACACTATTTCAACAAATGAACAACTATATTAATGCTTATTTACAGAAAACACTTTTATTGTAATTGTAAAGTATACTTCCTGGAAAAGGATGCTGTTTGTTAAGAACATTTTGAACACTAAATCTTGGGATTTTACCTTAGGTAATCAATCAGTTAACCTTCTTAAAGCTGGTGATCTGTGTTGTGACCAGGAGTAGAGTACTTGGCTTTGTATAACTGAGACCATTTTTGATTTGATTTCCATCACCACACAATAAACTAAACTTATCACGAAATTGTTTTCCTTTGTAGAATTCATCAAAACCTAAATTCTTATCTTTTTTTTTCTGGGTTTGAATAAAAACATTTGCTAAAAAGTTTGTGTAACCAATTAAGGAATTTTATTTATTGAATGGGTGCATGCTGAATATTTGTTCTATTGGACACTAATAATTCAGGTTGACGAAGCCATGACTGTTTCCACCCAGGGATAAAAGAAAAGGTGTTGTCTAGGTTGACAGAAATTTCAGACTGAGGCAGATGAGCTGAGTTACTTTTTGGAATATGAAAGGTGGTAGAATGACAATGAAGTTTGTGATGTTTATTAGGTTTACACCTATGAAAATTGTAAAACTTCTCTTTGTCATGACTGTCCCCATGTATAATGGAAATAATGATTTTACTTTGCCTTGTATGGGGAGTAACAAGCAAGACAAAACATGGAAAGACTTTAAACAGTCTCTGACAAACAGAAAACACTCAACACAGGTTAGCCTTTTTTTACATTCACTGAGTTTTAAGTGCTTGTGAAAATGCCTATAAGACAGTTGATAATAAGAACTTACCATTACTATTTTCAAGTTCCAAGGAAAAGAGAAAAGTCAGTAAAAGATTCTAAAACAATACCTATATTTAAAGGATAACAAAAGAAGAAGAATACTATTTGACAAAGAATTTTTAAAAATCTAAACATGGGCAGTGGTTTGCTTGTTTGTTTTGTTGTTTTTTTTTAATTTTGTTTATTTTCTTTTTAAAGTTTGTCTTTCAGAAATAGGCATGCTAATTCTGCATAGTGACACATCCTTGTAATCCCAGCAATCAGGAGGCAGAGGCAGAGGCAGAGGCAGAGAAGCAGGTGGATCTCTGTATGTTTGAGGCCAGCCTAGTCTACAGAGTCCAGGACAGTCAAGGGCACACAGAGAAACCCTGTCTTGGAAAACTAAAAATCAAAACAAAAAAAAAAAAAAAAGAAAAGGAAAGAGAAAAAGAAACAGGCATACCACTTCACATTTAGTTTATGAATGTGTGAAAATTACAGCACAAATTTATAAAGATTTAAAAAGATTAAATGAATACCTAGGGAGCAATTGTAGTAATATGACTCCTGTTAGCTTTTCTTACCATTCATTTTAGGAATTAGGTGGAAAGCCCTACTTTTAGCCCATTCTTACACAGGAAAGCAATAGTTTTTTACTTTAGCAAATGTTCTACCTTTCAAAGGCTCAGGATTGCTCTTCTAATTCTTGCTACTGTGTAGTATCTGCCTTTCTATCTCTAGCTCTGTAATTTCAGTTATAACATTTTATTAATATCAACATAATTAATCTTTTAGCATCCTCTATTTTCTTTTTAAAATTTTACTTGTGCATATATATGCATACGTATGAAAGAAAAATAATTAAAGGGTAAAAAAAAAGTAGCACTGTGAGAGTGGAAGGTTATAGGAGCATTGGAAGGTGGACACCTGGAAGGGATTTGAGGACAGGAAGGGAAGGGGAAATGAAAAGATGATGTAATTATTTCAATAAGAAATTCATAACATTAAAACAATTTTACATTTATTCTTTAGTATGTGTATTGTGTGTACACATGCATGTGTGCATGTGTGTGTGTGCTTATGAGTACATGTCAGAGTGTTTGAGTGGAAGTAAAATGAAAACTTGCAGAAGTCAGTTCTCTCCTTCCATGCTGTGGTCCCTCAGATTGAATACAGTCAAGTCATTAGGCTTGGTGGCAGGTGCTTTTACCTGCTAAGCCATCTCACTAACCAGTAGCTTTTATTTTCTTTTTAATTTTTTTATTTGTCTTTGTTTTTTGAGACAGGATTTATGTGTATAGCTCTGGCTGACCTGGACTAGCTTTGCAAATCAGGCTGGCCTCAAATTCACAGAGATCCACCTCCTGATCTACTTCCCTGAGTACTGGGAATTACAGGCATGTGCCACAGTTTCCGGCTGCATCCTTTTTTTTTTTTTTTTTCAGTCTTTGGTTTCTTTCTTTTTATTTATTTCTGTAGACTAGATAGCACTTTCGCTTTGAAAATATAGACTTTTGTTCACATAGATTAGTCTGCACTTTTGACAGAGATATACCCTACACACCACCTGAAAATCCAACATATAGTTGTTTTGTTGATAGGGAAATATACTAGAACTAGATCTCTAGATTTTTTTTTCATCTTGATTTTCTTTATGAGTGGAACTTGCAGCCAGAGTTTTAGTCCTAGCTCTCTTAGTAACAGACCATTCAATAATTTGAGATAATGTAGCTCTCCAAATTGTGAAATTCTTATTTTTTTTCTTGCCTTCTTTGTAATTAAGTTTAGGTTAAAAACTCTTGCTATTAAGTTCTCACTTTATCTCTTATGTCCTGTTTAATTTTCTAAGTAGCAAAGAGATTACATTTACTATACATGGTATACATTTAAGATAATCTGTGTTTTTCTTCACACATTTAACAGATGTGTCCATGTTAGTAGATACTGTGTGCATATAGTATCACTATATTAAGTTACTTTCATCTGACAGTCATTTGAACTTTCTATAATTCAACTATGTCCCACTATGTCTGGACTTAAAAGTTCACAAATGACTTTATATTCTTGTTTAATTACAGGGAGAACGAGGATTTCCAGGTTTGGAAGGATATCCAGGTTTGCCAGGATTTCCCGGGCCAGAAGGGCCTCTTGGACCTCGGGGACAAAAGGTATTTGTTTCAGTAATCAATCAACAGTAACAAAGAAATTAAAACACCCTAAATGTGAGACAAGCTGTCAAATCAACTAAAAACTCACTGAACTGTAATGAGAAAATACTGCTCAAATCAAACAGCAAAACCGAAAGAAGGGACTCTTGCGCTGCATTTTTTACTCCTCCCTGAAATTATTTTTAAAATATTTTTAACTGAAATCAATTGCATTTCTTTCCCTCCTGTCTTTCCTTCCTCAACCTCTTCCCCCTTTTCCTCCCTGAAACCCCTCCCATATCCTCAGACTCTAGACTCTACAGTTGATGGCCTCTTTTTCTTTATTATTGTTTCATATACATATATACAGATGTGTGTGTGTGTGTGTGTGTGTGTATGTGTGTGTGTGTGTGTGTGTGTGCTTTTTATGGTTCAAATTACATTCTATTTCAAAGCATCCATTTCCATAGCACAGCTGAAAATTAACCAATTTGTGTTCCCACTTCATTTTCACAAGGCCATTATTAAGTTCCAGTGTGTTGGGAAGTGAAAAAAATATAGTTGTATTGTTATATTAGTGCTCAATTCCATCATCATTTGCCCCTTTCTAGTATTTTGGTTTTTCATATTTTGCGGAGCTATTTGTTAGTAAGATTATTTCCTTGCATGTATTGTGAGTTGCATTATTTTCCTCTTTGTCCTTTGTTTTGCTGGGTATATGCATGAAAGTATATGCATTTATGAGTCTCTGTTTTGAAAAGATCATTTTATTAAGTCATATGGCTTTTCAATAGAACAAAGAGTGTACAATTTGAGGTTTTATATGTATTCTCAAAAGATTTCCTTCAGTATGTCAATTTATTTTTTCCATGTGTGAGTATTTTACCATGCAGAATCCATATGGTTTGTGATTTAAGATCCATCATTATCTTTTTTCCCACTCATTTACATTTTTTGATTGTGAGCTTAGCCTTTAACAGCTGAGCCATCTCTCCAGCCCTCCACTCATTTACAATGCCAAATTCATTATACAGTAGTCATCCTTTATTTGCAGTTTTGTTTCCTATGATTTCAATCACATGCAGCCAGCTACAGTCTGAAGATAGTAAATTGAAAATTATTAAAATTAACAATTTATAAGTTAAAAACACATTATAGTATATTCTTGCACTTGTTTAATATTATTCTTAGTTATTTTTAAGTTCTTAAAATGTTTATAAATTTTGTTATTCTTATAACAAAATATACAGCATACATAAGTTTGGGTACTATCCACAGTTTCAGATACTTGTGTGAGATCTTAGAAGTTATTCTCCTTGGCTAAGGAGTGGTTTCTGTGTACCACATTCATATGAACTTTTTTTCTTATAGTCTTCCAACATTCCCTTTATTCAAACCTAAGACCTAACCTATTTTAATTATTGACGTCTGTGTTCCACTTTTATATCTGGTGTAGGGTCTACTCAGTTCTTCTTTCTTTTTACATTTTTTTCAAAGGTATTGCTGGGCTCTTCTTGCCATAAAAACTTTAGAGCTATTGTCTAGCTTTACAAACACCTAGTAACTTTTATTTTCATTCTATAAAATTTCTAAACAGACTTCTATCACTATCAGTTTGATTTACAAATATTGTTTTGTATTACTTGGGACCCTCCCAGTACAGTGGGTACAGTATGCATTCAGAAGCCGGGCCCCTCCAAACCCAATATTGTCTCTGCTAGGTGTGTAGCGTTTCTAACGCTAACTGTGCCTAAGTTTACTGATGTTTAAAATAAAGGTGATAACAAAAGCCACATCATGTAGTTGTTATATAAAACCTAGTATTGTATGTTCTAAAAGTGTTGATTAAATTAATAAATCATTCTAACATGTTGGGGATTGTCCAACGGAAACAACAACAACAAAAAAATTTCTAAATAATTTGTATTTTACTTTTTAAATGGTGAATTCCTTTATTTAAGAACATGAAATTTCTTGTGCATATATATTATATAAATATATGCTTAACTCTGTGCATTTTCCTTTTTAAATCTTGTGCATTTTCTTGTTTAATTCACTGCAATGTGTGTTTTTGCCATTCATAGGCAGAGTATTTTCTTCTATTAAGTCTACTAAATGGTTATTACTATAATAAAGCTGTTGTGTTTTAGTTAGTTAATTAATTTTGTATTTATTATGATTTATTCACTTTGTATTCTGGTTGCAGATCCCCTGCTGACTCCTCAAAGTCCCAGCACCATCCCTCTTCTTTCCCTAGTCCACTGATATGCGAGGAACTCCACCCCTTCTATCTAACCCTAGCCTATCAGGACTCATGAGGCTGGCTGCATCATCTTCCTGTGTGGCCTGGTAAGGCTGCACACAACCAGGAAGAGGTGATCAAAAAGTTAGCCACTGAATTCATGTCAGAGACAGTCCCTGATCCCATTATTAGGGACCGACTTGGAATCTCAGCAGCCTATGGGCTTCATCCGAGCAGGGGGTCTAGGTCTTCTCCATGCATGTCCTTGGTTAGAGATTGTGTCTCTGCAGGCCCACCTGAGCCCTGGTGTTTTGGCTCTGCTGGTCTCCTTGTGGAGATTCTGTTTCTTCCAGGTCTTTCTATCTCCCCCTTCTTCGATAAGGTTTCCTTCACTCTACCCAAAGGGTGGCTATGAGTGTCTGTATCTCCTTCAATACCCTGATGGGTAGAGACTTTCTATGATTCCCTGCACTCTGTGGAAGATTTGGTTATGAGTTGCAGCATTTGTTTTGATACACTGCTAGGTAGAGTCTTTCAGAGGCCCTCTGCGGTAGGCTCCCGTTCTGTTACTTGTTTTCTCCTATGTCCAATGCACATCCCATTTGTCTTTCTAAGTGAGGATTGATCATCTTTCTCCAGGTCCTCTTTCTTGTTTATCTTCTTTAGGTGGTACATTTTCAAAATAGAATATTACTCAGCAATTAAAAACATGGAAATCATGAAATTTCCAGGCAAATAGATAGAGCTAGAAAAGATCATCTTGAATGAAGTAACCCAGAAGCAGAAAGACACACATTGTATGTAATCACTTATAAGTGGATATTAGCCATATAATATAAGATAAACATACTAAAAATCTATAGCCCTAAAGGAGATAAATAAGAAGGAGGACCAGAGGAAAGAGGATGAAATCTCATCCAGAAGAGCAAACAGGATAGACATTGGAAGTAGGAGAAAACAGGGAACAGAACAGGAGCCTCTGAAAGTCTCTACCCATCAGGGTATTGAAGGAGATACAGACACTTTTCAGTTTCATGAAGTCCCATTTATTGATTGTTGATCTTTGAGCCTGTATTGTTGGTGGTGATTGTGTGTTTGTTTTCTTTTGCTTTTTGATGTGATGGTGTCTTTATCCTGTCTTTTCTCGGTGTAGTTGATCTTGTTGGGTTGGAGTTTTCCTTCTAGTATCTTCTGCAGGGCTGGAATTCTCTGTATATAGTGTTTAAATTTAGTTATGTTATGGAATTTTTTGTTTTCTCAATATATGTTGATTGAAATTTTGCTGGGTATAATAGTCTGGGTTGATATCTGTGATCTCTTTCCTGTGCATGATATCTGCACAGGCTCTTCTTGCTTTCATAGTCTTTGTTGAGAAGCCTGGTGTGATTCTGATAGTAATGCCCTTTATATGTTACTTGGTCTTTTCCCCTTGTCACTTATTTTTTTTTGTGTGTGTATAAATTTAGTGGTTTGATTATTATATGGCGGGAGTAGTTTCTATTTGGTGTTCTGTAGGCCTCTTTTATATTTAAGGGCATCTTTTTTTTTAAGGGTGGAGAAATTTTCTTCTATGATTTTCTCAAAAATATTTTCTGGGCCTTGGAGCCTGGGATCTTCTTTTTTGTCTATTCCTATTATTCTTAGGTTTCATATATTCATGGTGTCCTTAATTTCTTGGATGTTTTGTGCCTGGAACTTTTCTCCTTCTATTCTTTTTTTGAGAGATTTATCAATTTCTGCAGTTGTATTTTCAGTGCCTGAGATTCATCTCTTGTATTCTATTGGTGATGCTTACCTTTGTGGTTCCTGTTCTCTTCTCTAAGTTCTCCAACTCCAAGTTTTTCTCTGTGTTTTTTTTTTTAATTGATTCTAATTCTGTTTTCATGTCTTGCACCATTTCCTTCATCTGTTTGAATGTGGATTCCTGACTCTGTATGATGACCTCTATGTTTTTGTTCATTTCCTATTTACATGCCTCTATTATTTTGTTCATTTTGTCTTTGTGTGTCTCAAATAACTGCATAATCTTTGATTTAAGATCATTCTCCTGTGATTCAACTGCAGTAAAATATCCATTTATTTTTGTAGATTCTTGTGAAGCCATGATGTCCTTGTTTTTGTTGCTTTTATTCTTATGCTGATCTCCTGCCATCTGCTTCTCTGTAGCCTTGACTTATTGTTCCTGGAGCCTGTACTGCAGATTGTGTCCACCTGTCTCTGGACTCTAGAATAATCTCCCCTGGATTCACTGTCTCTGTTGGCTAACTGTTTGTGACCCAGGTATACCAGGTAGCTGGGGTCGAGGTAGAAAAATCTCTCAGCCTAGAGCTGCTACAGTGCCCCATGGGCTTCCTTAAGGTGGTTGAAGATAGGATTTGGAATTTACCTGGCTCATCTCTGCTGGTTTAACTTTCTGTGCTGGGCTCCTTTTTTTCTGACCTAGGAGGGCTAGGCTGCTGGGGAGCAGGCAGGAATGTCTCTGATCCTAGAGCTGCTTCAGTCCTCCAGAGGCCTCCTTGTGGAGAAGGACCATGGAACTTGGGTTAGGTGCCTAGCTCATCTCTGCTGGGTTCTCTGTCTGTGCTGGGCTTGCTATTTTTGGCCTAGCTGAGCCAGGCTGCTGGGGCACCAGCAGATACATCTCTGTGCCTAGAGCTGCTCCAGTGTTCCACAGGCTTCCTTAAGATGTTAGAAAATAGAACCCTGGTCCCACGACTAGCTCAGGTCCACTGTGTTCACTATATGTGCTGTGCTGGCTGACTCTGACCCTGTTGAGGGAGAAGGCAAAATGGAACAGTGCCTCCCCCACACTAGAATGTATCCCCTTCACAGGGTGATGAGTGTGAGCATCACTAGCGGCTGATACCAGGAAGGTGTCCACAAGATGGTCAATGTGGTCCTCCGGACTTGGAACCAGGAAACTCTAAGACCCAGAATGTGTCCACAGGACTGTGAGAGTGGGTGTCCAGGGTTGGAGCCTCACACTCAGTACAGGAAGGTATTCATTCCACAGTCATTGATAGTGAGTGCCCAAGGTCTGATCCACCAGATGTTTGTCCCGGGAAGGTATCTACAGATGGTGGATTACAGCGTGTGGCCTAGGGTTGTGGCAGTGTCAGGCAGGAGCCAGGGAAATTTTTCCCAGTATTAGCCTGGTGGCCTGAATATGGACCTTCAAGTATCCCTATGGATTCTCCTCTCAACTGAAAAAGACAGATGTCATGGGTTCATGGTTCACAGTAAGGCCTGCCAGTCACCCTGCTCTCACAGCTTAGCTGCTGTTCAGGTACCCTGTATGGTCAGCACCACCATCTTGGATCTCTCCATAGCTGTTGAGTTTTAAAAGATCTTCAGCAATCCTACATCTGACAGAGGGCTAATATCCAGAATAGATAAAGAACTCAAGAAATTAAACACCAAAAAACCAAATAATTCAATTAAATAGTGGGGTACAGAGCTAAAAAGAGAATTCTCAACAGAGGAATATCGAATGGCAAAGAAAGACTTAAAGAAATGCTCAACGTCCTTATTTCATCAGGGAAATGCAAATCAATATGACCCTGAGATTCCACATCACACCCATCAGAATAGCTAAGATCAAAAACTCAAGGGATGACAAATGCTGGAGAGATTGCAGAGAAAGGGTAGCACTCCTCCATGTCTGGTGGGAATATAACCTTGTACAGACACTTTGGAAATCCATCTGGCACTTTCTTAGAAAATTGGGAATAGTGCTACCTCAAAATCCAGCTATACTATTCCTGGGTATTTATCAGGAAGATGTTAAAGCATACAAGGGCATTTGCTCAACTATGCTCATAGCAGCTTTGTTCACAATAGTCAGAATCTGGAAACAACCTAGATGTCCCTCAATGGAGGAATGGATAGAGAAATTGTGGTACATTTACACAATGGAATACTACTCAGCAATTAAAAACAAGGGAAACATGAAATATACAGGTGGAAAGTAAAAAAGATCACCATGAGTGAGGAATTACAGAAGCAGAAAGACACACATGGTATATACTCACTTATAAGTGGATATTTTCCATATAACATAGGATAAACATACTAACATCTATAGTCTTAAAATTCTAAGCAACAAGGAGGACCCAAGGGAAGAGGCTGAAACCTCACTCCAAAGGGCCAACAGCATAGAAATCAGAAGTAGAAGACAAGGAACAGGACAGGAGCCTTCCCCAGAGGACCTCTGAAAGACTACACACCAGGGCATCAAAGAAGATATTGAGACTCATAGCCAAACTTTGGCCAGAGTGCAGGAAAATTTATGGAAGAATTAATGTATTGTTATCGTTGTTTAAATATATTGATTTTCAGGGATACAGTCTTATCATTTGCAAATAGTGATTTTTATCTCACCCTTTGTAAAATTTCCTTTTTTTTGAATGTAGCTTAAGTCCTTATATACTTTAGGAAAATGCCCTTTCCAGGTGTAGCCTCAGTTCCCTTCTTTCTAACTTTTCTTTTCTTTTTCTTTTTGAAGATAGAATCTTACTCTATGGTTTTAGCTGTCCTGGAATTCTTTTGTAGACAAGGCTGGCCTCCGAATTGTGAAAAATTTTCTACTTCAGTCTCTTGAGTGTTGATATTAAAGGTCCTCCATAATATCTAACCTTCCAATATTCTTTTTCTGAAATACTTCCTTTTTTATGTCATGCTGCTTTGTCTCACTGGTGCAGTTTAAAGCTTTCTTGTCTTATTTTTTACTTCAGTGGGAATATATAAAATATTTATTGAACAAGAGATTTTCTAGTTATTTTAGCTCAATCTGTTTTGTAAAGACTACATCATTACACTTTTTAAAAGAAGATTATTTTATGGAGGCTTATGGTCTTTACATTAACAATTTCCATGTACTAGTTACCAGAATTTGTGGGATATACTACTTTACGAAAAACAGTATTAGTTTTTCTTTATTCAAAATTTAAGAATACTGAACCAAAAATTCACTGAGGTAAGATTTAAATTTTTTTCAGCAATCCTGGCATGAATAGAAATCCTTAGGTAGAATTTGCAAGGAATACAGAGCAGAAGCTGGAAGGGAGAGTTTATTATTTTTAAGTTATGCCAGTAGAAGGTGCTTTCTGAAATAAATGAAAAGATGAAAGCAGAAATTCAAGAACAGCATGTACGCCTTCAGTTTGATATGCTTTAGAAGTCATCATTTTCTTGTGTGTTTTTTTTAAAAACTTCATGCAGGTAAAGTTTCTTCTTCATGCCAGCGGTCTTCCTAGTAAAATAATAGCCTTTCTTGGTGTTGTTCATAAAGTGTATTATTGTCTTTAGTCGTACTAATAAATGTTCTTTGGATGTATGAATTTAACATTAACATTCAGAAATTTTTCAAAATGTTTAGGCTGCTGTAATGGAAAATTGTTATTTGATGACTGATTTGAAGAAAAAAAAAAACCTAAACGTATTGTGTTTTTCAGGGTGATGATGGAATGCCAGGGCCACCAGGACCAAAAGGAATCAGAGTAAGAAATATTTAGTGTATGGTAAATACTTTGTTGTTTTCAACAGATTAAAAAAAAAGTGAAATGATATGCGACAGCAAGAAATCTAAAATAATTATTGTTGCACAAAAATATGCATGTATTTATTTATACATGCATATATAGATATAGCATGCTAAGTCCATCTACTCTTGCTTGTATGTATATGATTTCAAGGCTGATCACTTGTTACTGGATAATCAATTAGTGTGCTCATTCCTGGGGATCATCTCCAGAAATACTCCATCTATCTAGAGTCCATACATCTGTAATTCTTGTCCAAGGCTGGGGCCCTGTGGGATTTTCCTGTTCATGTTAGCACATTTGTTCTTAGTCACAATTTCAAGGGTGATATCCATCCTTGTGGGGCAGTCAAGGCAGCAGGAGTGCATAACAACTGGTCGCATCACTTCCACAAAGGAAAGTCAAGATCAACATACTTGTGCTCAGCTCACATTCTTTATTATTTCTATCCCAGGATCCCTTTTCCAATGAATGATCCTGATGACAATTAAAATGGGTCTTCAACACCAATTAATGTAATCAAGTTAAGACACACAGGCATATCCAGAGGTTGTTTCCCTGATAATTCTGTCAAGTTGACAAGTAAAATTAACCATTACAACTCTACTCCTTATCATCCTGACACCTAAAGATCACTTTTAGGCCATAACTTTTCATGTCTTCTCCTCACAGGCCTATGACAATTATATAATTTAAAATGCTTTCAATCCAACTTTTAAAGTTCTCTTAGTATAAGCAGATCTTAATTCTCTCTCTTATTGAAATGTCCTTTGCCAAACAAGTTAATACATCATCTTAAATTTACAATCAAATTCTCAGGACATGAGCAGGATGAAGCCAAATTGATAGCTAAAATATCATTTGGATGTCCTCTAGCATAGTTATTGATAAAGTCCTGGTTCCCTCTGAAACCTCAATGATCACTTCCCACTGTACAATTCTTCCCAGTGTTCTTGTCTTTCATGTCCCCAGAAGAATAGCCATTAAGATCTGCTTATAGCATTCAGCGGCTTTTCTAACCCAATGTTTCAGCTCTTCCACATTCCTTCTGAAAACCATTTCCAAAGGCCTAAGAACTACATGGTCAGTTTTATCATAATGGTCTTAATTCTTGGTAACAATTTCTCTCTTATTTCATTTCCCATTTCTATGATAAAATTCCCTGATAAAAGCAACTCACTAGAGAAGGGTTTAATCCTGGCTTAAAGTTCAGGGGTTAAAATTGTCCATAATGGTTAGAAAGTCAACATGGCAAGAGTTTTAAGTAGCTGATCAAATCATTTTCACAATCAGATGCAGAGCACAATGAATATACCCATACTAGTGTGAAGTTTAAGTTCTCTATTTTATTCAGTTCAGGATCCCCTGCTTAAGAAATGGTCCTGCCCACAACGAAGATAAGTCTTCCCACATCAATTAATGAAGTCAAGATAATCCCCCACAGACATGCCCATATTGCCATCTCCCACGTGACTCTAGAATCTTTTGAATTGACAGCTAATACCAACCAGCCTTCATGCTTATGGCTGGATTTAGATTTAGAAGATACTGGTTTACCAATAGTTGTAGTTTTTTAAAGACAAGATCTAATTTCTCTGAACCTCAGTTTCTTCACCTGCTAGACGAGTAAAGAGTATGTCTCTAAGAGTATGTCTCCTTTAGCCCCAAATTTCTGTTTATATGGTAATGTCTCTTATGTTGACTATTAAATGCATGAATTGTTAAATAACACACTTATGTTTGGATTATTTTCATAACCCCCAAATTTTATAATTATTTGATATTCAAATATTTAGATAAATAAACATGCACAAACATCAAAAATGTTTTATTTGCTATATAATTTTTAGCAGCATGTAGTATCCCAACTTGGTATATCATAAATGTAATGTTAGCAGCTGTGATGCTGAGACAGGAAGATTGTCATGAGTTCCCAGCAGGCACTGGATATGGAGTTTGGAATCTGTCTCCAAAATTATCCAAAACAGAAAAAAAAAATGAAAATTTATGTAGGTTGCCTTATGTGGTATTTGTTACTGGTGTGGATATAGTATTGGAAAAATGAGAAGAAAGTCTATATCTTTAGTTTTAATTTGTCAGGTGTAATTGTGAATTTTGTAGTAAATTGCTATTCTATACCATTAAAGCTCTTCATAATAATAACACTGTATCTAAAATAGCCATATATATTTACCATGTGCTAAGCATTGTGGAAACTAAAAAGAACTTCCAGGTATCTGAGAGTGTTCAGATAGATCCTCTTTCTGCAGTACAACTTTAGAAGTGCTTGACACATACGTGTTTCCCTGATGAAATTCCTCAAGCCACCATTTTTTAGCTAGAATTTTAATAAAGTAATGTACTGATATAATAATTACTTGAAGTGGTGATCAAGGAAGGATTTTTTTTTGTCATTCAGTTACTTTATTTGGAACAACTCAAGATAATGAATAATAAAGCCCATTTGCACAAAGCATCTCCACTCGCACTCTCAACGAGACTGCAAATTGCCTCCATTAAAGACTACAGATCGCAGATTTAATTGGGCCCTGAAAAAGAGACTGAGGTCTGACTCAGATGGTCTATAAGTAAATCCTGTCTAAGAAAGATCACTTCCAACTGTTAAACACTTGTGATACACAACATGGACTTCTTTTTTTTCCTGTTATAGGTTTTTTAATTACACTTTATTCACTTTGTATCCCCCCTGTGGTTCCCTCCCTCCTCCCATTCCAATCCCTCCCTTCCTCAACACTTTGCATGCATGCCCCTCCCCAAGTCCACTGATAGGGGAGGTCTTCTTTTCCTTCCTTCTGATCCTAGTCTGTTAGGTCTCATCAGGAGTGGCTGCAGTGTCTTCTTCTGTGGCCTGGTAATGCTGCTTCCCCCTCAGGAGGAGGTAATTATAGAGCAGGCCAATCAGTTCATGTCAGAGACAGTCCCTGTTCCTATTACAATGGAACCCACTTGGACACTGAACTGCCATGGGCTACATCTGTGCAGGGGTCTTAGGTTATCTTCATGCATAGTCCTTGGTTGGAGTATCAGTTGCAGGAAAGAACCTTGTGCTCAGATTCTCTGTTTATGCTCTATACTTCATTTTTTTTAATTGGATTACTTGGCTTGTTGGTGTTTAATTTCTTTAGTGCTTTATATATTGTGGATATTAGCCCTCTGTCAGATAAAGGGTTGGTGAAGATCCTTTCCCAATCTGTAGGCTGTCGTTTTTTTCTGAGGACAGTGTCCTTTGCTTTACAGAAGCTTTTCAGTTTCATGAGATCCCATTTATTGATTGTTGCTCTTAGAGCCTGTGCTGTTGGTATTCTGTTCTGGAAATTGTCCCTTGTACCAATGAGTTCTAGGGTCTTCCCCACTTTTTCTTCTAACCGATTTAATGTGTCTGGTTTTATGTTGAGGTCTTTGATCCACTTGGACTTCGGTTTTGTGCAGGGTGATAAGAATAGATCTATTTGCATTTTTCTACATGTAGACATCCAGTTAGACCAGCATCATTTGTTGAAGATGCTGTCTTTTTTCCATTGAATGGATTTGGCATCTTTGTCAAAAATCAGGTGTCCATAAGTGTGTGGATTTATGTCAGGGTCTTCTGGTCGATTCCATTGATCCACCAGTCCCTTTCTATGCCAGTACCATGCAGTTTTTAGTATTGTTACTCTATAATACAGCTTGATATCAGGGATGGAGATACCTCCTGAATATCTTTTTTCATTACAAATTCACATGATTTAATGTTTCAATCAAGTATAGTTATTACATTTTTGAAATAAGGTCTTACATATAGACCTGTCTAGACATAAACTCACAAACAGTTTTGGCATTAAAAGTGTGTGCCACCATGCACATTATTTTTTAAAACTCATTTTGTGTCATGCTTGATCTGGTAAGAATCATTTTAACTTTGGTCCCTGCCCATTGTCCTTTCTACAGTAGTCACTGATCGCTGAGCCTTCCTTGCTTTCTGGCACCCAATCTTTCAGAAGCATCTTTTGATTTCTTTCTCCAAACCTTTCTCTACTAGTGCTGCCGTCAAAAACCTAAAATCTCATGTTGGCTTTTCTAATTTGTAGTGTCCCTTTGGGATGGATGCATAAAAGTGAATTGTTACATTAAAGGATATGTATGTGTGTGCCCAATTTTTGTAGGCATTTCTAAATTTCCTGCCATAACATTTGAGTTTATGTTGTCAGCACAGACAAAAGTACCATTTTCCATATGTTCTCACCAACATAAATAGTTTTCAAATTGTATTTTGCTAATCCCAAGAGGGAAATTTAATTAAAAAAAAGTTCAGGGTTACATTAATATCTTCAGAGGGAGAATCATTTGTTGCCCTTTCATCTCCTAATAAATTCATTATTCACAAGCCTGAAAAAACTTTATTTATTAAGGCAGGCTTTCATCCACTGCTTTGCTTGCAGCTTCTAACTGTAATGAAGACTATATGCTTACAAACAGGAGTCTCTAATTTTCTGTAAAAGAAACAGTAAAGTCACCTATATGAAAGAGCTTTTGTGTAGTTCTTAAAATAACAGTCATTGCTAACAGTGAGGCACATTTTGTAACAGCCTTGTTATTGACTCAAGGTACTTCTTTATTGTTACAGGGTCCTCCTGGACTTCCTGGATTTCCAGGAACACCAGGTCTTCCTGTAAGTATGATTTCGTTTCATTATTTCAAAATCCCCTAAAAGTAATTTAAGAAACATTGTAAGTGTGTTATATGCCTTTTCAAAGGGAATGCCAGGCCATGATGGTGCTCCAGGATTTCAAGGTATCCCTGGATGCAATGGAACCAAGGTGAGGTTTATGGAAATTAATTGTGGATGGTATGCTGATCATACTAGATTTAACAGTCTGAAAAGAGATAGTGTGGTTTTGTGTCTAAGACAACATTTTCAGTCTATTAAACTTCAGTAATTTATTTAAGCCTGTGTAACTAGTGAAGATAGTGCATTAGGTTAGAGGTTACTTTAAAAATCTTTGAGTAAAGTAGTATGAATATTAAAAGTGATTTAGGTATATGTGTTTCACATACTATGGAAGTTGTTATGAGTAATACTTGGTATTCTCTTATTAATTTTACTTTTAAAAATTGGTACTATTTAATTTTTTTCTACTTAATGTTTTAATTTAAAGATTTGTCATATGTTATTGATATAGTGGAGGAAAGGGCTCATGTATACCATGGAGCACATATGGAGGTCAGATGACAACCTGTAGGAGTTCATCTCCTTCCACCATGTGGGAGATGGGTATCAAATTCAGATTTTCTGAACCTTGGCAGCAGGCACCTCTACATACTGAACCATCTCACTGATTCATGCTTATTTTTCTTTTTTTTTTTTTTAACATTCTTAAATGTCACCATGAAAGCCACAAGTTTTTTATCAGCAAAAATGATGCGCTTAACAACAGCAACAAAAATAAACAAATAAACAAACAAACAAAAAAAACCTTTAGATAAGGGCACTTTGCTTGTTTGTATTCAACAAACTGACATTGATATACAGCAATAGATAATGAGGAAAATTTGTTCTTATTGTAAAATGATATTCTGTAGCTTCTTATTTTCTCGCTTTTTTCTTTTCTTAAGTAAATGTGCTATTTATGTTTATCCTTTTAACGTTTTCTGTTTGTGAATAATATTTTGTAAAACTATATCTACCCATCCTTGTGAATAATATTTTGTAAAACTATATCTACCCATCCTTATGGAAAAAGAGGGAGAAAGACCTGGAGGGGATAGGAACTCCACAAGAAGAGCAACAGAGCCAAAATACCAGGGCCCAGGGGACTCTGCAGTGACGGATACTCAAACTAAGAACCATGAATGAAGAGGACCTAGACCCTCTGTTCAGAGGAACCCCATAGGCTGCTCAGTTTCCAAGTGGATTTCCCTAGTAAGGTGAACAGGGGCTGTCTCTTACATGAACTCAGTAGCAGGCTCTTTAATCAGCTTTCCCTGGGTGTGCAGCCTTGCCAGGACACAGAGGAAGATGATGCAGCTAGCCTGGATGAGAACTAATACGCTAGGGTCAGTTAGAAGGGGAGGAGGTCCACCCCTATCATAGGACTAGGGAAAGGACATAGAGGGAGAAGAAGGAGTGTGGGTGGAACTGAAAGGAGACAAGGGAGGGGGTTGCGGAAGGGATACAAAGTGAATAAATTATAATAAATAAATATATGAATAAAATTAAATTTAAAACTATATTTAACCCTATATTTTTAAATTAATGGCATGCCAGATTTTTACAATAGGATGTATACTTTAGCTTTTGCGTTACAATGAATATGTTTTCTGAGAATTTTTAAGGCATACATCAAATCAACACAATGCTTTTAAATCCCATTATTTCCCAGGTCTCTGTAACCTTTGCCAATAATATTTCTTTTTCTTGACACAGTGTCTCACTATGTAGCCCTGGCTAGCCTCAAACTTACAGAAATCCACCTGCTGCTACTTCATAAGATCTAGAACTAAATGTGCAGCATGCCTGCCCCAACAATCAATTACAATTGTGTTTTTTTTCCTTTTATTGTTTTTTCAAGACAGGGTTTCTCTGTATAGCCTTGGCTGTCGTGGAACTCACTCTGTAGATGAGGCTGGCTTTAAACTCACAATGATCCACTTGCCTCAGCCTCCTGGGTCCTGGGGCTAAAGGCATGTGCCACCTCTACCACCACCATCCTGCTCAATTATAAAATTTTTAACGTGTAGATTTGTAAGACAAATATCCAGATTTGAGAGATTGGTTTGTGATTTTCATTCTAGTTCGGGCAGTCTTTTATGATAGGGCCAATGGGAAATTTGTTTATATGACACATTTCACGAGAAAGTGAACTATGTTGTTCCTATGCTGATGATATATCTATGTTTTAGATTTACAGTTGTTTCTTCATCTTTTAGGTGTGTGTGTGTGTGTGTGTGTGTATGTGTGTGTGTGTGCATGTGCCTGTGTGTGTTTGTGAGCCTGTGTGTTTTGCCAGCATGCCTTATGCAACAAAAAGATCAGTACTGAATTTAAACATGGAAGTCAAATGCATATGCAGATATAATATGTTGTATAATTAAAGAGATGTTTTTCACGAATTCATTCTTTCCTAGATAAAACAATTAATTTATGTTTGAGGACATCATTTATGTAATATGTTTTATGCAAATTAAATGGTTTTATTGCACATATTGCCAGATTAAAATTTTCTTACATTTCTCATTAGGTATGTAAAACATGAATCCTAAAGTTGCAGCTACAATGTATGGGTTCTTTTTCCTTTTCTTTTTCCCTTCACTTTATTAATTAATTAATTAATTAACTTATTTATTTATATTTTTTAATATTACTTACAGTTTGGAACTTTATATCCCTACTGTATCCCACTCCCTCTTTCCCTCCCAATCCCACCCTCCCACCCTCATCTCCTCCTTGTCCCTTTCCAAGTCCACTGATAAGGGAGAACCTCCTCCCCTTACATCTGATACTGGTTTATCAGGTGTCTTCATTGACTGGCTGCAAAATTTTCCTCTGTGGTCTAGCAAGGCTGCTCCTCCCTGGGGATGGGGGTGTCAAAGAACCTGCCATCGAGTTCATGTCAGAAACAGTCCCTGTTCCCCTTATTAGGGAACCCACTTGGATACTGAGCTACCAAGGGCTACATCTGAGCAGGGGCTCTAGGTTGCATCCATACATGGTCCTTGTTTGGAGAAACAGTCTCATAAAAGAACCCTGTGCCCAGATATATTCGGTCCTTGTGAAACTCCTGTCCTCTCCAGGTCGTATTAACTCCCCCCTCTTTTTTTTTTTATTCCCTGCATTCTTCCGGAGGTTTGGTTATGAGTCTTAATATCTGCTTTGATACACTGCTATGTAGAGTGTTTCAGAGGCCCTCTGTGGTAGGCTCCTGTCCTGTTTCTTGTTTTGCTCCTACATCCAATGTCCATCCCATTTGTCTTTCTAAGTGTGAATTGATCATCGTACCCTGGGTCTTCTTTCTTATCTTTTTTAGGTGGATAGATTTCAGTATCTTTATCCTATCTTATAGGTCTATATAAGTGAGTATATACCATGTGTGTCTTTCTGCTTTTGGGATACCTCACTCAGGATGATGGGGGCAGAAAAATAGCAGCAAGAAATCTTAAGTACCATATCATCTTTTCTCATCCACTAACTTAATTTTCAGCAATTCATAAAGTATATTTAACATAAAAAACAAGCAAGTACTTGGTTTACCATTATATTATTCTCTTTTTATTATTTAATTTTATTTTTTTCTTATCAGTTACATTTTATTAACTCTGTATCCCAGCCCTGTCCCGCTCCCTCATTCCCTCCCAACCCCACCCTCCCTCCCTCATCTCCACCGTGTCCCTTTCCAAGTCCACTGATGGGGGGGCCTCCTCCCCATTCATCCAATCCTGTTTTATCAGGTATCTTCAGGAGTGGCTGCGAAGCCCTCCTCTGTGGCCTAACAGGACTGCTCCTCCCTTGGGGGGTGGGGAGGTCAAAGAGTCAGTCATTGAGTTCCTGTTAGAAATAGTCCTTGTTCCCCTCACTATGGGAAACCAATTGGTTACTGAGCTTCCACAGGCTACATCTGAGCAGAGGTTCTAGGTTATATCCATACACGGTCCTTGGTTGAATGACAGTCTCTGAGAAGACCCTGTGCCCAGATATATTTGGCTCTTGTGGAGCTCCTATCCTTTCCCCATCATACTAACTCCCCTTCTTTCATATGATTCCCTGTACTCTGCTGAAGGTTTGGTCATGAGTCTTTGTATCTGCTTTGAAAACACTGCTAGTTAGAGTCTTTCAAATGCGCTCAGTAGACTCCTGTCATACGTTCAATGCACATCCCATTTGTCTTTCTAAATTAGGATTGATCATCTTACCCCTTGTCCACTCTCTTGATAATCTTTTTTAGGTGTATAGATTTCATTATGTATGTCATATCTTATAGGTCTATGTAAGTGAGTATATATCGTGTTTGTCTTTCTCCTTCTGGGATATTTCACTCAGGATGATCTTTTCTAGGTCCCACCATTTGCCTGAAATTTCATGATTTCCTTGTTTTTAATTGCTGAGTAGTATTCCATTGTGTAAAAATACCACAATTTCTTTATCCATTCCTCAACTGAGGGACATCTGGGTTGTTTCCAGGTTCTGGCTATTACGAATAAAGCTGCTACAAACATGGTTGACCAAATGTCCTTGTCGTGTACTTGAGCCTCTTTTGGATATATGCCTAGGAGTGGTATAGCTGGATCTTGAGGAAGCACTATTCCTAATTGTCTGAGAAAGCGCCACATTGCTTTCCAGAGTGGTTGTACAAGTTTGCATTCCCACCAGCAATGGCAGAGGGTTCCCCTTTCTCCACAACCTCTCCAGCATGTATTGTTTGTCACTTGAGTTTTTGATCTTAGCCATTTTGGTGGGTGTAAGGTGAAATCTCAGGGTCATTTTGATTTGCATGTCTCTGATGACTAAGGACATTGAGCATTTCTTTAAGTGTTTCTCTGCCATTCTGTATTCCTCTTCTGAGAATTCTCTGTTTAGCTCTGTACCCCATTGCTCGGTTTGCTGCTTTTTAACTTCTTTAGTTCTTTATATATTCTGGATATCAGCCTTCTGTCAGATGTACGGTTGGGTGAAGATCATTTCCCAATCTGTAGGCTGTCGTTTTATTCTGACAACAATGTCCTTTGCTTTACAGAAGCTTTTCAGCTTCATAAGGTCCCATTTATCGATTGTTGCTCTTAGAGCCTGTGCTGTTGGTGTTCTGTTCAGGAAGTTGTCTCCTGTGCCAGTGAGTTCCAATGTCTTACCCACTTTTTCTTCTAACCGATTTAGTGTATCTGGTTTTATGTTGATATCTTTGATCCACTTGGACTTTAGTTTTGTGCAGGGTGATAAATATGGATGTATTTTCATTTTTCTGCATGTAGACATCCAGTTGGACCAGCACCATTTTTTGAAGATGCTGTCTTTTTTCCATTGAATGGTTTTGGCTTCTTTGTCAAAAATCAAGTATTCATAGGTGTGTGGGTTTATTTCTGGGTCTTCTATACGGTTCCATTGATCCTCCTTCCTGTTTCTATGCTAATATGTTTCTAAACCCAAAATGGAGAATGCTTCCTTTCTCTGTGGAATTACTGGTTTTTGTATTGTTTTTTTTTTTTTGGACATATTTTTCTGCATATAAAATGTGATGCACAGAAGGCCATTCGACAATAAATAAAAACCACAGAGACTTAGTAATTTTGCCCTGTAAAAACCTTATGACAGTTGAGTGACATCTGGGTTGTTTCCAGATTCTGGCTATTATGAATAAAGCTGCTACAAAGAAGTTTGAGCAACTGTCCTTGTTGTATGCATGAGCATATTTTGGATATAAGCCTAAGAGTGGTATAGTTGGCTCTTGAGGAAGAACTATTCCTAATTGTCTGAGAAAGAACTAGATTGATTTCCAAAGTGTTTGTACAAGTTTACATTCTCTCCAGCAATGGAGGAGTGTCCTCCTTTCTCCACATACTCTCCAACATGTATTGTCACTTGAGTATTTGATTTTAGCCATTTTGATGAATATGGAAATTGTGGTACATTTACACAGTAGAATATTACTCAGCAATTATAAATAAGGAAAAAATGAAATTTGCAGGCAAATGGTAGGAAGTAGAAAAGATCATCCTGAGTGAGGTATCCCAGAATCAGAAAGACACACATGATATATACTCACTTCTAAGTGGATATTAGACATACAATATATGATAAACATACCAAAATCTGTGCACTTAAGAAGCTAAGCAAAAAGGAGGATCCTAGGTAAAATGATCAATCCTCACTGAGGAAGGCAGACCAGATGGACATCTGAAGAGGAAAAAAAAAACAAAACAAGGAACAAGACAGGAGCCTATCACACAGGGCCTCTGAAAGACTGTACCCATCAAGGTATCAAAGCAGGTGTTGAAAATCATAGCCAAACTTTGAGCAGAGTGCAGGGAATATTATGAAAGAAGTGGGAGATAGTAAGATCTGGAGAGGACAGGAGCTCCACAAGGAGAGCAACAGAGCGAAAAAATCTGGGCGCAGGGGTCTTTTCTGAGACTGATACTCTTACCAAGGACCATGCATGGAGATAACCTAGAACCCTAGCACAGATGTAGCCCATGGAAGTTCAGTCTCCAAGTGGATTCCCTAGAAATGAGAACAGGGCCTGTCTCTGACATGAACTCAGTGGCTGGCTCTTTGATCACCTCCCTCTGAGGGGAAAGCAGCCTTACTAGACCACAGAGGAAGACAATGCAGCCAGTCCTGATGAGACCTGATAGGCTAGGGCCAGAGGGAAAGGGAGCAGGTCCTCCCCTATCAGTGGACTTGGGGAGGGGCATGGGAGGAGATGAGGGAGAAAGAGGATGAGGAAGGGGGCTACAGCTGGGATATAAAGTGAATAAACTGTAATTAATAAAAAAATAATTAAAAGAACCTTCTGTCAGGTTTGTTTGTAGAACTCCTGTAGCATACATAAATATTTAAATAGAATTTGTGTTGGTGTTCTTCTATCTCAATTTTAAATGTTGTTTTCTGAACCAAATGTCTGTGTAGTGGATGAAAAAGAGTGGGTCCATAAAAAATATAATGGTTTGAAATTGCCCGAACTGTTGCTACTGTCTTTTTGGTGTATTAATAACAGTTTTCTTTGCCACCTTTTCCTTATTACAAAAACTAATTTTAAATAGTTTACAATAAAGGAAAAACAGAATGATAAATTTGAAATAAGAATTTATACAACACATGGTCAGGAAATTACCATTTCATTTTTCCTTTATTGTAAACTATTTAATGTGATAATTATCAGAATTCTCTGGTGTTATGGTATCAAAATAGATTTTTCAAAAGAAAATGACTGTGGTAGAGTTTTCCCTTTAACTTTCTCTGGAGTAGTTGCGAAGAGATAAAAGTATCTTGTTTGGTAGGTTAAATTGCAATGGATAGTTGATACTGAGGTAATTGAAAGTGGATGCTAATGAATCTTTGGTGATCTGGTATGTTTCAAATGGCTTTTAAAGATGTTCACTATTTCTTCTTTCTCTACACTCTTTCTTTTTAACTCCTTTTAGGGAGAACGTGGATTTCCAGGAAGTCCAGGGTTTCCTGGTTTACAAGGTCCCCCTGTAAGTTCTAAAATTCAGAATTCAAATGAACTCAAGAAGTAGCAGAAAAGGTGTGGATACAAATTTCATTCATATGGAACAAAGTAAAGTAGCAAACTAGGGATTTTTTTTTAAAGAAATGGCTAAAAGTGCTTCATGCTGAAAAAATTAAGGATTCTATGATAGTTAATATAAATGTTTCATGTAAGAATCCTATAATATAAATATTCTGATGTGATCTCATAGAATTTTTTTCAGATTGCTTTCTTTTGTATAACATGTGTTATTTTGTTTACTCCTGCCCAATTTGCATAAACCCCCTTCTTTCTTTTTAATAATAGGGACCTCCTGGGATTCCAGGTATGAAGGTATGTATCTCATGCTGAGAAGATATAAATAAATAAAACATGTAGAAAGCCTGCAACTGCAGTAAGTTAGTAACTACAACTTCTGTCTATAAATGGATACATATAGAACTTATGAAATTAAACATAGAGAGTAAACTCTTTAAGTAGTATACTGTGTAATTTTATGTACTGAAATTCTTGAAAAATGTGTGTGTGTTGCTCCACCTCTGTTTCAAATTGTCTCTAATCACATTTTAATAGCACTGACTGCTGGTTCTCTCTAGAAGTATTATTTTCCTAAAATTTATTTATTTGTTTATTCAATTTACATCCCAACCCTATCCCCCTCTCCTCCTGGTCCCACAGTCTCTCCTTCTTCCCACATTCGCCTTTCCCTATTCCTCAGATAAGGGTAGCCCAACCCACCGGAGCCCCACTTGCCCACCCACCCCAGCTATTCAAGTCCTTTCAGGACTGAGCTTGTCTTTTTCCCCTCTGGCCTGGCAGGCAGCCCCGCCAGGGGGAAGTGATCAGAATGCAGGCAACAGAGTCCATGTCAGAAATAGCCCCTGCTCCTCTTACTAGGCTATGCACATGAAGGCTGAGCTTTTCGTCTGCTACATCTATGTAGGGGGCCTAGGTCCAGTCTATGCACTGTCCTTGGTTGGTGCTTCAGTATCCACAGTCCCCTCTGGGCCCTGATTATTTGGCTCTGTTGGTCTTCTTGTGGAGCTCTGGGCACCTCCATGTCCTTCTATCTTTCCTTACACTTTTCCACAAGACTCTTTATGTTTTACCCAATGTTTGGATGTGAATCTCACCATCTGTTTTGCCTCTCAGAGGATAGCAATGCTAGGCTCCTGTGCATATAGCAGAATATTGGTTATAATGTAGGGGCTGGCGCTCTCTCTCAGGTGAGGGTCTCAGGTGGGGTCATGCATGGATTGGACATTCCTTCAACCTCTGCTTTATCTTTATCCCTGCATATCTTATAAGCAGGGTAAATTTTGGGTCAAAGTTATGTGGTGGGTTAGTGATCCCTTTCCTCCACCTGGAATCCCATCTTTTTAGTCTCAGGTAGAGTCACCCCCATATACTCTCAGAAACTTACCCTGTCTTAGGTCTCCAGCTTGTCTCAGAGATGCCTCTGCCCACAGTTTTTCTTCTCCCTAGCTCTCAGCTCCACCCTCATTTCTCTCTGGGACCCCTCTCCTACTTTGTTCCCTCTCTTCACCCATTCTGCTGTTTATTCTATTTCTCCTGAGTGAGATTTAAGCATCCTCCCTTGGGTCCTTCTTGTTACTCTTCTTTGAGTCTGTGAGTTATAGTATGTTTATCCTGTACTGTATGGCTAAAATCCACTTATAAGTAAGTACATACCATGTGTCTTGATGTATTCCTTATCTTTGGTTTCTGTAACAGTTTAGTCTCCAATACTTTTTCTTCCATTTGATAGTTCTGATTCTTTAGTACAAGTTCATTCTATTCTGTCTTGCAATCATTAACACATAACTGACTGTTTCTTTTCTTCTATACCTGTTAATACTAGTCCAAGGTATTTATTCATTGGATGACTATGTAGTCACTGACCATCTGCATTTATAACTTCAAATCAAGCTTCTTTTCTGAGTCCAAGATTTATGTGTTCACCAGCCTCCTTAGAATCTCTGCACAACCAGCACTCAAGGAGGCAGAGACAGGAGGATCTCTCTGTTAGAGGGTAGCCTGGTCTACAAATGGAGTCCAGGACAGCAAAGGCTACATAGGAAAACCCTTTCTTAAATAAACAAAGCAGTCAAACAAACAAACAAAAAAAGAAAGCAAAAACTAAACAAAATTCTCTCCTCAAATATTTCACAGATGCTCAGGTTAACTTGTCAGAAATTGACCCTCAAATAACCCTTTCCAATCCATTAAATCTCCATATAAAGTATCTGTCACTATACATTACATTATTTTAAAATTATGTTTTATTAATTCTTAAAAAGATGTCCATTCAACATATTTTATTATTTTCAGCCCCCATTCTTCCAGATCTATCTCCACCTTTCACACTCCATTGCTCTCCCTTCTTTTATAGCTCATTGAGGTCAGTTTGTGCTGTCCATATTTCTGTGTGTGTAAGTCCATCACTGAAGCATAATTACCCTGTCAGAAGCCATATCCCTAAAGAAAATTGACTCTTCCTCACTCAGATGCCATCTGCTGTCAATAACTTTTCATGTAGGGGGTGGGGTTTCATAAGACCCACCTCCCTCCATGTTGCATGTTGACTGGATTAATCTTGTACAGGTAACCAGTTACTGTGAATTCCATTATGTCCAGAAGACTCTGTTTTGCCCTAGTTCTCCTCGACATCTATTACTTATAATTTTCTTGTCCAGTTTTCTATGAACTTCTCTAAATCTTGGAATGAGGACTATGATACAAATTGTCCTTATCATGATTGACCATTCCACTGACACTTGTACTTCCACTTCCCTGTACTTTGATTAGTTGTGAGTTTCTGCATTAACCATTGCTCACCACACAAAGACACTCCTCTCATGATATCTAAGGGTTGAATTGATTTACACTATGTCAATTTAACAATTAAAGTACTAAAGATAAGCCCTGGAGCTCATGAGCTTCCCAGCAATGGGTTCTTGGCCATATTTACACTACCAGGCAAGAGTTTCCTCCTGTGCAGTGGGCCTTAAAAAACAATCAGAGAGCAGTTGGATACTTCCATAACATTAACTCTACCTATGGGATTGACTCCTCTTGCTGGTCATTGTTGTAGCAACAGTCTTATCTTAAGCCATTTTTTTTTCTTTGATCACTAGTATCACTGGTCTGAATTTAGCTCATTTAAGACCTTAAAAATGCTGTTTTCTTTTTATAGGAGACTTCCTGCATGCTACATAAGCACTCTACCACTGAGCCAGTGCAGCTTTTAATTTCTTATGGAAAATTATACTTATTTTTCAGGCTGAAACTACATATTCTTTTCACATTACTAATACGACTGCCTAGTTAACTATCTGTATTACTTATTTATCACTCACCCTGCCATTTTGTTTTACTTTATAGACTGAGACAGAATATACTATCATCTTGTTTACTTGCTATGGTTTATGTTTCTCTATTATGTTTTTTGGCCTCATGAGAAAAAAGGCTCTACTTTTTTATTACTAAGTGCCCAGACCCTAACACAATTCTTCACAAATACTTTATATCTAATACATATTTTAATTAATGAATAACTAAAAGTGCCACAATCTCCTAATAAATCTATTGTACTTTGGTATAATATGAATACTTTTTAATTTATTTTTCAAAGGTAAATTTGTTCATGAAATTACTGATGTGCTTAAACTTTCACTGTACTTATGCACTAAAATGAACTCTCAGATTATTATTTATGTTCATGCTGATTTTCATGAATGATAATGATTACAACTTATACTTTTTTTTTTTTAAAGGGGGAACCAGGCAGTATAATCATGTCATCACTGCTAGGACCAAAGGGTAATCCAGGATACCAAGGTCCTCCTGGAATACAAGTAAGCATACAGGGATTTTTTGTTTGTTTACTATGTGGTTAAATCAGAGGATCATGCAAGTCCTGAACCATCAATACTTCCTGTTTTAGGTATACAAATTATCATGTGAAAATTTTAAGTCATCAATATACTCTTTCTATTCTAAAGTGAGAACAATGTTCTCACTGGGACTGGGAAAGTTTTAACAAGCTACTTTTGCATACTTTTATCTATATACCCAGTGTCTATGGATATTTGTGTTTGTGGCAGCAAAAGTTTGCATCAAAAATAACTTCCTACAAACTTCTTATGCTATAGGCAGCAGTAGCATCCACAATAAGTGTTCTTTTTACAGATAAATATCATTGATCTGTCTCTTAAGACATTAAAATACCATCTGTAACGGCATCAATTATGCATGAGATCTGAGCATACTTTAGAAGATGGAAGGACTGAAATTTATGCATGGTAAACATCAAGTGTAGTCTTAAAAAAGATTGTGTTAGTTTATAAATATACAGAGAGACAGTAATGACTTTTGAGTATTTATAGATGAGGAAGTCCGTTATCATTTATGAGAATCAATCTCTTCACCCAAAATACAAATCAGGGGGTTTTATTATTTCATCACCAAAACACAATGTTGAAATTTTTTTTCATTTGTTCATTTTTTTTTTATTCTGCATCTGGCAGTAACAGTCACACTGTCTTAAGTCCATTCAATCTTGTCCTTGATTTTTCATGGAGTATATTATGAATATTTAAAACAAAAATATAACAGAGTACATCTAGAATTTATTCTGATACAATGCAAAATGAACACCTATGAAAGCTCTCAATCCCAACAGAACATTTAACAACGAAAACACTACAAATAATTCTGAATCGAAATGTTGTTAACTGGAACAGTCTTCTGAATTACCTCAATATATAACTGGCAGCCAGAATAAATTGTTGAAAGTTGCTTTATTCCCTAAACTGTATTAGTTTTCTTTTATAATATGTGATAGTCATGCAGATTTCTGTAATGTGTGTGTTCTCCTTGGTTTGCTAAGGTTAATATTGTTTTGTTCCATTTTTTATTTAGTTTTCATTATGTATTTATCATGTTTTTATCTATCATTGTAGAACATAACTTTCTGAATGCTATATCCAATCTGTTTTATTGAGTTACATCATAAGATACTTAGCCCTTCTATCTGTATCTGTATAAATTTTAAGTTCTGATAATAATTCTGGGATATAGACTTATGAAAATAACTTAAGTTTCATACATTTATTTATTTATAAGATAAGGTAAAGGGTTGAATTTCTAGGGTTTTTTTTCATCTTTTTTTTTACTGTTTATATAACAGGGTCCACCTGGTCCCAAGGGTCTATCAGGTCCAAGTGGTCCTCCAGGACCACCAGGTTTCATGGTAAGTTTCTGTAATTGTATTTTTTCTTCTTTGCTTTTTGACTTACAGATGTGATTACTGACTGTGCTAGTTGAAAGTTAACTCAATTTCAATATTCATGGCTTTAATTTTGTTATTCAATGGTAACTCTGTTATGGCAAACAGTGCATTATAAGAAAGCAAAGCCCCTATGTTTTTATATAGATGAAAAAAATGACACACATAAAAGTAAATATGTGAAATGGAAGCTATACACAGAGCTCAATGATAGAATGATTGCTTAGCACATATAAGGCCCTGCTCTCTCCAGTGCATAAAAAATAAAGATAATAAATCCTACTATAATACTTAGATTTCATTCTCATCATGATTGGAGTTAAACCTTTGCTTCCCTCTTTTTAAAAAGGCAACGAAATTGCATCTTGGTGTCCCATATATTATGTATTTAAGTGACAATTTTCATTAATCCTGTATGGACAATGCCATTTTGTTTGTGACAATTGGTTCCTATTCTTTTTTTAAAATTTTTTATTAATTACACTTTATTCATTTTGTATCCCCCCATAAGTCCCTCCCTCCTCCCCTCCCAATCCCACCCTCCCTCCCCTTTCTGCATGCATGTCACTCCCCAAGTCCACTGATAGGGGAGGTTCTCCTCTTCTTTCTGATCTTAGTCTATCAGTTCTCATCAAAAGTGGCTGCATTGTCCTCTACTGTGGCCTGGTAAGGCTGCTCCCCCCTTAGGGGGAGGTGATCAACAAGCAGGCCAATCAGATTATGTCAGAGGCAGTCTCTCTTCCCATTACTAGGTAACCTACTTGGACACTGAACTGCCATGGGCTACATCTGTGAAGGGGTTCTAGATTATCTCCACGAATAGTCCTTGGTTGGAGTATGAATCTCTGGGAAGTTCCCTGTGTTCAAATTATCTTGTTCTGTTGCTCTCCTTGTGGAGTTCCCGTTCCCTCCAGCTCTTACTATTTCCCACTTCTTACATAAAATTCCATTCACTCTGCCCATCAGTATATACTCACTCATATAAACATACAACATAGAATAAACCCACTAAAATCTGTACATCTAAACAAACTAAGCAAAAGAGAGGACCCTAACTAAAATGTTCAATCCCCATCCTGAAAGGCAAAGAGGATGGACATCAGAAGAAAAAGAAAATAGGAAACAACCTTGAAACCTGCCACAGAGGGCCTCTGAAAGCCTCTGCAGTATAGACTGTCAAAGCAGATGCTGAGCCTGATGGTTCCTATTCTTAAATAGGAGAGATACTTTATTCTTTGTTCCAGAAGAACCTACTGAAATACCTTAGTAAACGCTTAAATCCCCCTCCATTCAGTTTGAATTCATTGTAAACATCCTGTAAAGCAGGGAACCCTGGGCCATGACACTTTTTCATAATTCTTCTCTTACAATATTACCGTTGTTGGGTCTGTTAGTAAACCCTACTTTCTTTAACTCTTGTAAAATAACTGATTGACTTCACACTTCTAAGTATTTCTTCAATTAACCCATATTCAACAGAGGAAGCAAAGTCTTAGAAATGACACTCCAGTATGATATATAAATAGAGAATGCTGATATTAAAAGCAGTATATATAACAGACAAATGCCTGTTTAACATTTCTTTTTAAATAGTGACTTTATTCTTGATAATGTGTGTGTGTGTGTGTGTGTATGTGTGTGTGTGTGTGTGTGTGATAAACATGGTCATATTTATCCTCCATTTCTCCCCTGTAAATCTCCCCATATGTCTGTCAACATTTTCCTCCAAACTTCATGTTTTTAAAAAGTAACTCATTAAATCCAGTTATTGCTGTCCATATGTACATGGGTGTGAATCCATCAGATGCAGTATGGGAATCCTATCAGTGGCCACATCCTCAAGAAAGTGTGATTCTCACTTCCTTAGCAACTGCCAACTGCTGATAGCTCCTCAGTGAGAAGAGGAGCCTGGAGGTCATCTACTCTCTCTATGCTAATATTTTTGCTGGCATGATATTGTAAATGTATTGTGTAGGCAATCTCAGTTTCTGTGCAATAAACATGTCAACATTTTACAGCACTCCTTATCTTCTGCTTCATATGGTCTTTCTACTTTCTCTTCCTTAATGTTTCCTGAGCCTTGGGAGGGGAGGGATGTTGATACAGATATCCAGCTTAAGGCTGAGAACCCAATCTCATATTCTCACTGTTTGACTAGTATCTCCCACTGACTACTCCTTAACACAAAAAGGATTTTTAACCAAGGTTTAAAACAGCCCAAGTCTATTGGAATAAAAATAAATATCTAAGTGCCATGTAGATGACATGACCATTTAAAAAAATAGCATTAAGGTTTTATCATTGTATTTAAGACCTTCTTGGCTTTGGGCTTTTGACCAGGCTTACAGTATAAAGTTTGCCATTCCTTCCAGTGGTGCGGGCCTCGCATCCAATCAAAAAAAATTATTTGCACAACAGTCATGCACCAGTGGGCATATCTTGTCTAGTAGGTACGTATTATAGTATGCAGGACCCAGCACTGAGTAAGACCATTATGTGTTTTACTCCAAGTATTCTATGCAGCACCTTTTGGCACTATGAAATCTGGCCATTAGGTAGAAGGTTTCTTGGTGTGTTTGAGATTGGTTTCTTTGAATCCTACTGCCAAATTGTGAAGTGTCTTCAACAGTTAGATCTGAACATATAGTGATGGAGGATAACCAAGAAATGCTTATTTAAATTTTCATACCTTGAGACATTTTTAGCAATACAAGCACAATGGCATACAACAAAGCTGGATTGAGCATGTGCTTTTTAAAAATCAACTTCTTTGTTTCCCATAATTATGATTAAAAACAGCATGTTCATTGAAGTTGACTTTATTGTTTTGGTACTTGTGCTACCTATCCTTCTCATATATCAATCGTAATTTTCTACCTTTGTCAATTCTCAACCTGTCTAGGTTGTTTTAATTAATTGAACCGTGTGCCTCTGAAAAAAAATACAATCATGAGGAAGAAATAGGATTTTTATGATACTTCATTTTAGTACACAGCTACTTTATGAGTGAGATATATCTTCATTCTTAAAAATAGATGAAGGTATATTTAAGTTGTCACATTTTATAAAACCAAATAATTTTAAAGAAACATCTTGAGAGCTGGAGAGATGGCTCAGAGGTTAAGAGCACTGGCTGTTCTTCCAAAAGTCTTGAGTTCAACTCCCAGCAACCACATGGTGGCTAATTACCATCTACAATGATGTCTAGGACCCTCTTTGGTGTCAAGGCACACATGTAGGCAGAACACTGTATAAGTAATAAATAAGTATTTTTTAAAAAAGAAACATCTTACTAAAATGGTTTTTTTCTTCTTTTTTTTTTTTTTTTGTCTTTTAAGGGCCCTCCTGGCCCACCAGGCCCTCCAGGACCAAAGGTAATGTTCTTTCTCTTTGCATCATTTATTTTGTGTTTGTTATTGTTAATGAAACTTTAAACTGAAACTTCTCTCTTCAGGGAAATATGGGCTTAAGTTTCCAGGGATCCAAAGGTGAAAAGGTGAGTAAATAAAAAGTTGGCTATTCAGCCTTTGTGTTTCTCCTTTTAAAGTAGTTTTTACTCTTTTTTCTTCCTCTGTTTCTTAAAATGGATCATATAAATGTTTAGTAGACTATTAAATATCTATAATAAACTTATAGTAGATTATTAAATACCACTGTGTGTTTTGTTGTGTAAATAGGGTGAACAAGGTCTTCAGGGCCCACCTGGTCCACCCGGACAGATCAATGAACAGAAAAGACCAATTGACATAGAATTTGAGAAAGGAGATCAGGTAATCTCTTGGGGAGGGAAATTTGATAAAGATTTTATTATAGATTTGTTAATTAGCTTGACTGTGGTAATTATTTCACAATGTGTAGGTACATTGAGATATCACATTGCACATTCTTAATATGCCCATTTTTGTCAATTATAACTCTTTTAATCAAATTTTCAAACATTTAAGGAAAAAATTAAATCTTAAAAGATTTTTCTTTCTGTTAAAATGTACTATATATAGATATGCACACTTAAATAAGGGTGTACTTTCAATAATAAGGACTTCGAATAATTAAATGTTAAAAATAACTGTATCACCATATCATTCTACTGTTTATACTAGATGAACTTAAAATTTATATTCTTACATGTTTATGACCCTCTCAAGAGAGTGAGAAAACATATTTTAGTATTAACGTGCTGTGATTTCCTCCATACCTGTATAGGGAGTTCCTGGTGATAAAGGGCTTCCTGGGCCTCCAGGAATACCTGGCCCTCCAGTAAGTATTCTAAAATTTTTAACATTATTTAATGTGAACTGGTATTAATACACAATATCTTATGAAGTAATGTGAAACTACTGTTTATGTGCAGGGCCTTCCTGGTGGTGTGAAAGGTGAAAAGGGTGAGCCAGGAGAACCAGGCAAACGAGTAAGTGTTATGACCACTAGTGGTGTTTAGAAATCCTCAGTGTGCACTATTTCTTTCTTAATCTTAATTTCATTGCCTGAAAATATCACTACAGGTATAAATAATTATAATAACTGCCACTTAAAAGGTCTATTTAGCCTGACAATAGTGGTGCATTCCTTTAATACCATTGCTCAGGAAACAGAGGCAGAATGATCTCCATGAGTTCAAGTCTGGCCTGGTCTACAGAGTGACTTCCAGAACAGCCAAGGCTCCGTGGAGATGCCCTGTCTCAAGAAGCCAAACAAACAAACAAACAAACAAACAAACAAAAAAACCCAGCACACTTTAAAAGTGTATTTATATAGTTCAAAGTAGGGCTAATGGTTGCTATAGTCTCTCATTTCCTTCTTTCAAACTAACAAATTTTTGTTCTTGCTCCATCATTGCTTTATATTCTACAGGGTAAACCAGGCAAGGATGGAGAGACTGGCCAACCAGGAATCCCAGTGAGTATCTATTGTCCTTTCCTTTATCTAAAAACATTAGTAATATTTGCACTATTTGTAGGTGGCACTGTTTGTAGAGGGCACGGAGTATGGAGTTTGGAAATAGTTTAAATGAATGGAAATAATCATTACTATTTTGAATATAAAATAGAAATTTCTCTAGTTTCTGTAATGACATACACTGATAAAAGCATCTTAGGGAAGAAAGGGTTTATTTGGCTACAGAAGGATATAGTTTGCCATTGTGGGGGAGACATGCAGTAGGCAGGGAAACCATGCTGTCAGGATCAGAGACTGGCTGGTCACATAAATTATTATTATTATTATTATTATTATTATTATTTTACCAGTTCATATATGTAAATCTTGTATGCTGACCACTCTCCCTCTCACTTCCCTACCTCCACACTAATCTGTTTCTCTCATGTTCATTATTCATTTTGTTTTATGGCTCAGAAAAGTTAATCCAGGCCATTGAATTTGGAGCTATCTGTTGGAGACTGATGGGCTCAGGAGAGGAGGCCACATAACTAAGGAGAGTTATTCCTCCTCTTGCAGAGTCTGTTCAAAATCAATAGTTCAGAAACATAGGATGGGGCCCTATGAGGCTCTCCTCCTTCCCTGACAGATTGTTGATAGGGCTGGTCTTGTGTCGTTCCAGTGCAGGCAGCTACAGCTACAGCACAAGTAAGTTAATGATTAGAGAAGTAGAATTATTAGAGAAGGGCATTTAGTGGCTCTTTTCCCTCTCCTTGGGCTCTGCCTCCTCATCCACAATGTTCCTTGACCCTTAGAAGGGGTGCTATAAGTAAGTGACTGGTTTGTCTGTCATTTATATTCCGTATCTTGGGCAGCTATGAGTATCTGCATTCACCACTGTTCATTGTTAGAAGGGGCTTTGTTAGGATTGTGCCGCGGGACTGGTTCCACGTGGGAGGTTTATTAAGGAAAGGGGAAAGGGTCACAAAGACCATCTCCAGGTAGGGCTGGTGAGAGAGAGAGAAAAAGAGAGAGGGAGAGAGAGGAGGGGCTTTGAGTTCTCTTATAAGGTGACTCAGAGCATGTGCAGGTTTCAGGTGGTCCGCAGGTGGTCTGTAGGTGGCCTCACAGATGCCCAATAATCAGTTCGTCAGGACCCTTGTGGATGGCGGTAGAGACGCCTGCTTATGGATCCCAACAGGCTTACCTGGTTAAGGCTGGGGATCACTTATGTCAATGGGTGTAAACACAGGTATTAAGAAGACATTTGCTCGTATGTCTGCTAAGGGCCTACTTCTACTTCAAACTTAGGTTGTTAGCCAGGCTCCTGCTACCAAGTATTGTTTCCCCCTCTTTCTACATGCCTCACATTGAGTGAGTCTTGAATCCATTTTGAAGGTAACTGGTTTCACCCCACAACAGTCAAGCTGCCATCACACAAATGAAAATATCTTGCTTTCCAAGTGATTTCGTTATATTCCCTTTACACCTTTATTTCTCCCATCACACTCCTCCATTCCTTCCTAAACCTTTGCACATACAGTATCCTCCCCCCCCTTTACTTCTTTTTACTTATGGTCTATTATCATACCCCTCATCTTTTAAGGTAACCTCTTCTCACTCACTCCCATTTCTTTTATTGCTTCCTGTTTTGTACAGGTACTCTACATGAGACACGTTATAATATTGAAATAGAAGTAGGATCCTTCATATGAGAGAAAACGTGTAGTTTAGGGGCTTTTTTTTTTTTCTCAGAATAAGTATTTTTTAAACTCTATCCTTTTCTCTACAAATTTTATAATTTAATTTCTTTTTTACATTCATCATTTCTTGGAAATGTAGGCTGCCTTCATTTTCTAAATATTCTGAGTGGAAAAATCAAGGAACATGGGTATACAAGTATCTCTGTAGTAACATATAAAGTCTCATATGCCTTACAGTGATATAGGCCATTTTAGTGTTTTGAGAAATCCTCAGACTTATTTTGTTTTCTTTTTTTAATTTTAATATTAAGTTTATTTTATTTTAATTTAATTTAATTTAATTTTATTTAATTTTAATTTTATTTTAAGTTTATTTAATTTTAAGTTTATATTATTACATCCCAAGGGTGGCTCCTCCTTCTTCTCCCAGTCTCCCTTTCTTTCCCCCTTCTCTTCTTCCTTTCCCCCCAGAAAAGGGAAGTCCCCCTCTAGCCCCATATCAACTTTCTCTAGCACATCAAGTCACATTAAGACTGAGCATATCCTCATCCCCTGAGACCAGGCAAGGCAACCCTGCCAGGCGGAAGTGATCCAAAAGCAGGCAATAGAGTCCATGGTAGAAACAGCCCACCCCCCTCTATTAACCAGGCAACCCACATGAAGTCCAAGCCGCCGTTCAGCCACATATATGCAGGGGGCCTAGGTCCAGACCATCATGCACCTTAGTTGATGCCTCAGTTTCTGTAAGTCCCCTTAGGTTTGGATTAGTTGTCTCTTTTAACCTTCTTGTGGAGTTTCTTTCCCCTTCAGATCCTTCCATCTTTCCCCCAACACTTCCACAAGAACCCCGAGGCTCTGTCCCATGCTTGGCTTCAAGTCCCAGCATCTGTCTTAATCCGCTGCTGGTGGAGTCTCCCAGAGGATAGTCATGTTAGGCCCCTATCTGCAAGCAAAGCAGTATAGTCCTATTTTCAAAGTCGCTATACTAGTTTTCATTCCTACCAACAGTGTAGAAGGGTTTTCGTTTTCCAACATCCGCGTCAGCATTTGTTGCTGTTGATATTCATGACAGTCATTTCAACTGGGGTGAGATGTAATGTTGAAATAATTTTAAACTGAATTCCCTTAATGGATAAAGCTCTTGACCATTGGATTGTTTCTTTTGCCACTTGTATGGACACTTTCTTTTATTTTAGATCTATCATTATCATTTTATTTTTATTTATTTATTTGCTCTGTGTAAGTGTTTTTTTCTGTATGTATGTATATGCATCATATGTGTGTGTGGTGCCTAAGAAGTTCAAAGGAGTTCTAGGAAGTTGTGAGCCAACATGTGTGTTCTGAGAAATCACACAGGTCCAACAAGTGCTCTTAACCATTAAGCCATATATCTCTCCACTCCCTGTGGTTTTGTTTTCTTTCTTTTCTTCTGAGAACTTTCTATTTATTTAGTTATGTGACACATTTACAAATTGAGTGGTTTGTTTTCTTTTTTAATGCAAAGCGGAGTATTTTAATTTTAAAATATAAATTTATTTTTTATAATTTATTCACTTTACATCCTGATTGTACCCACTTCCCTCATCTCCTCCCTGTTCCACCATCCCTCCCTACCCCCCTTCCCTATTCTTTAGAAAGGTAGAGCCCTCCTTCTTTGCCATCTGACCCTACCTTATTAAGTCTCATTAGGACTGCCTGCATCCTCTTCCTCTGTGGTATGTCAGGGTCCTTCCACCAGCAGGAAGTGATTGAAGAACAGTCAACAGAGTCCATGTGAGAGACAGCTCCTGCTCCCCTTACTAGGAAACCCACATGGAGACTGGGATGCCTATAGACTACATCTGAGAAGGAGGCTTATGACCATTCATGGTCCTTGGCTGGTGTATCATTCTCTGTAGGGACCCCCTTTTATTTTCTTGATATGTAGTATTTTGAATTAATTGTATGTTCTTACCACAGTCCTCAGAGTATGTATAGCAGGCAAGGATTTTATTCCATTGTATGGGTTGCCTCTTCAGTTGAATGAGTTTCCTTTGCTGTTCATAAGTGTTTTTTTTTTAATTTCATAAAATACCATGTGTTGATTGTCTTAGTTACTTTTCTATTTCTGTGCCAAAAGGTCATGACCAAGGCATCTTAGAGAAGGAAGGGTTTGTTTGGATTTAAGGTTCTAGGAGGATTATGGTCTATCTTGGCAGAGAAGCAACAGGCATGGCAGCTGGGACAGTGAGCTGAGATTTCACTTCTGGAACTGTAAGCAAGAAGCAGAGAGATCAAATAGAAATGGTACAAGGGTTTGAATCCCCAGAGCCTTCCCCAAGTGCCATACTTCCTCCAGTAAGGCCACATCATGTAGGCCCTCACAAATAGCACCAATAACATGGCAACAAGTACTCAAATGCCATAGCCTATGGAGGGACATTCCCATTCAAACCACCACAGCAGTTGTTGCTTTTATTTCTGTGCTACTGGAATCCTATTCAGTACCACTCTTTGCCTATATATACTGAAGGTTTTTTTTTTCTTTAGCAGTTTTAGAGTGTTAAATAGTAAATTAGGGTCATTGATCCTTTTGCAGTTGGATTTTGTACAATGTGAGATAAGAATCTAGTTTCACTCTTCTGAATGTTGATTTCCAGGTTTTCTAGAACCATTTGCTGATATTTTCTTTTTTAATTGTATTTTTTTTGCAATTATTTGCACAGACTGTATCTTTTATTGATGGACTATTTTAGTTGATATTCTCATTATCTTTGTGGAAGACATGATTATTTGGTATCTTCCTACTTTCCCATGTTTACTGATATCACTGTCCTCTGTTTTAAAGGGTTTGCCTGGTGATCCTGGTTACCCTGGTGAACCAGGAAGGGATGGTGAGAAGGTAAGTATTTCTGCATTTTGATGTATTTGGTTTTATTCTTATTACCACCATCTATTCCCCTGCTAATACTGGATTATAAGTGAAAACATTATAATTACTTAGTGTTTGTATTCATGCATGCCTTCTTTATCATGCTCAGTCCTCTAAATTTTCTTTCAATTCCCTAAATCTCAGTGCTTATGGGAAATATATGGGATTGAATTTACATCAGAATGTCAGTACCTTTGCTGCAAGCATGTATCAGCAAAACCTTTAAAAAGGAGGACTGGTTACTATTACAGAGATAATCTCTTACTTGAAAAGCTTAGAGCTGTAAAATAAGAATGTTTCCTCTAAACATTTTCTATTATATATGCAATTATTGTTTTTTAATCTGTGGCTAATTCATTGTAGTTTTTCCATTGGACTGATGCAGCCTGACTGAAGTTGTTTACTTAGTTACCTATTTTAAAAGTGACTCTGAAAGCATGTATGAAGCATACAGTTACCCTATTTTTAGCACATCACAAAATATCCACTCCTCTGTGCCCTCTGTTCTGTAACAGCTTTGTATCAAAACTGAACTGAAAAAAATAAAATAAAGCCAACTGGAATTATCCAGAAGTCACACATTTTGCTGATTGTTTTTCTCTAAACTAGACTCAAGTTTTAGTTTAACCTAAAAGATGTGTTTGGAGTAAAGGGTGGCATTAAACACTTAAATGGGATTGCTTTTCAATTAGTAATTTATGATGTAGATTAACTTTCCTAGAACCAGAAGTGTGAGAGAGAAATCTATTTTTTGAGTGTTGGCCAGCAGAATAACAGCTGAATATTTCCTACTTCCGTTATAACAAAGAATGTTGCTGCTAGAAGTCTATCCAATGTCTTCGGCTTTTAACAAGCCAGAGAGGTTGATTCATTTTGATCAAGATTATATAACCAGGAAATCCAAGACAACATTAAAACTCATTGTAGAGTTAGGCAAGTATTTCATTAACTAGTGTTATCTTTTGCATTTGATTATTTTATTAATAACTTATTAGTCTTTATGAAACTCAGTTGTTACTTAAGGAAATCATCGTCGTCATGTCATTCTTAATAATTACATGTTATACCTTTGCATTGATCAGGGCCAAAAGGGTGATATTGGCCCACCTGGACCTCCTGGACTTGTAAGTTTTTCTCTTACTTCTTCATATTTGTTCACAAGTTATACACTCACTACCATTTCCTCACAGAACATAAAATTACAAATCATTACCAACTTCTACTGACTTAAAAGCCATTATAGTTTTTTTTTTTAAAAAAAAAACAAACTAGAAAACTAGCAATGTTAACCTCAAAGTTGTTATATGGTTCTGCTTATTTGTTACTTTTTTATAGTTAAGGTCCAAAATTATACACCGTTGTTTTGTATCATGATTGTCAACCCCTCTCTTAAGCAACCAGCAGGTGGTACAACTGCTGCTTACAAAGGGTACAGAAAAGAATTCTGGGGGAGGCAGAGATTGGTAGTTTCCCCTACAGTGCTCAGGGCAAACATGGATTTAGTCCTAATATGTTTTCTCAATTTGTAATTGTCTGATTGACACCTCTCTCTTTCCTGAGTGTGTGCTTTCTGGCACTCTAGCTAACAAGTAGGAAATTGCTATTAGAAAGAATTGAGGAACATTGATATTACAGATTTTCCATCAAATTTATGTTCATTGTAGAATTTAAGTCATGTGTATTTCCAAGTGTATAAAAAAAATCACTGTTGAGGTTTAACCAATATTTTGGTTGGAATTTGGTAATTCTCTAGACTTTAAACTGTACTGAATCCACAGTGGTGAGTGCTATTAAACTTATTTGATACTTTCTGACATTTTAGTTGTTGTTACCCTAATAAATCTCAGCTAATAATACTTAGAATTTTACCAAAGCCAGTGAGGCTATACTCAATATATATTAGATAATTTTATCCACTTTCATTTGAAAATCAGAGTTTTAGTTCTACATAAAATGGCCTCTTTAGAAAATGAGAAAATCAAATCAGGAGGTGAAATGGAACTTTTAAGAGTGCAGCACACTTTCCTTTGGGACCATTACCCCCTGTTTGTATCTTAAAATTTTTAAGTCTCTTCTTGTTTATTACTATTGTTTGCATCCATTAGAGGTAAGGTGAGATACCGTAGTTTGCTAGTAGGTATTAATTTGTATGCCAGATCAACATAAAATTATTTATTTTTGTGAAATTCTTTAGAATCCAAGTAAGTCATGAGAAGATGTAGGAGATGGGTTTATTGGGCTATAATAAATACAGTCTTCCTGAAAAAGATAGGGCCTTTTCAAGGAAGAGTAATTGGTGAGCTGACATATTAAACTCTTGGATGAAGGTACTACAGGTGTTTGGAAGGCATATGTGAAAGCAACTGATGAAAATGTGTGCATTGTGTGAAGTGATTATAATCAGACTTGAGTGATAAGAATTCACTGCTAGGAATAATAGGAAAAGAAATAGGTAAAATTGATACTGAAAGGGTTCCAAGTAGTTTTTTTTTTTCTCATTTTATTATTTAACCACTTTACAGCCCAATACCAGCCCCCTCCCTGCTCTCTTCCTAGTCCTGCCCTCATGCTCCCCTTCCTCTCCCCCCCACCATTTCTCCTCCTACTCCGAGAAGGGGAAAGCCCCTAATGGAAGGCTGCTGCTCCTCCATCCTATACCACAAACCACAGCAGGACTAAGAGCATCCTCCCTCATTGAGGCCAAACAAAGCAGCCCAGTTAGGGAAAAGGGATCCAAAGGCAGGAAACAGAGTCAGAGATAGCCTCTACTCCTGTTGCTAGGGGACCCACATGAAGACCATGATGCACATCTGCTACATATGTGTTGCGGGTCTAGGTCCAGTCCATACAAACTCTTTAGTTAGTTATTCACTCTCTGTGAGCCCTCATGGGCCCAGTTTAGTTTACTCTGTAGGACTTCTTGTGGTGGCCTTGACCCCTCCTGCTCCCTCAATCCTTCTTCCCACTCTTCTACAAAACACCCTCAGCTCTGCCTGTTTTTATCTATGGGTCTCAGCATCTGTTTCAATCTGCTGTTGGGTGGAGCCTCTCAGAGGACAGCTCTGCTAGACTCCTGTCTTCAAGCATATCAGAGTATCATTAATAGTGACAGGGGTTGGCTCTTAGGGTTGGGTCTCAGGTTGGGCTAGTCATTGATTGGCCACTGCTTCAATCTTTGCTCCATCTTTGTCCCTGCACATCTTGAAGGTGGACAAGTTTGGGGTCTAAGGTTTTATGGGTGGGTTGGTGTCCCCCTACCTCCACTGAAAGTCCCACCTAGCTACAACAAGAGGAGCTAATTCAGGCTCCATATCCCCTGTTAGGAGTTTCAGCTAGAGTCACCCTCGTATCTCCTTGGTGTCTACCCTGTCCCAGAGATGCTCCATCACCAATTTCCATTCTCTCCCCCGGTCCTTCCACCCTCACCATGCTCTGATAAGCAGTATAACATATAGTAAGAAGTAGGCAAATAGTGTTCTTAAGACAAGTACTTTGTAAGCTTAAAGGAAAATACCAAGTATGTGTCAAGTACAGTAATTGTGATTTTTTGTAATGAATTGTGAGGCTTTTGGTGACTGGAGTATTTAAATTACATGAGAAAAGATAGCAAAAAAAGTTCTAGGTTTGTAAGACTTGGGCTGAATAGTTCAATAGTGTTCTTGATAATACATGTTTCCTAATTATCTGGAAGGTAAAAGTGAGGAAGGTCACTTAATCTATGTAACAGTCTTAATGAAACTAAATTTTTGTGATAGTTGTAATGATTTTATATCTAATAACTGTGTGAAAATGAAATATTATAAACATATGTAGCTGTTTAATTACATTTAAAAAGCAAGCTTCTTCTTCAATGAATTGCTGAATATTTTTTTCATAAAAAGGTAATTCCTACACCTGAGACTGGTGTGACTGTGGGAGAAAAAGGAAACATTGGACTACCTGGTTTTCCCGGAGGAAAAGGAGAGAGAGGATTTCCTGGAATGCAAGGTCCACCTGGCTTTCCAGGACCCCCAGGTAAGAGTGATTGTTGTGTTTTTATCTCTGTGCTTATAGTATCCTAGCCAATCCGTGACAGTGGATGACATGAATATTCCACTCCCAGTGTGTTTGTGTATGATTTATATCTGTGACTGGGTGCACTCACATATGTGATCAGCTGTGGAGGCCATAAGTTGACACTGACAGATCTTTCTGCACATTTTTTCTTCAAAAACTCTCTCAAGGAATCCATAGCTTGCTGTTTCAGCTACGCTTGCTGGCTACTTAGCTTCCAAGAGCGGTCTGCTCCACGAGAACTGAGGTTCTAGTACGATTCCAGGCTTTAAAGTGGTTTTCGTGGATCTGATCACAGATACTCATGCATTCCCAATAGCAGTTTACACACTTAATATATTACCCCTATCCAAATGAGAGCTTCCTAAATGCCCAACTGTGCCAAACTTGTATCACTGTGTTTCCCACCAAATTCTTCACATATACTTTTTACTATAATACCATAAATCTCACTTTTACCTTCTATTAAAAATATGTTGTACCAAACAGTTCCTTGATCCTGTAGATGAATTGTCATACTTTTCATGCTGTCAGGGGACAGTATATTGACCTAACAAATGCCTAACATTTCTACATTTACTATATAATATTTGTAACCAGAACTGTACACTTAGAACTTCAGAATCTATGCATTAGAAATTTCCATAATGATTTTACCATGCAGTAAAACTTTAAGGTTCAGTACCGAGTTTTGTATTATCCGCTTAGAAGATACAGTATATACTGTGGCACTTATAATTTGACCAAAAATTAAAGTGCCCTTATGTATCCTGTTAAGTAAACTGTAAGAATTTATGCAAAATTCACAAAAACATCTGTTTCAGTATCTAACACACATCTGCATTCAATAAATTATAGTTCATTTCCCTTAAAAAACGTGTAACTGAGGAAATGCTGCCATAATAAGTAAAGTGACACTTTCTATGAAAGAATCTAATAAGTGTGAGTTTAATTATGGTCTAAATATGCGCTTTTCCTTATCTCAAAGCAATGAGGTAAGTGTTTGTTATGTCTTGAAAATGAACATGAGGATTTTTTCTAAGATATAATAAAAGAGTTTAGGAGTTGAAGAGTATAAAGGAAAAATATGACACTTAAGGGATAAACAATATTTCCCAAAACTATCATGTGTGAGTTGAAGTACAAAAGAATGGGGCAACAAACAGTACTTAGGAAACAGTATTTGAAAACATGAAATTGCTATGACTTTCCATCTGCTTACACACACACACACACACACCTCTGTAAAAATGATCATTAAACACTAACCAAGAATTAAGTAATAACAAAATTACAAAGCCCCATGACTAAAATTATAGACTCATTACATGGGAATTTCAGAATTTAGGAATTAAAAAAAATAAAAGAAATATAAAAAGAAAAAATCTTGAAAATCTACCTAAGGAAAAATGGTACACTGACTTCAGAACAGTAAGAGTTTTTAGGAGATAATGGAGCGTATTTTCACGAATTTTGGAGTCTATATTTTACTAAACTGCCATCCTGTTGTCAAGATGGGATACGTAGAAGGTTTACCACCTCCAGACCTGTTTTGAAGTCATTACTAAAGATTTTACTTTGACATTAAGGTAACAAATTCAAGATAAAGTAGGGTGGGAAGTAGGATCATGGAATAACAAAGATGATAATAAACTATATTAACTCTAAGTTCACAATAAACATCATTTAAGTAACAATCCGAGACTGTATGTGTGAATATTTTTTTACCTGGTAAGGGTAGATACAGAAAGGATAAAGAGTCAGTCAGTGATACAGTTGTAAGTTTTTCCTTATTAGCATGTGAGAACATAAATATTATTCATTTTAAGCTTTTAGAAAAATACAGATTTAAGGGCTTTAGGAGTGGGTCACTGAATCAAATGTTTGCTGCACAAACATGAGGACCCAGGTTTGAATCCTTAGTGGTGGTCTAAAAATTCAGAGACAGTGGTGCATGCCTTTAATCCTAGCACAAGTGAGACAGACAGAGGATTTTGTGTGCTTTCTGGCCAGCTAGCCTTGCTCCAGGTTCAGTGAGAGACTCTGTCTCAAAATATAGCATGGAGAGTGATACATACACATCAGAGAGAGGGGGAAGGGAGGGAAAAATTGGGGTAGAGGTAGAGAAAGAAAAATATAGATTTAATTACATAGATCAAATTTTATAGGATCCATTATTAGAGAATAAGAATAAAATGTATAATTTAACTCTAATTGGAGGAAAGAATAGATTACTCTATACAGTAGAAGCTAAAATTAGACCAAAGAACAGTAAACCTAGATGCAGGTATAGAAAATAAAATATAAGATGATACAGAAAATACATAAATTAAAATAATATAGGAAAAACATACTAAAATTTGTACACCTAAAGAAGATAAGCAAGAAGGAGGACCCTGGGTAAGATGATCAATCCTCACTCAGAAAAGCAAATGGGACAGACATCAGAAGAGAAGAGAAAACAGAGAACAGGAACGGAGTCTACCACAGAGGACTTCTGAAAGAATCTTCCCAGCAGGGTATCAAAGCAGATGCTGAGACTCATAGCCAAACTTTGGTCAGAGTGCAGGGAATCATATGAAAGAAGGGGGATATAGAAAAACATGAAGGGGACGGGAACTCCACAAGGAGAGCAACAGAACCAAAAAGTCTGGGTGCAGGGATCTTTTCTGAGACTGATATTCCAACCAAAGACCATGCGTGGAGATAACCTAGAACCCCTGCACAGATGTAGCCCATTGTAGCTCAGTCTCCAAGTGGGTTCCCTAGTAATGGGAACAGGGACTGTCTCTGACATCAACTCAGTGGCTGGTTCTTTAGTCACCCCCCCAAGGGGAGAGCAGCCTTACCAGGCCACAATGGAAGATAATGCAACCAGTCCTGATGAGACTTGATAGGCTAGAGTCAGAGGGAAGGGGAGGAGGTCCTCCCCTATCAGTGGACTTGCAGAGGTACATGGGAGGAGATAAGGGAGGGAGAATGGGATTAGGAAAGGATGAGGGAAGAAGCTACAGCTGGGATACAAACTGAATAAATTGTAATTAATAAAAATAAATAATTTTTAAAAAGAAAAGTAAATTATTAATTCCAACAAATGTTAAAAGATCAAACACCAAATTTTTTTAATAAAGATCAAACACCAACGATATGATATTAAAATAAAATGGAGATAAAATACTCGTATAGTATTAGAATCTGTGTATCTGAAGCAGAAAGAAAAAAATTGAAATTAAAATGAGAAGTATTAATTAAATGATTGATAGAAAAAAGAAAGATGCCTTAATTCTAATGTAAAATGAATGAAAATTTAATGAAAAAAAATACATTACCAGCCACACATGATGGTGCATGCCTTTAATCCTAGCACTTGGGAGGCAGAGGCAGACAGATCTCTGAGTTTGAGGTAAAGCGAGTTACAGGACAGCCAGGCTACCCAGAGAAACCCTGTCTCAAAAAAAAATGCATTAACAATACAGGTATATTATATTAATAAATAATGATCCAGTGATTAAAGTCATAAACCTTTACACATGTAATGAATAGCTTTGAATTATACAGTATAATTGATCAGCTTCTTTTTTCACAAAATAGTGTTGAAGGGTCCATCCTATAAAAGTATCCATAGCTGCTCTGTATTCATGATTTGCAATGTCCATGTCAGCTGTGAATGGTAGCCTTTCATGGCACACCTCTACATGTTTTTTTCTTTTTTTCATGCAGCTTTAGTTTTTTAAAACTTTCTCTCCCCCCCCCACATTACCCTTACTCCCCTGTCTTATGGAAACTTTTTTCTTGCTTAATGGTCCCCTTCCCCCGTTACCAATAATTTTCTGGTATTTCTAGGGGTAGAAATATTATAATGCCAAAGAGACAGTATTAATTTATTAATAATTTCCAAAAGTCATAAAATTTACTTTTGTTTGTTTCTTTGTTGTTGTTTTTTCAAGATAGAGTTTTTTGTAGTTCTGGCTGTTCTGGAACTCACTATATAGAACAAGCTGGCCTCGAATTCACAGAGATCCATCCTCCTGCCTCTGTCACCTGAGTGCTGGATTTAAAGATGTGCACCACAATTGCCCAGCTATTTTAAATAATTATGCCTTATACTCAAACTGTTACATCATTTTAAACACTTTTTCCTTTCAAATGTTAATCCTTATAGAAAACCTTAAGACACAAACCAACTGAACAAGGACTAAGTTGTAGAATAAGGAGTTTAAATCAGGGAAAACAAGAGCAGCTAATGGGAAGGAAAAAAAAGAAATAGTACAGATGGTCTCTTCTGCTCAGAATCTAATTTAGTGCTATATAATAGGACATGGAAGCGGAAAGGAAACTGTAAAAAGAGGATAAGTGAGGTTAGTATGATGTGGAAAGGATAGGAGCTCCACAAGGATCAAATATATCTGGGCACAGGGGTCTTTTCTGAGACTGACACTCCACCAAGGACCATGTGTGGATATAACCTAGAACCTTTGCTCAGATGAAGCCCGTGGTAGCTCAGTAACCAATTTGTTTCCCATAGTAAGGGGAACAGGAACTATTTCTGACAGGAACTCAATGGCAGGCTCTTTGACCTCCCCGCCCCCCAAGGGAGGAGCAGTCCTGCTAGGCCACAGAGGAGAGCTTTGCAGCCAGTACTGAAGATACCTGAATAAAACGGGGTCAGATGAAAGGGGAGGAGGTCCTCTGCAAACAGTGGACTTGGAAAAGGGCAGGGAGTAGATGAGGGAGGAAGGGAGGGATTGGGAGGGAATAAGGGAGCTGGATACAGCTGGGATACAGAGTTAATAAAATGTAACTAAAAATAATATTAAAAAAACAAACAAAAAAGGTAATTTAAAAAAAGAGGATAAGTGAGGCTGGGACAAGAGATGGATATGGTTGTGTGGGGATGTATATGAACATATGTGTATATGTCAAAATGCAACCTATTATTTTATATACAAAAAGATCATTTTAAAAATGCAAAAAGAAAATCCAATCAACATTGAATTAAAGGCACATATTTTTATTCCTAATTTTTCCTTGGGAATCAAAGTAATTTGTACAAATTAAGATAATTTTGATCACTTAAATGGGTACTTTTTTTTTTTTTTTTTTTTAGGGGAAGCTGTCATGGGTCCTCCTGGTTCCCCTGGATATCCCGGAGAAAAAGGGCAGAAAGGTGATGAAGGTCTCCCTGGAGTTTGTATTCCTGGATCTCCTGGACTTGATGGAAAGGCTGGGGCTCCTGGTCTTCCAGGACCTCCTGGTCCTCCTGGCCCACATTTGCCGTTGCGTAAGCTGCGTTTTTATCCTGACAAGTTTGTCTGTTCTTTTGCTTTATTTCACTTATAAGTGAATCTGACTGAAGTTTGGCATCATTATTTATGCTCCTGATATCTAAGAGATTGTACTTTTATTTTAGTTTGGGATTTTGATAATTCATTGATCTTCAAACTGTGTATTATCAACAATATGTCTCCATATTGCTTATTTAGTTGTATTTTTAAAAATAAGAAATTGTAAACAAGTATTTTTCTTGCCATTCTGGATTTTTTCTCTAGTCTTCTCAACATTTAACAACAATTAGCTTGCCATCATATGTTTAACTTCAGGTAATGAGAGCTGTAAAGCAGGTCCTCCAGGCCCCCCAGGATCTCCAGGTGATAAAGGACTCCAAGGAGAGCAAGGAGTGAAAGGTTTGATCCCCAAGCATCTATTTCTTCATTCTTTGAAGTCATTAGCAGAATACTTGTGTTCTAATTTCTATTTCCAAGTTCACATCACAAAAATATCTCCTTAAGAATAGTGTGCATTTCACAGTGTTAATTTTATATCTTCTCCTAAATTACAACTTCGAATAACTTGACTCCAACATGACTCCCATTGAGACATCCTTTGGACTAACCTTAACTTAATGATATATTTTCTTTCCTCTTAAATTAGCTTAAATTACATTACCAATTATTGTAATAAATTCTATTATTAATTTTGACTCCTTTGTTGTTTTCTTACTTCATTGTATTTATTTGTAACTAAGGTATAGCATGAGTAGTTTCAGATTTTCATTTTTTTCTGATCCTGCATCTTTTCTCTTTTCAAACTTATATTTCCTTCCTTGTTTATCATTGTAAGACTCATAATTTTATTCCTTCTTCATTGACAAATTAAAGTAGTAACAAAGACTTTGATGGATCTTTGCCATCACATGCATTGACCTACCTGAATTTGTTTCCACACAGTACCTTTTTAACTAATTATAATTACTCTTTGTACTTAAAATCTGGTAGTCTGTATGCCCTCCTATTTCTCCTAGTGTTTTGATCCAAAATTTCATGCCTAGTTTTTTCCACTTTCACTTCCAGTAATGAAATAATTTCATTGCTTCAAGTTTCTAGGAAAGCAAATGACCATAATACAGACTTTGTTCTTCATCAAAAGAAAAACAAACATGAAAAATGTGGAGTCTCTGTTTGCATAAAGATATTAGATAACTCATCCAGCAAACAGACATGACTGATGAAAATGCAACCATTTAATCTAATGTATGTGTTACTACACAGAGGACGAGGGTAATAAGTTAGTAGTATCATGCAGATGCCTTCTAAAAGAGTATATTTTCATCATACTGAAATTGTATGGGACTGGGACATCAACGTATAAGTGGCTAATTATATTAATGACAAAGGGAGAGTTTTTGGTCATCAGAGTTTCTATAGTTGAAAAATAACATTGATTTTCTATGCCATTTGTCTTGGTTTAACTCTACATAGAAATTATAATATACATGATTTTTTTGTTTTTTTAAGAATTTTGTAAATCTTCACCTATTTATGGTAGACTGAAGTTAGTTATTACTGGTAGTGGTGGATTTGGAATTATATTAAGGTTCGATTGCATCTTTTGTAGCATCATTTTGTATTTTGTTTAGGAGTTATGCTAGAATTTGGATATACTACAGCAGTGGCAGCAGAAGAGCTTTCAGACCTCTGATGCACTAATTGAATAATCTGAATGTGTTAATGGTGGCTTTTGATAGAGTTAATTATAGTTCTGTTACTAGCAAATTTTAAGGTAGATATTTTTATTGAATTTAATAATATGAGTGATTGAGTAATTTTTGAAGGTGGAGAAATTGATATTAAGATAAAATAGGTATGCCTGTGTGATAAAGCTTTGGAAGTTGAATAATAGTGTGGATTCTTGGTCTTAACTTGTATTTTTGTTATAATTGGATCACTCAAATTATAATAGTAATTCTCAAGCAGTAAACAGAAATAGAAATTAAAGATATATGTACTACAATTAAGGAAGTAATTATAATTGTTTATCTTTTAGTTAGTTAATTATTTATTTATTAGTCAATGGGAATTGTCAAGGGATTACATTTGGATATCTATGTGGCTTGGGGAACTCTTTTTTTTCCTTCCTTCCTTTCTTTCTTTCTTTCTTTCTTTCTTTCTTTCTTTCTTTCTTTCTTTCTTTCTTTCTTTCTTTTATTTTTTTGAGATAAAGTTCTTCTGTTTAGCCCTAGATGCCTGGTTGTCCTGGACTCGCTTTGTAGAATAGGCTGGCCTGGAACTCACATAGATCCACCTGCCTTGTCCTCCCAGAGTGCTGTGATTACAGGCTTGTGCCACCATGCCCAGCTGGGAACTGCTTTCTTAACTAGGTTAAGTCTAGAAGACTTGCAGGTGTATTTTGCTTACTTATTGGTTTATTAGTAAATAACAATGCATTGTAGTTGAAAAAAAATCCTAGAAACTGGAGGAACAGTGGGTAGATGAAGAAAACTAAGCTGTAAGATTAAAGTAGTTTTATTACTTTCGTTGGCTAATATTAAGCCTAGAATGATGATGGTGAGAGTAGTTTAAGCAATGCCTGTATAGTTATATGTGGGACATTTTTTTGAGACAATGTTGTTTGACATCTGAAATCTTATGAAATGCTGCCAAATAGTGAGATGTTTCATTGACTTAATTAATAATGGGAGTTATTTTCTTAAAATTGATTAATGTGAAGAATCCACATTGTCCTAAAATGTTTAAAAAGAGAATTCATGTTCTGTATACAGGAGTTGGGGGAGGGAAAATAATATGATCAAAATATACTGTATGAAATAACTAAACAAATAAGAAAATATGAATAGTTTACCCATTAATGGTAGATGGGTTAATTATGTTTTTAAGACCGCCTTAAATTCTTTGGGATTATATTAAGGGTAGAATAGTTTTTATATCTTTAAGCAAAATATGTAGTTTGGCCATGGAGTTCCTTGTCATTTGAAAGACCAAATAACTAATGGTAGATGACTAACAGATGAATGTGCAATTTGTTATTGTAAGTCTGTTCACTGTGGGCAAATGTTGTTTGTTATAATGATGGCTCTTCTGTTTAATATCCACGAGTTTCTCATTTAACTCACAGTGATAGCTATGGTCTAGTATGGACTGAATGTGTCCTCATAAGCCATCCCCTTACAACTCTATAACGTTCTTCTATATTTCTCTTACAACTTGTTATAGACTTGGTCCCATTTCCTCATTCTACTTTATCAGACTGATCTACCTGCCCTTCCTTGTCTATAGAACAGGCTATACTTGTTATGCAAATGCAATGCCTTGCATTTTATTTCTATAGATATCTTGTTGATGAGATCTATCCTGACCTCACCCTATTTAAAATTGCAACCTTTCTCCCACCTACTCATCCCTAACACACTGCCACATTTACCTAATCCCATTTCCCCCTACAAACACATTTCCATATGCATTTAAGTTTACTAGATTTAATATTATATTATATCAAACTTTTTAATATGTAATTTAAAAAGTTATTGCCTTTATTGTTTATTACTCCTTTGTATTGGTAGGAAGTTAATACCATAAAACATGGAATTTTGTCTGTTTTCTTTTATCTACATATCACAAATGCCTAAACCAGTTTTCTGCATATGGTAAGCACTCACTATTTATTTGTCTAAGAACTGATTCTAGACATAGGCTTCTCCAACCACACTATTGGGTAGGAATGTAATTCCTTTCAGATGGTTTCTTTAGAAACCTGTCTAAAGAAGGTTTAAGTAACCTTTCCAGGCCAGGTGTGGTGATGCCCACCTGTAATCCCAGCACTTGGGGAGGCAGAGGTGGATCTCTGTGATTTTGAGGCCAGCCTGGTCTACAAAGCTAGTCCAGGACAGCCAAAGTTTTGCAGAGAAACCCTGTCTTGAACAACCAAAAAATATTTGTTTATTTCTAGGTGACAAAGGTGATACTTGCTTCAACTGTATTGGAACTGGCATTCCAGGGCCTCCAGGCCAACCTGGTTTGCCAGGTCTCCCAGGTCCTCCAGGTAAAATATTTTCCTTGTAGTCAATCTTTTAAAATATTTTTAGCTCTTTGAGTATGCTAATAGTTTTACAATGTTGTTAGTTCTCCACTTTATTGCCAGTCACTTGTGTATACAAATTATTGAATATGCAACATCTCTTTTATGAAAAATTGTGCTTTTTTATAATATATGGAGTTACCAACATTCTCTATTACATCATTTGGTATTATTCAAAGAATTTCATTGTCCCCAAGGGTGAAGTGATACATAGAGTCAGACTTTTCTCCTAGAAAACTAGGGAGGATATTCATACAGTTCCAGAGGCAGAACCATTGTCTATATATCACATAGAGTCATTAAGGAATAAGGTTTCTATTAAAGTGCTGGTAACCAGCTGCCAATGTTCTTCTTTCTACAAATAAGGCCTCCTTCTGAATTTTGAGTCCTTTTTTCAGAACCACAACTATTCCACTCAGTTAACTCTATACATAGGCCCAAATTACATATTCTTGAGGTTGTATATAATGTATGTTCCCAGGCTGATAATAAATTCTAGACTTCTTACCAGTCCAGTGTATCTACCAAAGACACAAATTCATTGAGAGTTTGGAAATACTCTTAGCAATTTTTATAGCATCCACTAGGACCTAGAGCTAGTAGTGTAGCCTGTACATTCAGTTTCGTTTGGCTTAAACTTGGAAATAAATAAGAATAACACAAAGTGCTTGCTAAAATCTAGAATGCTGGATCCTCAAGTTATGATTCAGTAGCACTGGATTAAGCAATTCCTATCGGTATCCAAGTATTAACTTTTAAACTAATAACCAGGTTAATAATAATGCAGTTAGAGCGGGGATTTGTCTGTAGAACCAGAACTTTAGTAACTTTCTTCTGTAACCTCTGTCACCAAAAGGATCTCATAAATCAAATCTTAGTGAATGGCCAACCAAAGAGCCAGTAAGGATGCGGAAAGATTGTATAACTTAAAATTAAAATGTGGGCTCCTATATTTTCCCCCAGTGGCAATAGGATAGTTATAGGTATTCAAGTGCCACTTCACAGAAGAAGAGCCTAGAGTTAGAAATACCTGAGGATGCAATGCTGTATGTCCTCTTAAATATTACATTTATTTATAAGAAAGTCTGATTTCTTCATATTGAGAACATGTAAGAAGGAAGAATATGGTGGTAGAGTAGTGTTTTCAGATTAAAATTTAAGTTTGTGATACACACTGTTTTCTATATGAGTTTGCTTGGGGGCTTAAGGTTCAGAGCTTACCTGATTCTCTGTGTGTCTTAGGATCTCCTGGAATCCCTGGAGAGAAGGGTGAAAAGGGACAAGCTGGGACAATTGGTCTAAAAGGATTGCCAGTAAGCTTTGATTATATTATGAACCACAGAGTACTTGAAGAAGCTGTATTCTCTTTGATTTTCACATGAACACATATATTAAATTCAGTTTGAATATTAAATTATGATTTATTTTATTCATTCCCTCTCCCTGCTTTGCTGTCCTTCCTTCATAGATTACTTTGTATACTAAATGTTATTGAAGGGGTTGATGGAGCTAGCTGGAGAAAAAAAAATCTGATCTTTCTTTCTTCTTCCTCTTTTTTTTTTTTCTTCTTCTTTCAACTCAGGGCATACCTGGACCTCCAGGTGCTCCAGGCTTTCCAGGATCTAAAGGTGACCCTGGTGATGTCCTCACTCTTCCTGGAATGAAAGGTGACAAAGGAGAGCTGGGTTTCTCTGGAGCTCCAGGGCTTCCTGGTCTAGCTGGTACTCCTGGAAAGGATGGTTTGCCAGGACTGCCTGGCCCCAAAGGAGAGCCTGTGAGTTGGTTTGATATTCTTGCTTTTATGTCAGATTTTCACTTAGTAATGTTTCCTACAGGATGAGATTCTATCTCGGTGATAGATCTTGTATTTGTTGTGTGTGAACCCCTAAATTAAATTCTCAGTAATCACCCCCCCAAAAAAAACACTTGTTAAATTAAAGAGGGGGCCTAGTACTTAGATGAATACTCTACTAATGCCTAAAATAATATGATTTTTACATTGAAATGGTACATTGATATGAATTAGAATTTCCTTACTATTTTCTTTAATTTTTATGAATTCCTTCTTAACTAATTACTGTATCAGTTGTTACTAGCCATGATTAATTGATAGGAAGCTAGAATGCTTAGGAGTCAGTGTGGTATTCACTTCTTATTCTAAATATCTTTGGGATTTTTTTTTTTTAGTCATGAAAAATAATATAATTTTTTATGAATAGAAATGTTATAGATTTGTATGTATAGATGACCAGATTAAGATACTATAGAACCAAACAATGAGCATAAATGAACAACCTCATTTTGTATTCAACTTACAGTATAAAATATTTGAGTGGGGGATATACATAATAGGATACATAAATGGTGACCATTTTGACACATTGTAGATTGTAAGCTTTTTGAGAGCAGAGACATTGATCCACTTAGCCTCTCAGTGTGTACCACTGGAAGACAGAGTTCAGAAGTATTTGTTGAATGAGGTGATGTGTAAATAAGTGATCACAGATAAAATTTAACAATTTCACAGTTACAGAGCATACCTTTTATTGAGCAAGTGCCTTTTTAATTTATTATAATTTATTCACTTTTTCTCTCTTATCTATTTATTTATTTATTTTTATTATTAGTTACATTTATTAACTCTGTATCCCAGCTGTATCCAGCTCCCTCATTCCCTCCTAATCCCACCCTCGCTCCCTCACCTCCTCCCTGCCCCTTTCCAAGTCCACTGTTTGAGGAGGACCTCCTCCCCTTTCATCTGACCCTGTTTTATCAGAAATCTTCAGGACTGGCTGCAAAGTCCTCCTCTGTGGCCTAGCAGGATTCCTCCTCCCTTCAGGGGCAGGGTGGTCAAAGAGCCTGCCATTGAGTTCCTGTCAGAAATAGTTCCTGTTCCCCTTACTATGGGAAACCAATTGGTTACTGAGCTACCACGGGCTACATCTGAACAGGGGTTCTAGGTTATATCCACACATGTTCCTTGGTGGAGTGTCATTCTCAGAAAAGACCCTGTGCCCAGATATATTTGGTTCTTGTGGAGCTCCTATCCTTTTTATGTCATACTAACTCCCCCTTCTTTCATATGATTCCCTGCACTATCCCAATATATAGCATAACTTTAAGAAGTACTTACGGCTGTGTCATGTCCATCACTGTATTCATTCATACCAACCTGCATGAAGTTGTTATATCAATATGTTTTCTGCCCGAAACATTTCTATTTTCAGGGTGGAATAACTTCTAAGGGCGAACGAGGTCCTTCTGGGAACCCAGGTTTGCCAGGTCTCCCAGGAATTATGGGACCTATGGGCCCTGTTGGTTTGGGGCCTCCAGGCCCTGTAGGTGAAAAAGGCATACAAGGTGTGCCAGGAAATCCAGGCCAGCCAGGCTTACCAGGTACATATACTATGACTGTTTATTATTATTATTTTAAATTTTGTGCTTAAAGCAAAAATACTAACATTAGCTTTCTTTCCTGGGAAATGTGTTTCCCTGGCCACTTATGTGCTTATAGCAAGGGAATGAAATCTATTTGTTTAAAGTGGGATTTTTTGTTAACTTTTTTTCAGTCATTGTTGGTATTGTTACTTGTATTTCTGTGTGTATATGTTTGTGTAGTTGTATCCATGTTGGTGGCAGGTACACATGCATATTAGTTTCTTTTATTAATATTTTAAAATTCAATGTTATAATTATAAAATGTTCTGCCTCATCTTTCTTCCCTCAAACTTCTCCCATCTCTCATGTACCCCTTGCTCTCTTTCATATATACTGTCTCTTTTTCTTTAAATGTTTATATATAAATGTATATGTATATGTGTATTCCTATATGTACATTCCCAAGCATATATATATATATATTTCTTATATACATAAATGCAACCTGCTTACTGCTTAGTCTTTATAATGTTACTTTTATGTTTATGTTTTGAGGGTCAAAAACATGTACCTTAATTTTAGAGATAGGTTCCTTCACTAGATCCGGAGTTCATTGACATTGCTAAGCTGACTAGCCTGTGAGCTCCAAGGCTCTGCCTGCCTCTATACCCTCAGTATTTGGGTTACAGGCATGTGCTACTACCTTTATGGGTGCTGTGGGACACAGCACCCATAAAACTACAGCTTCTTATTCAGTAAGCACTTTGCTAATTGAGCTTCCTTCCCAGTCTAATATATATATTTATCTCAAGGAAAGGAGAAGACAGATGTTCCAAATGTGTGTGTGTGTGTTTGTGTGTGTGTGTGTGTGTGTGAGAGAGAGAGAGAGAGAGAGAGAGAGAGGCAGATTGATTTCCTATGCTTTGTTGGGTGGTTGGTGGTGTTGGTATACTATCCATGCCGTCTTCTATTGGATGATATTGACCCATATTGTGCAAAGGCAGATCTTCTTTCCTTAAATCATTGATTCAAATCCTGTTCTCTTCTGGTATCATAGGTCATAGGCATAAGCAAAGATAATTGCTTTACCAGCTATATGAGTATCCCTTAATCTAGTCAGGCTGACATCTAAAATTAAAAATCAAACATTCTTAATCACTGAAGTACTTAAAAGTGCCATCTGCTTTTTCTCTTTGAAGTTTCATCCTTCTGTTTGATACCTTCCTAGAATATACAAAATGGGATTGTTATCTTTAGTCAAGTAAATAATTCTCACTCATGAGTGATCCATTTGTTTCTAGGTCCTAAAGGTGATCCAGGCCATACCACAACCCAACCAGGGAAGCCTGGCTTGCCAGGTAATCCAGGTAGAGATGGTGAATTGGGCCTTCCAGGTATGCAAAGAATTTACTTCAAAATATCTTTATCACTGGAATTCTTTCTTTGGATTTTTTTCCATTCTTACACTGCTGTTTTTTTGTTTGTTTGTTTTTCCTTAGGTGATCCTGGACCTCCAGGCCTACCAGGCCTGCCAGGAATGCCTGGTAGCAAAGGAGAACCAGGAATTCCTGGGATTGGGCTTCCTGGACCGCCTGGTCCCAAAGGTATGTTGGGCTAGATACTGAGTAGCATAGATTAACTGGTTATTATGCTACTTTTCTTTCATATTATAAATCAAAGTAAATGCAACTTTTTTGCTATATGTCATAAAATTGTAAATAAAAAATCACATTGGCAGCTAGAGAGATGGCTAAGAGCACTGCCTGCTCTTCTAGAGGACTAGATTTAATTCTTAGCATCTCCATGGTAGCTCCCTAACCATCCTTACCTCTAGGTTTAATAGGTTAAGTGCCCTCCTCTAGTTTTTGAGGACACTAGGCACACACATGGTTCATGTACATACATGCAGACAAAACACCCATACACCTAAAGTTAAAATGATTAAAAATATATATTAAAGAAGAAAAGTCTCTACATGCCCATTAATTTTAGAGACAGGGTCTCTCACTGAAAGTATAGACAATTATCTAAAATAGCCCAGTGGCAAAACTATCTACATTTCAGAGCTGCAAAAATTATTCATGTGCTAAAGAATATCATGGGAAATATTACATTTTGTTTTTATCATTGTGTTCTTGGAGCTTAAAAAAAGTTCCTGGGAATGAAGCAAGATATGTTTTGAATTAATAGACTGCATTAATCAGAAAACAGATTTACTATACACATATGCAATGTTTTATCTCAAGTATATATGCTTTGATTTATTGATAATTTTAGGGTTTTTTCTACAGCTTTCTTTTATTCCTCATGGAATTTATTATCATAAGTAGGAAGGCAGGACCTTTGTGTAATGACAATCCCTTACTTTTACCAAATTCTTTTATTAAAATGAGAGAATTATTTTATGCACTAATGTTTTTTTAAATGTAAATATTATTTGTTATTATTTTTAAAATTTATATATTCACTTTATATCCTGGTCGTAGCACTCTCCCTTCTTTCTTCCAGGTCCCACCTTCCCTCACAATTCCCCTATCCTTCCTCCCTTACCCCTCAAAAAAGGCGAGCCCCCCAACCCAGCAATACAAGCCAGTACATCAGGTTGCATCAGGACTGAGTACATACTTTTCCACTGAGGCCGGGCAAGGAAGCCCAGCCAGTGGGTTGTGACAAGAATGCAGACAGCAGAGTCCATGTCAGAGACAGCCTCTGCTCTCCTTACTAGGGAGTCATATGAAGAATAAGCTGTCCTTCTGGTACATATGTAATGGCTTAGGTCTAGCCCATGCATGTCTTTGGTTGGCTCCTTGTATGCCCCTCTGGGCTCAGGTTATTTTACTCTGTTGGTCTTCTTAGGGAGTTCTTATCTCCTCTGGGTCTTCTATCCTTTCCCCCTAAATGCAGTTAATTTTTATACTTGTACTTTTTATGTAAGCACTTAATATATTAAATTTTGGGATAATGTTTATACAACATTACCAGTTGCCTCTCTCATCTCTAGAAGTACATAATTGACATTCTGTCACACAATATCACAATGTAAGCAGAAGAGACATTTTTGTTTTTTTATTTCACTATATTTAGTTTTGACTTATTCTATATATTTCAAAAGAGCGTATCTTTTTCTACCAGCATTACTCTATGGGAATGAAAGGATAAGGTGATTAAGAGAAAACTGCAGATATCTATTAGGCCTGTTTCTAAGTAGACATATAGCATTTTCGTGTAGTTTTAACATTTCAAGTGTACAAATCACGATTAAGGAGATAAAAATGTGACTATCTTAAAGTTTATTCTTTTTGTGGATTGAAAAACATGACTTGCTATTTTACAGGTTTTCCAGGAATTCCGGGACCTCCAGGAGCTCCTGGGATACCTGGAAGAATGGGTCCAGAAGGCCCTCCTGGGGCACCAGGCTTTCCAGGACCAAAGGTCTGAAACATTTTTAAGAAAAAAAAAAAAGATTTATTAATTTTTATTTCTTAGGTATATAAGTGATTTGCCTGCATGTGTATGCATGTGCCCCATGTAAGTGCCTGGTGACTGCTAGGTCAGAAGAAGGCCTGTAACTTCAAGTTACAGGCAGTTGTTAACTACCATGTGGATGCTGGGAATCGAACATGGGTTCTCTACAAGAGTACTCTTAACCGCTGAGTTATATCTCCGGCCCCACTCTGCATCATTTTAATTTACCCCCTTTTCATTTTTCTGTCTTCTCTACTGTCCTTAGTCCCAGTTCCTATTTTAACTTAGACATTGTCCTAGGTCTTTGTTATATTGATAAAAGTTAGGTATCCTGTCATGAAAATATATCCAATCCTAAACCATCTTTAACAGAACAAGAGATAATTCTGACCTTGTCATAGACTAGTTGGTTTTTGGATTATGTGAAAGAATCAAATAATCACCTTGGCTTGTGCTTATATATACAAACAGTAACCCATTTCATACTTGTGTGATGATTGGTGAAATTGTGCTGGATGTATGAAGCCCTTCCTGTATTGTTTCCTCTGTCCAAATTCCATCAAAGATATATAAATCAAATCACTGCTATTTCATACTAATAATAAATAACTCTCTTTATAGTCCTTTTATTATATCTTATTTAACCTCAAATACATTTCAGTCAGCCATCAGCAAACTGCTGCAATATAATTTTATCCTGACTCTTCCTATATTTTCTGTGCTTAAATGATTTAATCTTGCTCATCATTGCTTGTTTTCCATGGGAAAGACAGCTGATGGCTTTCACAAGAAAACTGCATCTTTGATGGCTTGTTTTCATTTTGTGATAAACATTTTCAAATAAGTGCAAAGCAAAAGAAGTAATATAATGAACTTTCATGTATCTCTCACCCAGGTACAAATTATTAAGATTAAAATAACACTTTTATAATATTTTTCCTGTTTTTTGGGGGGAGGGCTTCTCCTTTAACCCAAATCTCAAAATTACATCACTTCACCTGCAAATGCTTCAGTATTCATCTTTAACTAAAGGGACTGCTTATACAGAAACCATCATGGCATTATAAGAATTAGTAATATTAAAAATAATTATTTGGATTATATACTTCTAAGTCCATATTCACATTTCTTCACTTGGGTAGAGTGTTATTTAATCTAATATTTTTCTTTTTTTTATCTCATACTTTTCAGTTAACTTTCTTAGTTTAAAAACAGTCCAACTAATTTGATTTTACTAAACCCTGTTTTCTATCCTTCTAGATGTTCTCTCTAACACTACCATTACTTTTCATTTAATAATCCTCTCCTTACCATGGAAGAATATATTTTGTATTCTCTGCTTTAAATACTCTGTAGTAAATGGTAAACATTAGGAAAGTGATGGGACTTTTAATTTTGTTTTGTCATGTTTATGCTTAAGGGAGAGCCAGGATTTGGGTTACCTGGGCCACCTGGACCACCAGGATTCCCAGGTTTCAAAGGAACACCTGGTCCAAAAGGTGATCGTGGTTTCCCAGGACCTCCAGGTCCCCCAGGACGCACTGGATTGGATGGGTTTCCTGGACCAAAAGGTATGGAGGGTCTTGCTTCCTATCAATTTGCTTTAAACTGTCACTGATATTGAAACCTTTGGGAAAGGCAATGGGTAAGAAGTCAGCTAACTGGAAAGCTCATTGTTGTTAAATATTAATATTTACTATTGATTTATTTTTTAGTTAAACAGTGGTTATTCCTAAACCAGCTGTATACCCAAATTACCACTCAGAGACCAAGATTCATTTAATTAAACTAGAGCACAATGCTTGCCAATAGTTACTCCATCCTAAACCTCCAAGCCTGCATAGTTTGCTCCCATTCAGAATTTCCAACATTATACTTGCTTTTAGTCATATCTTATGTTTGGTTCATCTCTCCTGGTGGTTCCTGATGATCTCTCCTCTCCAACTCCTCCCACTCACTTCCTTGCCCTCACCTCCAAACCAGGGTGTACCACCCTATTCTCTCCATTGCACAGCATTGGATGGTAATTTTATTGACAATACAGACAACAAATGGTGGCATGTTTACACAAATTTGAGACAGGTTATGCTTAGAATAAACATTACAATGCAATGTCCAGATTGAAACCAGATAGTGGGGTAGAGAAACCAGTATTTGAATGAACAAAGGTAAATTGTATGCATTCCACAAGAAAATTATACCAACAACCCATGATGCCTTTCTGTCACTGTTATAATTTAGTTCATTTACCACTATTTATTTTTAATCTTTGATTTTCTTGGAGAGGTAACACAAATATATTTGTTTAAAAGAAACAGATCTTAGTGGGGTATCATACCCCAATTTAAAAAATGGGGTACAGCGCTAAACAGAAAATTATCAATAGAGGAATACAGAATGGCAGAGAAACACTTAAAGAAATGCTCAATGTCCTTAGTCATCAGAGACATGCAAATCAAAATGACCCTGAGATTTCACCTGACACCCACCAAAATGGCTAAGATCAAAAACTCAAGTGACAAACAATACATGCTGGAGAGGTTGTGTAGAAAGGGGAACCCTCTGCCATTGCTGGTGGGAATGCAAACTTGTACAACCACTCTGGAAAGCAATCTGGCGCTTTCTCAGACAACTAGGAATAGTGCTTCCTCAAGATCCAGCTATACCACTCCTAGGCATATATCCAAAAGACGCTCAAGTATACAACAAGGACATTTGCTCAACCATGTTTGAGGCAGCTCTATTAATAATAACCAGAAACTGGAAACAACCTAGATATCTGTCAATGGAAGAATGGATACAGAAATTGTGGTACATTTATGCAATGGAATACTACTCAGCTATTAAAAACAAGTAAATCATGAAATTTTCAGGCAAATGGTGGGAACTAGAAAAGATCATCTTAAGTGAGGTACTCCAGAAGCAGAAAGACACACATGGTATATACTTACTTATAAATGGATATTAGACATATAATATAGGATAAACATACTAAAATCTACACTCCTAAAGAAGCTAAACAACAAGGAAGACCATAGGGAAGATACTCAATCTTCATTCAGAAGAACAAATGCAATAGACATCAGAAGCAGAAGACAGGGAACAGGACAGAAGCCTTCCACAGAGGGCCTCTGAAAGACTCTACTGATTGAGGTATCGGGCAGAGTGCAGGGAATCTTATGAAAGGCAAGGGAGATAGACCTGGAGGGGACAGGAGCTCCAAAATGAGAACAACAGAGCCAAAAAATAAAATAAAACCAGATTCCTGGGAGTCCTGAAGAGAACGATACCCCAACTAAGGATAATGCATGGAGAGGACCTAAAACCCCAGCTCAGATATAGCCCATAGACTCAGTCTCCAAGTGGGGTCCCTAGTAAGGGGAGCATGGACTTTCTCTGGCATAAACTCAGTGACAGGCTCTCTGATCACTCACCCCTGGGGGTGGGGGTGAAGCCTTGCCAGGACACAGAGGAGGACAATGCAACCAGTCTGGATGAGACCTAATAAGCTAGGGTCAAATGGAAGGGGATGAGGACATTCCTATCAGAGGAATAGGGGAGGGGCATAGGGGGAGAAGAGGAGTATAAGGGGAAAAGAGGGAGAGATGGTGGGATTGAGAGATGAAGGAGAGGGCCACAGCACGAATACAAATTGAACAAATTGTAATAAATGATAATAATAAAATAATAATAATAGATACAATAAACATTTTAAAGAAGTAAAAAAAAAAAAATGAACAGACGAACTGAAAGTAAAATTCTCTCATTTTGTTTCCACAAACTTCACTCCTCCCTATCCCATATGTAATCTCAACTTAGTTTCTTTTTTCTGTCCATTTTTCCTCTAGAAAAAAAGCCTAGCTCTTAGGAGGTTTTTTTCCTCATTTGTCAAAACAAAAGATATAATGTCCTTTGCCTTTTCATTTATTTGTTTTCTATCATTTTGTAATTTAGGAATTACTCTTTGTAATTCCTTACAAATTCCTTACAGCTTTTAACAGAACTTAGTGGCCTAGCATTTAGCATTGAGTTACACAGGTGTACCCTCAGTTGCTACTGTTGAAATGAATTTTTGCCAGTCTTTTCTGATTATAAATAGTAGCACACTTTTTATTTAGATGTGTACAGGTATAATAGACTCGAGTAACGAAAATGAATTTTCTCAGTAAAAAGTCAGTGTGTCTATGGGTATTGTGAAGTTTCTTTCTGTCTTTGCCATTTTATACTCCTACCAGCAGCGCATGAAGTACTATTTCCTTCCCAACCCCTTTCTGACAATGCTTAAAACAAAACAAAAACAAACAAAAAACTCCTGGAATTTTCAATCCTGATGGAACTAGATTTTTCAGTACCATTTTTTAAAACATTCCATTTCAAATACACAGAAACATTAAAATGAATTGTACATTGAATGGCTATCTGCCTGCTTCTTAGGATCTACGTATAACATTTTATATCCTCCAAAATTATTTTTAAATAAAATACTGCAGCTATATAAGCTAGAGATAGTGCTATAAAGAAGGAAACTTGCCTAGTACATGAGAGGCCCTGAATTCAATCCTCTCGGCACTAGGCCTGAACATTTTATGTACAATACAACATAATAAAGACAATAGAGTGATTACTATATACTCCCATCATTGATGTTCTACTGTGAGTGTTTTGCTTTACATATTTTGTCATACAGCTGTCCATCTAACCATCTCTTTATATAGCTGTAGATTTCTTTTTGATGAGTTTGCAACAGTGGTACACTTTTTTTTTCCCTGAACACTTAGCAGGTATACAATAACTACAGTTCCAGCGGTGGCTACGTATTTTATTTATATATAAAATTCACAGATGTATTTCTTTTTGCATTTTTGTCAAATACAATCCAATATCATATCAACTTTCCAGGGCTGGGGATTTAGCCCATTGGTAGTGCATTTTCCTGCCATGCTCAAAGCCCTGACATATAGGTAATTCCAGAAACTGTCCTTATTCTATTTTTCCAGTAGTCTGCAGCATCCACACCAATATTGTTATAAAGGATTTAAAAAAATATTGTTATTCTGTCTGGTTTGGAATATTTTTATGTGGAATCATCCAATATATTCATTCTTATAAAGCATCTTTCAATGAGCATGTTTTATAAAAAATATCTACTGTGCTCCTCACTAGTTCCTATTACTAATAAATTCTTGAAGCTGAGGTGGTGAGGATACCTGGGCTATGTCAAGTTGCTGCCTATTATGAAAGAAGCTGTTATAAGTGTTCTCTGGGTCTTTTGATGGATATATGCATTCATTTATATGCATATACCTAAGATTAGAATTGTTGCTTATAAGTGTGTACTTACTTGTGTAACAAACTATTTGATCTTTCTCCAACATGGTTTGCCATTTTAAAATTCACACCAGAATAACATTTTCAGTTCATCAAGATTCTCTCTAGTATTAAAGCTTACTTGCTTTGTGATTGTATCCTAAATTACAACTTTAATTTGATTTCTCTGATAACTAAGGATATTCAGCTTTTTATCTGCTCCTGTTGATTATTTACATATACAAACAATTGCTAGTTTGAATTGATGGACTGTGTTATGTCTTATGTTAAGTTTGAAGGTGTTCATAGTATACCCTGAATATTTGTGCCTTTTCTAGAGTAAACTCAGGAGTATTTCACTCCTGTGTTGGTTACCTATTTATATTTCTAGAGTATTTGAATGAAAATTATTAATTCTATTGTTTTATTTACTTGTTATTTGTTTTCTATGTTTATAATTTTGTGTCTTAGCACTGCCAAGACATTCTGATATATAACTGTCATTAATATCATATTACTTGTGTTTATATCATTTATTTCAAATAAAATCTTAACATATATAGATGGATTCTTTTCACTGCTCTAGCTATGTATCAGTGTGAGCTACCATAATGTAAAAATTAGTTTTTTGTTAAAATTTTAAACTATATTATGTACTCTGATTTCTTCTCAGCATAGTTCAAATTCTGTGTCATTGGGCCCTGCTTCTAGTATATTCTTAAAGTGCTAGAAGAAATAGTGTTTGGGAATTTTTTTTCTATATAATTCTTTTACTTGTCCAGCATTTATTTTTGTATCCTCTACCAAGTAATAATTGAGTTACTAGAAACAGAAAGACATAGAATATGCTTTCTAAAAATCTCAGAAGTTGCTCTTTACTGTTAAAAAAAATTAGATCATTGGTTCTCAACCTTCCTAATACCGTGACCCTTTAATACAGGTCCTCATATTTTGGTGACCTCCAACCATGCAATTACTTTTATTGCTACTTCATAACTGTAATTTTGCTACTGTTATGAACCACAATGTAAATATTTTTATATGCAAGATATCTGACATGTGACTCCCAACGGTGTCATGACCTACATGTTGAGAACTGCTGATGTAGATGATACAGCCAAGATAGTAGTATTCTCAATGGTAACTTTTATAAATGTGTGTGCCAATAAAGTTTTGAATCAGTATATCATTGTCAAAACTCAACTATCAGACCACAATGAAAAAATTTGTCCTACTGCTGTGCCTTATGCTCAGTGGTAAATACTTGTATATGTGCAGGACTGATGTCTCCAAAATCTTCAATTAATAGAAATAGTTACACCAAATATTAGATATTGAAATTCAGTTCTTAAACTATAAAAATAAATTCGTATGCCATTTTCAAAACAATATAGATACCAACAATAAATTTAAAAAGTTGATGATTATGAGGAAATAGCTACATGAGTAGAAAATATGTTTAAGCCAGAATATCACAATTTAATTATACTAAAAAAAAAAGAATAAAAATGATGACTTTGGAAGCCTTCTGTTTATCGCATGTCATACTTTATTTCAGGATCTCATTTGAGGTTTCTTGGAGGTGTAGGAGATGACATTTTGTCTGAATGTTTTGAAAAGATATTTTAATCAACAGAAATAATGTAGAAAATACCAGGACAAATTAAATTATATATCTGAAAATATTAAAATTAAAAACTTTTCATAGCAACAAAATGTTGATCAAAATCAAGAAAATGTACCTAAACATTAATAAGGAAAATATAAACAATTATTAACAACTTGAAATTTTAAAATTGCTTTTGAGAATTCTGGTCATTGTGGCACATACCTGTAATCCCAGAACTCAGGAAGGCAGAGGCAGTAGGATAGCTATGAGTTCAAGGCCAGCCTGATCTACAAAGTGAGACTAGGACAGCCAAGATATATGCAACAAAATTGAAAATGTAACTGAAATTAACAATTTTTTTGATAGATTCCATTTACCAAAACTGAATCAAGATCAGGTAAATAAATTAAATAGTCTTATATAACCTAAGGAAATAGAAGCTGTCATCAAAAGTCTCCCATCAAAAAAAGAAAAACCAAAAAAACAAAACAAAAAAAAAAAACACAAAAAAAACCCCAAAAACAGGGCCAGACAGTTTCAGCACAGAATTCTACTAGACCTTCAAACTATTCCACAAAATAGAAACTGAAGGAACATTACCAAACTCATCCTAAGAGTCCAGAGTCACCTTGATACCTAAACTGCATAAAGAACCAACAGAGAAAGAAAATTTCAGACCAATAGCCCTTATGAATATTGATGCAAAAATACTCAATAAAATACTTGCTAACTGATGCAAGAACACATAAAAGATATCCACCACGACCAAGTAGGCTTCATCCCAGATATGCAGGGGTGGTTCGATATAAGGAAATCCATCAATGTAATCCACCATATAAACAAACTGAAGGAGAAAAACCACATGATCATCTCCTCAGATGCTGAAAAGCATTTGACAAAATCCAACACCCATTCATGTTTAAAGTCTTGGAAACATCAAGGATACAAGCCACATTCCTAAACACAGTAAAGGCAATACAGGGCAGTCCTATAGCCAACATCAAACTAAACAGAGAGAAGCTTAAAGCAATCCCACTGAAATCAGGGACAAGGCAAGGCTGCCCACTCTCTCCTTATCTCTTCAACATAGTTCTTGAAGTCTTAGCTAGGGCAATAAGACATCTAAAGGAGATCAAGGTAATACAAATTGGAAAGGAAGAAGTCAAAGTATCACTATTTGCAGATGACATGATAGTATACATTCTTCATTGAGAACTCCTTCACCTGATAAGCACCTTCAGCAAAGTGCCTTGATACAAAATTAACTCAAAACACATTTGCAGCATTCCTTTATAAAAAAGACATAAGGGCTGAGGAAAGAAATTAGGGAAACAACTCCCTTCACAATAGCCACAAATAACATGAAGTAACTTGTGACTCTAACCAAGCAAGTGAAAGACCTGTATGAAAAAACAAAACAAAACAAAACAAAAAAAACTTCAAATCTCTGAAGAAAAAAAAAATTGAAGAAGATATCAGAAGATGGAATGATCTCCCATGCTCATGGATTCGTAGGATTAACATCATGAAAATGGCCATCCTACCAAGAGCAATCTATGGATTTCATGCAATTTTCATGAAAATACTAACACAATTCTTTTCAGAACTTGAGAGAACATTTCTCAATTTCATATGGAAAAACAAAAACCCAGAATAGCTAAAACAATACTGTACAATAACAGATCTGCAAGTATTTCCATCCCTGATCTCAAGCTGTACTATAGAGCAACAGTAATAAAAACTTCATGGTACTGGTGTATAAACAGACTGGAAGATCAATGGAAACAAAGAGAAGATCCAGAAATAAATTCACCCTCCTAAGGAACTTAATTTTTCACAAAGAATCCAAAACCATTCAATGGAAAAACAATGACATCTTCAACAAATAGTGGTGGTCTAACTGGATGTCTACATGTAGAAAAATGCAACTAACTAGATCCATACTTATCACCCTGAAAAACATAAAGTTCAAATGGATCAATGACTGAAACATAAAACCAGACACACTAACCTGTTAGAAGAAAAAGTAGGGAAAAGCCTTGCTTCATAAGCACAGGAGACATTTTCCAAACAGAACACCAATAGCACAGGCTCTGAGATCAACAATTGATAAATGGGACCTCATGAAACTGAAAAGCTTCTGTAAAGCAAAGGACACTGTCGTCAGAAGAAAACAACAGCCATAGACTTGGAAAGGATCTTCACCAACTCTATATCTGAAAGAAGGTTAATATCAAGAATATATAAAGAACTGAAGAAGTGAAATACCAACAAACAAAACAATCCAATTAAAAATGAGGTACAGAGCTAAACAGAGAATTCTCAAGAGAGGAATATTGAATAACAGAGAAACAATTAAAGAAATGCTCAACATCCTTAGTCATTAGAGAGATGCAAATCAAAACAAATCCAAGATTCTGTCTCACACCCATCAGAATGGCTAAGATCAAAAACTCAAGGGACAAGACATGCTGGAGAAGATGTGGAGAAAGGGGAACCTTCTTCCATTGCTGGTGGGAATGTAATCTTGTACAACCACTTTGGAAATCAATCTGGTGCTTTCTCAGATAATTAGGAATATTGCTACCTTAAGATCCAGCTTTATCTCTCCTGGCATTTATCCAAAATATGCTCCACTATACAACAAGGACATTTGCTCAACCCTGTTTGTTGCAGCTGTATTTGTAATAGCCAGAATCTGGAAACAACCTAAATGTTCCTCAACTGAGGAATGGATACAGAAATTGTGGTGCATTTGCATAATGCAATACTACTTAGCTATTTAAAAGGAAATCATGAAATTTACAGGCAAATAGTGGGAACTAGAAAAGATCATCCTGAGTGAGGTAACCCAGATTCAGGAAGACACATGGTATATACTCACTCATAAGTGATTATTAGAAATATAATATAGGATAAACATACTTAAATCTATACTCCTAAAGAAACTAAACATGAAGGAAGACCCTAGGGAAGATTCTCATTCAGAAGGGCAAACAGGATGAACTTTGAAAGCATGAGAAGACAGGGAATAGGATAGGAGCTTACCACAGAGGGCCTCTGAAAGACTCTTCTGTTCAAGGTATTGAAACAGAGGCTCAGACTCATAGTCAAGCTTTCAGCAGAGTGCAGGAAATCTTATGAACGAAGGGCAGCTCCTGGAGGGTCAGGAGCTCCACAAGGAGAACAACAGAATAACAACATCAACATCATCATCAACAACAAGATAAACCAAACTGGTCTCAGGGGACCCTGCAGAGGCCGTTATCCCATCCAAGGACCATGCATGGAGAGGACCTAAGTCCCCTGCTCAGATATAACCCACAGAGGCAGTCTCCACTTGGAGACTGCCTATTAAGGCTTTCCTATTAAGGCTGTCTTTGACATGAATTCAATGGCTGGCTCTTTGACAGCTCCCTACCTACCCCAAGAAGGAGCAGCCTTTCCATGCCACAGAGGAAGACAATGTAGCCAGTCCTGAAGAAACCTGATAGGCTAGGGTCAGATGGAAGGGAGGAGGACCTCCCTTATCAGTGGAATTGGGGAGGGACATAGGAGAAGAGGGAGGGAGGGTGGGGCTGGGAAGGGAAATGGGAGGATACTACAGCTGGGATACAATTAAATAAATTGTAATAAATAATAAATTAAAAAAGCCAAAGTGTTGCTGGTATTTATCAATTGATCAATGATCACTTATGGAGAAATTATAGATTTTTTTCCCCTTAAATTGGGCTTGTAGTTAAAGCTCGTCCATCAAAGATAACCTGAGGTCCTGATGACATATTTGGGAATTTGTAACAAATATGAAAAGCAGTAATGTCATCTCTATACAGTTTCTTTCCCTGTTGAATACTGTATTGATCACTTCCCATTGGTTGTGAAGGTAGAATTACTCTAATATCAAAATCAGGCCAAAAACAAAACAAAACAAAAACAGAAGCCATGTGTAGTGGAACATGCATGTAAATCCAGCACTGGGGAAGGCAGAGGCAGATGGATCTCCGTGAGTGTGAGGCCAGCCTGGTCTACAGAGTGAGTCCAGAACAAGCCACGGCTACACAGAGAAGAACTTTTGGAACAGAGAGTCAATTTCACAATACAAGTATTAGGGCAAGTATACAAAACAATGTATCATTTTATAAATTAGAATTAAACAAAAAGTTTTACTTAAAATAGCACCAAATACCATGTTCTTATGTATAGCTCTAAAAACAGTGCATTATTAATATGGTAAAAAAAAAAAAACTACAAAATACCAATGACATAAACCAAACATAAATAAATTGAATGAAGTTTTCACAGGCCCAATTTTAAGATAGAAATCTGTCCATATTAATGTATAGATTAACTGTATCCCTAAGGAAAAAAAAAAACAAGAAAAGTTTGTAATTATTCAAACATTCATGTGGAAAAGTGATACAACTTACAGTAGCCAAAACAAATTAAGAAAATATAATGTTAGAGAGTTCAAAGAATTTGATTTCAAGGCTTAATACAGTCTTACAGTGGCTAACATATTTTGTAATATGTGACATGAAGACTTACATATCTAGAAATAGAATTGTGTTTGATGTGTGTGTAGCTGTAAATAAGACCCAAGTGCTTTGTATGCTAAGCATATACACTAATGCTGAGGTAAATTCTACCCTCCTGTAAATGGTTTTCATAAGTTTAACTTTCAACAGAAAAAGAATCTAACAAACTGTGTGAAAACTAAGGTATATGTGTGTATGAAATAAGCAAAAAAAAATGAACCAACATTCTATCAATTTTTAATTTATTTTTTATTTTATTTTTATTAACTACAGTTTATTCACTTTGTATCCCAACTGTGGTTCCCCACTTTATTTCCTCCCAATCCCATCCTTTCTTCCTCTTCTTCTTCCATGCTCCTTCCCCAGCCCAATGATAGGGTAGGTCCTCCTCTCCTTTCATCTGACCATAGTCTATTAGGACTCATCAGGAATGGCTGCATTGTGTTCCCCTGTGGCCTGATAAGGGTGCTCCCCCATCAGGTGTTGGTGATCAAAGAACCAGCCCATGAGTTCGTGTTAGAGATGGTCCCGGGTCCCATTATTAGGGAACCCACTTGGAGACTGAGCTAATGTGGGCTACTTCTGTGCAGGGGTTCTAAGTTATATCCATGCATGGTCCTTGTGTGGAGTACCAGTTTCAGAAAAGAACCCTGTGCACAGATTTTTTTGGTTCTGTTGCTCTCTTTATGGAGCTCCTGTTCCCTCTAGGTCTTTATATTTCCTGCTTCTTTCAGATTACCTGCACTCTGAAACAAGTTTGGCTATGAATCTCAGCATGTTTTGATACTCTGCTGGGCAGTTTTTCAGAGGCCCTCTGTGATAGGCTTCTGTCCTGTTACCTGTTTTCTCCCTTTTCTGATGTTCATCTCATTTGCCTTTCTGAATGAAGATTGAGTATCTTACCAGGGTTCTTTTCAGAATGCCTTGTAGAGTTATACAGAAAGCTTCAAAACAAAACTTCTAGAACAAAAACACTCAAACTTTTTCTGTTAGAAGCCAAACAGAATATTTTAGATTTTAACTTCTCTTTTTTGGTAATCCTATATAATCTGTGCTTCTCTCATCAATGTGAAAAATAACTGACAAAAGAAACTTAAAGAAGGAAGAATTTATTTTAGCTTAGCTCGTCATCACATCCATACTTAGGAAACAAAGAGAAATACATGTTTGTGGTTGATTCATTTTCTCCTTTTCATAGTCTGGGACCAACCATTGAATGGTGTCATCCACTTGTATGGTGGATCTTCTCACCTTATTCCAATCTATATAATTTCCTCCAAGCCTCTTTGGAGGTTTGGCTCTATATCCTGTCAAGTTAATAATCAGTATTAAGTACTATATGATGTGAAAAACACATATTCAGCTTATACAGTGTAAACACAGGTCAAATGTAGTTATCCTTCAACTGAAAGCATAGGAGAAAATCTTTACGATTATAATCTAGACAAAAATTGTTTGATAGCACAATAAAATATAAAATGGAAAACTGATAATTTGGACTTCATTAAAATAAAATATTTCCACATTTGTGTATCTAGCAAAGTATTTGTGTAGAGAATATATAAAATTTTATAACACTCAACAGTCAGAACATATCTACCAGATTTAAAAGTAGAGTTGGAAGATGTTGGCAACAATTTACACAGATATTTATATTTCACCACAAAAGTCATTCAAATGGTAAGCAGGTACATCTAAGAATTTGCAATAGAGTCATCTGCAAAACGTAGGTTCAAACCGCACTGAGATAGGTACATAACTATAAGAATTAACTTTCTTTTCAAGAACAAGAAGTTGCCAGCAACTATGTAGTGAGTTTTGACTACATCTAGTAACAATTCAAACTAGTACAGCCACCTTGAAAACCAGTTCAATCACCAGTACAGGATCACAAAGCAAGTTTAATTTTGCTTTGAAAATTTTGTGCCAGTGTATTAGAAAGTAAAACACAGTCTTATTCTCTGAAATAGCAATCCTACTTATAGGCATTTACTAAGGAAAACTACGAACCTTCACATAAAAATCTGTACATCTATGTTCACAGGAACTTTATTCATAATCAGCAAAAACTGGAAACAGCCCAAATGTCTATCAAGCAACAAAGACTAACACAATGTAATACATTTATACAATGAAATATTTGATTTGCTGTGTTATGAATCAAGCCCATGATTTCATGCATACTAAACATACACTAAATGCTGACATAAATCATTGCCCAACATGTATCTTTCAAAAACTTAAACTGTCAGTATCTTTTTTATTATTTATTAAAATTTATTCAATTTCTATCTCTGCTGTGGCCCCCTCCCTCATCTCCTCCTAATCCCCGCATTCTTCCCCCTTCTTCCCCTATGCCCCTCTTCTCCCCCTATGCCACTCCCTTATTCCACTGATAGGGGAGGTCCTCCTCCACTTCTTTTTGACCCTAGCCTATCATGTCTCATCAGGAATAATTACATTGTCTTTCTCTGTGGCCTGGTAAGGCTGTACCACCAGAGGGGCAGTGATCTGAGAGCCTGCCATTGAGTTCATGCCAGAGAAATTCCATTCCCCTTACTAGGGCACCCACTTTGAGAATGAATCTATGGGCTACATCTGAGTAGGGATTGTATGTCCTCTTCATGTATTGTCCTTGGTTGAGGTGTCATTCTCTTTAGGGCCCCCAAGGCTCAGTTTTTATGGCTCTGTTGGTCTCCTTTTGGAGCTCTGTTTCTTCCAGGTCTTTCTATCTTCCCCTTCGTTAATAAGATTCCCTGAACTCTGCCCATAGTTTGGCTAAGAGTATCAGCCTCTGCTTTGATACCTCAATCAACAGAGTCTTTTGAGGTCATCTGTGGTAGGCACCTGTCCTGTTCCCTGTCTTCTCCTGCTTCCGAGCTATCCGAGGTATATAGAGTTTGCCCTTCTGAATGAGGATTGAGCATCTTCCCTAAGGTCTTCCTTGTTTTTTAGCTTCTCTAGGAGTGTAGATTTTAGTATGTTTATCCTATATTATATGGCTAATATCCATTTATAGGTGAGTATATACCATGGGTGTTTCTGCTTCTAGGTTAACTCACTCAGGATGATCTTTCCAGTTCCCACCATTTGCCGACAAATTTCATGATTTCCTTGTTTTTAATAGCGGAGTAGTATTCCATTGTTTAAATGTACCATAATTTCTATATCCATTCTTCCGTTGAGGGACATCTAGGTTGTTTCCAGCTTCTGGCTATTACAAACAGAGCTGCTAGGAACAGGTTGAGCAAAAGTCTTTGTTGTGTACTTGAACGTATTTTGGATGTGTACCTAGCAGTGGTATAGGTGGATCTTGAGGTACCACTATTCCTAATTGTCTGAGAAAGCTCCAGATTGATTTCCAAAGTGGTTGTACAAGTTTATATTCTGACCAGCAATGGAGGAGGGTTCCCTTTTCTCCACATCCATTCCAGCATGTATTGTCACTTGAGTTTTTGATCTTAGCTATTCTGATGGGTGTGAGACATAGATTTTCTCTGGTCCGTCCTGACTTCAGGTTCTTAAATTTCTTCCACCCCTGTGATCAGGGATGAAGATATTTCCAGAAGATCTTTTATTGTACAGGACCATTTTAGCTATTCTGAGTTCTTTGTTTTTCCATATGAAATTGGTTGTTCTTTCAAGGTGTGTAAAGAATTGTGTGAGTATTTTGATGGGAATTGCATTGAATCTGTAGATTGCTTTCGGTAGGATGACCATTCTCACTGTTATTCCTACCTATCCATGAGCCATAACCGTGAGCTAATAAAAAAGAAGTTGTTTAAATGTATCTGCTTAAAGCATAAGTGATTAGAAACTTTGTTTTCATAAGCAAAAAGTTACCCACTATGAATTATTGATAACAAGAAGGTGTAGGTTATAATCTTTTTGCTGTTTTGAGAAGTAAAGAGAAGAGCTAAAGTTGATTGCAGCCCTTGGGTTAAATAAGACTTTAACTATAAATGGGATTTCTGCTTTGGGTACTTATTTGTTCTTTTCTTTCTGGATAAACTAGTCTTGTTGTGTCCTGTTATGTCATGTTTGGTTGATATTCCTAGGAGGCCTGTTGTTTTATGAAGGGAAATAAAGGAGCAGTGGATCTATGGGAGAGAGGAGTGAGGGAAATAGAGACTGACAGGAGTGGAGAGATGGGAAAATGCTGTTGGGTTGCATTGAATGAAAGAAGAATAAAGAAAATGGGGGAAAGGCTGATGGTTTTTAATACATATACCATGGTACTCTTAATTTATTTTGTTTTAGGTGATATTGGACCAAATGGAAAACCTGGCCCAATCGGACCTCCTGGGCTGCCAGGAATTGGTATTCAGGGACCACCGGGACCACCAGGAACTCCAGGGCTAATAGGCCAACCTGGTAAGATTACAGTAAATATGTCTCTTATAGGACTTGCAGTTTGATTTAAAAGGTAATCCATGTATGTTTATAATTTTATCAAATTGTGAATTATAGACCACAACACAAGAGCTAATTTAATACTTGATATTTCCTCTCTCTGTTCACCTAAAATCCATATATTTCTAATAATCCAATTTGATAATTAGTTACCTTTACCTTATAATAATTAAACAATACCTCAAACTGTTAAGTACTGACTATTTTATACCAGAATAGCTGTAATGCAGTAATATGCAGGACTTTTCTGTAGAACTTACTAAAGTTATTAACACATAAAAAACCATGGTTAGTGTTCCACAAGAATGTTCTGTAACAATACATCATAGGCATTTTGCTTCCTTTTATTTAAAAATATTAAATTGAACCCCGCTCCCATTTTTGATCCTACAGTAGGACTATTTAGTGTAACCGAGTACACTAAGCTTTTTTTTAAATGGATGCTTAGAAAGATTTTGTGAACATGTTGCTTAGTGGTTTTGCCTCCATAGAGAAAACATAGATAAAGAATCATATGGTTCATCTATATTTGTGCAAGAGTCTGCAAATTTTGGATTCTGGGTGAATTCACATTACCTATTTATGTGGGTATAATAAAGGCCAATCTCAGGTCTGTACTTTGTTATTTCAAAGTATTGCAACAGTTCACAAAATAAAAACAAATGTGTAACAGTTAAATGATTTTAATTAACATGAACACATCAGAAAGTTGAAAAATATTCAGATGTATATGTATTGAACACACCTTTTCTGATCTTAAATGGCACCAGGAATGTTGTTGGATACAAGGCACATATCTAAACTTATTAAAAGCAATATACAGTAAGCATAGAGCCAACATCAAACTAAACGGAGAGAAATTTAAAGCAATCCCACTGAAATCAGGGACAAGACAAGGCTGCCCACTCTCTCCATACCTATTCAACATAGTTCTGCAAGTCCTTGCTAGAGCAATAAGACAGTTGAAGGAGATCAAGGGGATACAAATTGGAAAGGAATAAGTCAAATTATCACTATTTGCAGATGATATGATAGTATACATGAGTGACCAGGGAAAGTTTCTACCAGGGAACTCCTACAGCTAATAAACACCTTAAGCAAAGTGGTTGGATACAAAATTAACTCAAAAAAATCAGTAGCCCTCCTGTATACAAAAGACAAAAGGGCAGAGAAAGAAATTAGGGAAACAACACCCTTCACAATCGCCACAAATGACATAAAGTACTTTGGTGTAACCCTAACCAAGCAAGTCAAAGACTTGTATGAAAAAAATTTCAAGTCTCTGAAGAAAGAAGATATCGATATCAGAAAATGGAAAGATCTCCCATACTCATGGCTTAGCAGCATTAACATAATGAAAATGGCCATCTTACCAAAAGCAATCTACAGATTCAATGCAATTCCTATCAAATTACCAACACAATTCTTTACAGACCTTAAAAAAAATCTCAACTACATATAGAATAACAATAAGCCCAGAATTGCTAAAACAACACTCTACAATAATAGAGCTTCTGGAGATATCTCCATCCCTAATCTAAAGCTGTACCATAGAGCAACAGTTGTAAAAACTGCATGGTACTGGCATAGAAACTGAATGGTGGATCAATGGAACCGAACAGAAGACCCAGAAATAAACCCACACACTTATGGATACCTGATCTTTGACAAAGATGCCAAAACCACACAATGGAAAAAAGATAGCATCTTCAACAAACGATGCTGGTCTATCTGGATGTCTACATGTAGAAAAATGCAAATAGATCCATTCTTATCACCCTGCACAAAACCGAAGTCCAAGTGGATCAAAGACCTCAACATAAAACCAGACACATTAAATCGATTAGAAGAAAAAGTGGGAAAGACCCTAGAATTCATTGGTACAGGAGACTACTTCCTGAACAGAACATCAACAGCACAGGCTCTAAGATCAACAATCAATAAATGGGACGTCTTGAAACTGAAAAGTTTCTGTAAAGCAAAGGACACCGTCATCAAAACATAACGAATACCTACAGATTGGGAAAGAATCGTCACCAGCCCTCTATCTGACAGAGAGCTAATATCTAGTATATATAAAGAATTAAAGAAGCTGAAAAGCAACAAACCAAGTAATCCAATTAAAAAATGGGGAACAGAGCTAAACAGAGAACTCTCTGTAGAGGAATATCAAATGGCAGAGAAACACTTAAGGAAATGCTCAACCTCACTAGCCATCAGGGAAATGAAAATCAAAATGACCCTGACATTTCACCTTACACCCATCAGAATGGCCAAGATGAAACACTCAAGTGACAACACATGCTGGAGAGGTTGTGGAGAAAGGGGAACTCTCCTCCACTAATGGTGGGAATGTAAACTGGAACAACCACTTTGGAAATCCATCTGGCACTTTCTCAGACAAGTAGGAATAGCGCTTCCTCAAGATCCAGCCATACCACTTCTAGGCATATATCCAAAAGAGGCTCAAGTACACAATAAGGACATTTGCTCAACCATGTTTGTCGCAGCTTTGTTTGTAACAGCCAGAAGCTGGAAACAACCCAGATGCCCCTCAACTGAAGAATGGATACAGAAATTGTGGTACATCTACACAATGGAATATTACTCAGCAATGAAAAACAAGGAAATCATGAAATTTTCGGGTAAATGGTGGGACCTGGAAAGGATCATCCTGAGTGAGCTGTCCCAGAAACAGAAAGACACACATGGTATATACTCACTCATATAGACATATAATATAGGATAAACCTACTAAAATCTGTACATCTAAAGAAATTAATCAAGAGGGAGGACTCTGACTAAAATGCTCAATCCCTATCCTGAAAAGCAAAGGGGATGGACACCAGAAGAAGAAGAAAACAGGAAACAAGTCATGAGCCTGCCACAGAGGACCTCTGAAAGGCTCTGCCCTGCAGACTATCAATGCAGATGCTGAGACTTATGGGCAACCTTTGGGCAGAGTGCAGGGAATCTTATGAAAAAAGTGGGAAATAGTAAGATCTGGAGAGGACAGGAACCCCACAAGGAGGGCAACAGAACCAGAAAATTTGAACACAGGGGTCTTCCCAGAGACTCATACTCCAACCAAGTACCATGCATGGAGATAACTTAGAACCCCTGCACAGATGTAGCCCATGGCAGTTAAGTGTCCAAGTGGGTTACATAGTAATGGGAAGAGGGACTGCCTCTGACATAATCTGATTGGCCTGTTCTTTGATCACCTCCCCCTGAAGGGGGAGCAGCCTTACCAGGCCATAGAAGATGATAATGCAGCCATTCCTGATGAGATTTGATAGACTAAGATCAGAAGGAAGGAGAGGGGGACCTCCCCTATCATTGGACTTGGGTAGGGGCATGCAAAAAAGGGGGAGGGAAGGTGGGATTAGGAGGGGAGGAGGGCTGGGTTTATGGGGGGGATACAAAGTGAATAAAGTGTAACTAATAAAAGTTGAAAAAAATCTTACAAGTTAAAAAATAAAGAATCTCAAAACAGTTCTTAACCATATAAAACACACATAAAGGCTATTTTTATTCATTTTCTACTTTAAAACTCTATTTGAAGGCACGCTGCACTTTTTTTTATGGCTCTGACATGCTGTTACTGATTGAAATGAAAAAGGTCATGCTTTGAACAAGGTTGCAATAGTTGCTTAATCATTCATGGAAACAAAGAAAACACTCTGCCTAACCTGCATAACAGTGGGATATTGAAGAAAAAAGTATTTTTTTTTTTTAGGTTTGGACATTACAGACTTCATCTATTTCATAAGGAAAAATAAAACAAATTTATCTCTCCTGTTGTATTTTATTGGTTTTTTGTTTGTTAGAAGTACATGACTGTATAGATGCATTTTGAATTCTTACATCACAGCTGAATGAAAATAAAACACTACTAATAAGTATCTGAATGAAATATAAACTCTTAATACAAATCTTTTTTAGCTATAGCTAATACCTTTCAATTATTCGTTTGTCTAACATCTAATATTCTAATTCTGTTCTGCTTTCTTCCCTTCTCCCTCTGGTAGCATGTACACATGCATTGATCATGAAGACTGAATACTGTAAAAACAGTACTAGTTAATAACTTTTAATTAAACTTCATATAACTGTCTGTAAATATCTTCTTAGTTATAGACTTTAATGTCTAAATTAATTGTATTTAGCAGTTAACAAAAGATAGCATGAAAAATTATTCAATGGTCTCTCAATATATAACTTTTTCAAGTCACATTTTTATTATGCATGGAACACATATTTGTTTTAAGGTAAATTTTATTATCATTGCCAAAGCAGATTATTAATTTAATGCATTTTAAACTATCCTGATTCTTACCTAGTAGAATGATCAGCAAGAACACTACTACTATCTTTCTAAACCTGAGTTACAGTGCATAACAAAAGGTGCCAGGATCTTATATAATATACTTGTTTAATTTTGTAATACAAACTGTAATACAAGATAATATTAAGTATAAACTTAATACAAAATAATGCAATAGAAAATAACACAAAATAGTAAGAACTGATTGTATCATGTTATTAAAACAACATATAAGACAAAGCCAAAATCAAACCAAACCACACTGACTTATTTGATAATCATTCAGAAAGGTTGACATACTATGCACTAATAATTGGTAATGTAATGGCAGGGTGAAAATTCAACTGTGGTCAGTGGGCCAGTAATAAATAAGGTGTTACCAGTCTACAATTAGATAAACATTCAGATTGTGTGTTCAAAAAATTCTACAGCAATTTAATGCTATAATCTTATTTACTGCTTAATATAACTGAGAAACTGGGCTCTTATTTCATGGTTTTGGTATTTTTTGTACTTTATTAAAAAGTTAATGAACAATTAAATGGGAATTTTTTAAAAACTGTTTTACCAAAAGCAATTTTAGAAAAACTATCTTCAAGAAACATGATTTAAAATGTTTCAGTTTGTTTTCTTTATCCACTTGTACATGCACACTGTCAATAGTTTCTGTAATGTACTCTCTTAGGTTTATCACATACAGATTCTGTCTCTTATTTGCTAGAAAAATAACCAGATCCATCATTTGGCAAATGCAACAATATTTACTAATGTTAATGTGTTTTTAACTAGGCTTACATGGGATACCTGGAGAGAAAGGAGATACAGGACCTCCTGGGTTTGATGTTCCAGGACCCCCTGGAGAGAGAGGTATTCCAGGGCTCCCTGGAACCCCTGGTCTTATTGGACCTCCAGGATCACCTGGTATCCCAGGAAAAGCAGGTGTCCATGGATTTCCAGGTAATGTTTAATAATCTGTCTAATTGGAAATCAAATAAACTAATATTAATATGGCTGACAAAAAACTTTTATATTGCATTTTAAGGAATTGGCACTATCTATTAATGAAGAGTGTTAAGTGTATGAACATTGGAAACTTACTTTGCTGTTGGCACTATACTTTTTATACTGTGTGACAATACCATTTATATATTACTATATAATAAGTGATCCAAAATGTAATGGTTTAAAGCAACTTTTCAAACATTTTGCTTAAGATTCCATGGGTCAGTAATCAAGGGGTACATTTACTGAAATATTTTATATAATTTTTATGACTCAAACAAGAATGATTGGAGTTGAAGATTCCAATTATATGACGATACTTTCCAGACACTTGGCTATTTAGCTCACATGGCATCTAATAATGCCTGTCCTCATCGTTTTAATATCCTTCCATTACAAACAGCTTACCAAAGAAAGAATTTCATAAGACAAAAATAAGGTCCTGGAGAGATAGTTCAGTGGTTGAAAGCACTGGATTCTCTTCCAGAGAATTGGGGTGAGATTCCCAGCACCCACATGGCAGCTTGAAACTGTTTCTAACTCCAGTCCCAGGGAATCTAGTGCCTTCTTCTGGCCTCCAGGGGTATGGCATGAACAGCGCAGACATACATTCAACCAAAACACCCATATACATAAAACAAAAACATGCTTTTTGGAGGAAGGGAGGGGCAGAGAGAGGGGAGGGAGGGAGAGAGGGAAGGAAGGAGGGAAGGAGAGAGAGAGATTTCAGGGCACTCTATCCTCTAATCCCCCTCCCTTAGTCCACTGAAAGGGGGAGTCCTCCTCCCCTAATATCTGACCTTAACCTATCAAGTCTCATCAAACTGCCTGGATTATCTTCCTCTGTGAGCTGGCAAGGTTGCCCCGCCATTAGGAAAGGAACAGGCAATGGAATTCATGTCAGAGACAGCCCAGGCTCCCCTTACTAGCCCACATAGAGACAGAGCTGCCTAGGGGCTACATCTGAGCAGAGAGTCTAGGTCCTCTCTATGCATGGTACTTTTTAAAAGCAGGATGTTCTGTCTGCATGTATACCTACATGCCAGGAGAGGGCATCAGATACTTTTCTAGATGGTCATGACCCACCAGGTGGTTGCTGGGAATTGAATTCAGAACCCTGGAAGAGCAGCCACTGTTTTTAACCACTGAGCAATCTCACCAGCCCCATGGTGAGTTCTTATTATGTAGCCTTGGGAGTTGCGCTCTCTCAGGTAGTCAGTGCTAAAGCATAAAGTCCAGATTCCAATGAATGAAGGCTACAGTGAACTGTGTGAATGGGGAAGTATGCATCCTTGGGAGGCCTTCTTTGGAGAATAGTTAGCACTGTGAGCATCTGTTTCTGAGTCTTGTTCGTTCGGGAGTGAGTGCAACAAGTGAGAAAGGGTAAAATCTTACCACACTTTCCTTTCATTCTTAAATAGTTTTCTGATTGATATCTCTAAAAGTCCAAAGAGACAAAAGTTAGTAACTGATATTTTCCAAAGGTGCCAAAGGTGAAATGGGTATGATGGGACCTCCAGGCCCACCTGGACCTTTGGGAATTCCTGGAATGAATGGTGCTCCCGGTCTTAAAGGTAAGAATTTTCGTTTACTGATAGATATGTGTGACAAAGAAAATTAAACACAGTGCTCTGTCAATACAGGTTCTGTTTTCCCTATTTTAATACTAATAGTGCTTAGTGTTTTGTTTCTTTCTAATGTGTCAATTACAAATGTCTTGCTTTCAGACTGATAACAAACTTAATCTGCATACCTGGAAAACTGTAAACACTTATCCCATAATCTGAGAATGAAATTTCAGGTTTTTCTTATTGTGAGCCTTTAATTACAGTCAAAGAATCCTAGAAAGTAGAGAGATTATTAACTGAGTTTAGAAACATATATGCACTCAGACATTGAGCTATATAAATGTTTTAAGTGCTTATAACTTTACTTATGAGATAATTTTACACACATTAATTATGAATAAACAAATCTACTGTGCTTTGTTGATTTTAGGTGATGATGGCATGCAAGGTCAGCCAGGTCTTCCTGGCCCTGAAGGAGAAAAAGGTGGTAAAGGAGAACCTGGACTTCCAGGTCCTCCTGGACCAATTGATCCAGATTTTCTGGGATCAAAAGGAGAGAAGGGAGAGCCTGGCCTTCCAGGTAAGTGAATGGAGGTATTCACAGATAAGATATTTTTTGCATATTTTCAGTTTAATTTTTGGAAGTGCACAGGATAGCAAACACAGTTCAGAAACCCGGTTCCTGAAGTTTGATTTTGCACATATTTATTAATATATGCATGTATGCATGTATGTATGGTGTGTGCATGACTGTGTGTGTGTGTGTGTGTGTGTGTGTGTGTGTGTGTGTGTGACTGGACATGTGGAATTCAAAGAAAAACTTTCAGAAGTTCGTTTCCTCAGTCCACACTGAATTTCAAAAACTACCTTGCCTGGCCCCTGACATTTTGTAGTTACTGGAGTCAACAAACCAATTGTATTTTAGTAGTGAATATTTTCATCTGATTTATGAAATTTAATTGATTACCTTTCTGATTAAATATTTTCTTTTTTCTTTTTCTTTCTTTTTTTTTTTTTTTTTTTTTTTTACCTGTCACAAACTCTGGTGTTTTAAAACAGACTTGGGGAGTTAGGGAGTTGGCTCAGTGAATTGTTTATTATGCAAGCAAGAAATTGAAGTTTGGATACCCAGAACCTACATAAAAGCAAAACAGGAACTTGCCTATAATCTTAACATTTTGAGGCAGAGACAGAGGAACTCTAGGAGAGTTTTGAGTTCCGTGAGAGACCCATCCTAAATGAACAAAATGGCGAGCAATCTATGAAAACATGCAGCTTCAACTTTGGGCAGCTATGTGCACATGCAAAGACACATGTGCCAACAAAACTACAAGCATGTATGTAAACACATACATAAATGCACACATAAGTAAAAGCATTGACAAATAAAATAGACTGAAATAACTACCTTCAGGTTTCCAGAACTGTCACAGGAGAACAGAAGAGAGAAAATTATATATGTCACAATAATTTGGGAACAGCAAATTTGAGTTTTTATGAAATGTGGTGGTCCTTTTCATTTTTTTCTCCTTGAAACTAAATAAAAGTCAATAATATAATGTTGTATTTAACAAGTTTTAAAGTAAAAATATTGGATTCCTTTCATAGAAGTCTAACATGGTCCATTAAAAACCACCACAAAATATGCTCATAAATTAATATATAATATACCTAGAGAAAAGAAACATACTTTTAGGAAAAGCACTTGCAAATTTTTGTGTTCTATTAATATTGTCAGTTATACGTGTGTGTGTGTGTGTGTGTGTGTGTAAACAAATGTTATGAGTCTCTTTTTTTAATTTTTATTAATTACACTTTATCCACCCTGCATCCCTCCATAAGCCCCTCCCTTCTCCCCTCCCAGTCCCACCCTCCCTCCCCCTTCTTCACTCATGCCCCTCCCCAAGTCCACCAATAGGGAAGGCCCTCCTCCCCTTCCCTCAGATCCCAGTCCACCAAATCACATCAGGAGTGGCCGCATTGTCATCCTCCGTGGCCCAGAGTCTCATTGAACATGATTTGATGGCAATTTTCCTTAAAAAAAAAAATCTTATATTGGAGTTTTTCACAAAGTACCAAAAGAGGCAAGAACATGTAAATTTTGGATGACTAAAATGAAATGTCTGTTTTAGCTATCCCTTAAACATATTCTTATTGATTGTTTGATGTGTATGCCTATGGATATGTTAAAATGTCCATGTGAATGTCAATTTATACTTCTCCCACTCCATTATGTGGGCTCCAAATGTTCTACTCAGATCTTCAGGCTTTGTGGCTTATTCCTTCATCTACTGAGCAATCTCACTAGCTCCTGGGGTTATTGTATTACATTGCTCCTTTTAGCTTTCCAAATTATAAGGGAGTAAAGTATACTTGACTTCTACTGTTCGATTCTTAATGATAAAACACTTTGAGGCAGTTAGAAACAAAGAGGAACTTGACTTTATTTGGCTGATCTGAATTCCTTTGTGGGAGATAGTAATAATTAGAGAAGCTAATAGTTCATAGTATATCAGATTATCACAATTTGGCCACTGTTATTTTTAATACAGGTGAACAGGGCCAAGCATCAAACATTACTTTGCTGTTCCTCTTGTTTGAAGTGCTGGGGATGAAACCCAATGACAGACAATTTCTTGCTGTGCTTCACATTCCGTCAATCTCCAGGAGCATGTTAATAATTCAGGATCCATATCTGTATCATCTTAGAGGCAAAGATGCTGCACAGCTACCACTACCAATTCTTTGAAACTCTGTTAAATTATCCCTAAAATGTGGCACTCCAAAACATGACTACTTGATAGAATCATCAAAAAAAAAAAAAAAAAAAAAAGTATCCTGTGGAGCATCGTTTCCCTCCAAAGTACTATGTAAAGGGTGGTTTCTATCCATATTACCTTATCTTCCCTAGGAGTCATCTTGAAGTTGACTTCTGTTGCATCTTTTTGGTAACCTTTTCATTCTTATTTGTACTAGGAATTTTTTTCTTCTGATTTATGAAACCAATTAGACTGTCAGAAAAAAAAAAGTTGTCACAGAGAACAAATTTTAAAAATTGGTTAAAGTGCAGCAGTCAACACACACACAAACACACACACACACACAGACAGAGAGAAAGAGAGAGGGGAGAGAGAGAGAGGGGGAGAGAGAGAGAGGGAGAGAGGGGAGAGAGAGAGAGAGAGGGAGAGAGAGAGAGAGGGAGAGAGGGGGGAGAACCAATTTCTCTATTTAACTTACATACAGTTCAAAACTTACGGAGATTTTTGGAAAATTCATTTAATTTGTTAATTAGAATCAGCCTAACGTTTTTTTATGCTTATCTTTGGAAGGTATTCCTGGGCTTTCAGGACCAAAAGGCTACCAGGGATTGCCTGGAGACCCAGGGCAACCTGGACTCAGTGGAAAACCCGGATTGCCAGGACTACCAGGTATTTAAGATAGACTACTGTGAAATTTGAATAGCTGAGAACGATCTCTAGAAAAGTAATTATGTATTTATCCCATTTAGTGATTATTTGGATCTGGTTATGCAGCTAGGCTTGACAAAACTGTTGACATTTGACCCAAGTTTTATCATATGGGATATACAAGACACTTTATTTTGCTTATTCAGATTCATATTTTGTTCACAACACGCTATATGTAGAATTATGATTCAAATAATGTGCTATATTTTAGTACAAATACTCCAACATAAAAGTATGATAATTATAGGGTAGAAGCCTGAAGAATTCACCTACTTTAGTTGTTGTTTGTTGACATCAGGTAAGTCAAACATTCTGCAATGTAAAACAGATAATTGGCATCTTTTTCAAAAACCAGGTGACCATAAGTGTGTAGGTTTATTTCTGGGTCTCCTATCCTATTCCATTGATCCACCATTCTGTTTCTATGCCAGTACCATGCAGTTTTTCTTACTGTTGCTCTATAGTACAACTTGAGATCAGGGATGGAGTTACCTCCAGAAGATCTTTTATTGTAGAGGATTGTTTTAGCAATTCTGGGCTTCTTGTTATTCCATATGAAGTTGAGAATTTTTCTTTCAAGATCTGTAAAGAATTGTGTTGGTAAATTGATGCGAATTGCATTGAATCTGTAGATTGCTTTTGGTAAGATGGCCATTTGTACTATGTTAATCCTGCTAAGCCATGAGCATGGAAGATCTTTCCATCTTTTGATATCTTCTTCTAATTCTTTCTTCAGAGACTTGAAATTTTTTTCATACAATCTTTGACTTGCTTGGTTAGGGTCACTCCAAGGTACTTTATGTCCTTTGTGGCTATTGTGAAGGGTGTTGTTTCCATAATTTCTTTCTCAGACCTTTTGTCTTTTGTACTGAAAAAGGTCATCCTGAGTGAGGTATCCCAAAACAGAAAGACACACAGGGCATATACTCACTCATAAGTGGATATTAAACATGTAACATAGGATAAACATACTAAAATCTGTACACCTAAGGAAGCTAATCAAGAAGAGGACTCTGGCTAAGGTGCTCCATCCCCATTCAGAAAGGCAAAGAGGATGGACATTGGAGGAGGGAGAAAACAGAAAACAGGACAGGAGCTTACCACAGAGGGTCTCTGAAAGGCTCTGCTTGGCAGGGTATCAAGGCAGATGCTGAGACTCATAGCCAAACTTTGGGCAGAGTGCAGGGAATCTTCTGAAAGAAGTAGGAGATAGTAAGACCTGGAGAGAACAGGTGCTCCACAAGGACAGCAACAGATCCAAAAAGTCTGGGCACAGGGGTCTTTTCTGAGACTGATACTCCATCCAAGGACCACTTAGGAGATGGCCTGGAACCTCTGCATAGATATAGCCCATGACAGTTCAGTGTCCAAGTGGCCTCCATAGTAATGGGGACAGGGACTGTCTCTGATGGGAACTGATTGGCCTGCTCTTTGCTCACCTCTGCCTGAGAGGGGAGCAGTCTTACTAGGCCACAGAAGAAAACAATGCAGCCAATCCTGATGAGACCTGATAGACTAAGATCAGAGGGAAGGGGAGGAGGGCCTCCCTCATCAGTGGACTGGGAGAGGGAAATGGGTGGGGAAGAGGGAGGGTGGGATTGGAGGGGAGGAGGAAGGGAGGTACAGGGGAGATCCAAAGTGAATAAACTCTAATAAATATTTAATAAAAATAAAAATAATTGAAATAAAAACAAAACAAAAAATAACCCAAACAGATAATTGTAATTTTTAATTTTTAAAAATATCTAAACATGAAAGTTTCACAGCCCTCCTTGTACAGTCTTTTATAGAACAAATGCTCTTACAGTGAACAATTTTTTTTTTTACTTTTTTTCTTACTGCTCATGAAACTTTCAGGTATTTTGTTTTGGTTTGACTCCGAAGAAAACAAAAAGCAGCTGGTCTTTATTTTCTTAGAAGAGTCCTGAAGGTCATTTATTTGCAATCTTATTCATACCACATTATCTTGGTGGTGTCAGAAAGTTTGATTCATGTCTGGTTTCTTCCCAACGTCGTCCACATTTTCTTCCTAGACCTAGAAGTCACTGTGAAAGAAAAAGAAAAATACATATGGCAGCACTGGTAAACATGTAGGCCTATCATAGTGGAGCTTTGTCATGCTACAAATCTACTGCTAAAATTTTATTACTCATTCTTACATGGTTTTTATCTGCGAGAACACAAAATAGATAGTTACACATATGCAATGAACAGAACACCAAATGCATGGAATTGTTTTAGGAAAAGAACCAAGCTGTTCAGATAAAATTGTCATTTTTCTCATGATGTTGAATTTAAAGATCCATATTAACATAATTATAGTCCATTATGTTACTAAAGAGCCTTCTGAGGGACTCCTTGCCTATTTCACACTGAATTGTATCTGTAGACTTTAATACAATAAAATGTATTCTTTCAATGACTCTCTGCCACTTTTTGCTTTAATTTTACCAACATTACTTTTATAGGTCCCAAGGGTAACCCTGGTCTTCCTGGTCCACCAGGACTTACAGGATCTCCTGGACCTAAAGGATACATTGGTGACATGGGTTTTCCCGGTGAGTGATGAAGAAGTCATACTCATTTAATCCTACTAATATTTAGTGTCTTTTTCCTTTGAAACAGGGTCTCAAGTATGTAGCACAATTTATCATCAAACGTGCTACATAGCTGATGATGACATTGAACTTATATTCATACTGTATCTACCCACAAAATACTGGGCTTACAAATACTTGACACCATGCCTAGCTTATAATGTATTAAAGATTGAAGCTACAACTTTATTTATATGAGGCAAACACTCTGTCAATTGACCTGTAACCTAACCTTCATTTATCCCACCCCCCCTTTTTATCAGAAAAGATGTTAAATGTAAAGTCTGGGTATGTAGCTAAGTGATAATATCTATGAGGCTTGGGAGCTGAAGCACTGGAGATGTAGTAGCTAATGTTGACAGAATCAGAGTAAGACACTTGCTAAAATAATGAATAGATAGATCTCTCCCTACAAAAAAATATTTAAGTGAGTAATAAGGGTAAGAATTTTAAGAAATTAAAAAGTCAGGATTCCAAAACTGTGTTTTCTAGCTTTTTTTTTCTATCAAAATTTCTTTAGAAATAGATTGTTAAACCAGATAGTGGTGATGCATGCCTGTAATCCCTTTCTCAAAAAAAAAAAAAAAAGCAAAAAAGAAAGAAAAAAAAAGGAAATAAGTTCTTATATACACTTGTGTGTGAAGCTCAGTTTGCACAAGTTTTTTCCCCAAAGATACTTTTGCAAGTTTATCTTAGGTTTGCCATGAATACAGAGAATTTTATTGAATATTATGCATTATACATTTTCAACAGGCCCTCAAGGTGTGGATGGTCCCCCTGGACCTCCTGGAGCTCCTGGACAACCTGGCTCTCTGGGGTTACCTGGCCAGAAAGGAAGTAAAGGAGATCCCGGTGTTTCAGGCCTTAGTCTTCCAGGTCTTCCTGGTCCAAAGGTAATCCTTTTCTTCTTCTGATGTGAATGAGAAGTTATAGCTTTTAACTGTGCTCATTTCTAATTCTTCACTAAAAAGACTCCAGAATGACAAGACATGTTCTGAGCACAGGATGTGTTAATTCCCTTTTCTCTTACATTGTGTAGTCAAGCTGGTAACAATAAGCATAACAATGGTGTAATTTTTATTCCTAGTAAAATGGGAAGCAAAAGGAAATAATATGATGATTTTACATTATTTATTTAAAATTAAACTCCCTCCTTGATTTAAAAACAAATAATATACAGAACAGTTACGATAGTGTATACAACATCGGCATACTGGTGGGTTGGACCAGGCTGGTGACAGTGGAAGTGATAAGAAATGATCTGATTCTGAAAAGGAGTCATTGGTCAAACCAGAAATATCTGTGTATGAAAAATGAGAGAAAAGAGGGAGTTCAGGTTAAATTCAAAATTTTGTTCCTAAAACAGTAGAAGATAGGAAAGATTTTGGAAAAAGCAAGTTTGGAGAAAAATATAAAGAATGTAATTCAGTGGTTGCTCATATTTTCTTGCTGAAACAACAAAGTCATCATGAGATATAGTAATGAGAGAGATGAAGAACAGTGGATCAATGGAATCAAACTGAAGACCCAGAAATAAACCCACACACCTATGGATGTTTGATCTTTGCCAAAGAAGTCAAAATCATACAATGGGGAAAAAACAAAAAACAAAAAACAAAACAGCATCTTCAAGAAAAGGTGCTGGTCTAACTAGATGTCTATGTGTAGAAAAATGCAAATAGATCCATATTTATCACCCTGCACAAAACTAAAGTCCTAGTGGATCAAAGACCTCAACATAAAACCAGACACACTAAATCGGTTAAAAGAAAAAGTAGGGAAGAGCTTGGAACTCATTGGCACAGGAGACAACTTCCTGAACAGAACACCATCAGCACAAGCTCTAAGATCAAAAATCAATAAATGGAATTTCATGAAACTGAAAAGCTTCTGTAAAGCAAAGGACACTGTCATCAGAACAAAACGACAACCTACAGACAGGGAAAGGATCTTCATCAACCTCTATATCTGACAGAGAGCTAATATCCAGAACATCTAAAGAACGCAAGAAGTTAAAACATCAGCAAATCAAGTAATCCAATTAAAAAATGGGGAACAGAGCTGAACAGAGAATTTTCTGTAAAGGGATATAGAATGGCAGAGAAACACTTAAAGAGATGCTCAACGTCCTTAGTCATCAGGGAGATGTAAATCAAAACTACCCTGAGATTTCACCTTACACCCATCAGAATGGCTAAGATCAAAAATTCAAGTGACTTTCAGAGGCCCTCAATGGTTAGCTCCTGTCCTGTTTCTTCTTTTCTCCTACTTCCAATGTCCATCCCATTTGTCTTTCTAAGTGGGATTGGTCACCTTACTCCAGAACCTCTTCTTGTTTAGCTTCTTTAGGTGTACAGATTTTAGTATGTTTGTCCTATCTTATAGGTTTAGTATCCACTTATAAGTGAGTATAGACTGTGTGTGTCTTTCTGCTTCTGGGATACCTCACTCAGGATATTCTTTTATAATTCCCAGAATTTGCATGCAAGCTTCATGATTTCCTAGTTTTTAATTGCTGAGTAGTATTCCATTGTGTAAATGTACCACAGGATCTGTATCCATTTGTCCATTGAGGAAAGCCTAGGTTGTTTCCAGGTTCTAGATATTACAAAGCTGCTGAAAACATGGTTGAGCAAATGTCCTGTTGTGTACTTGAGCATATTTTGAATGTATGCCTAGGAGTGGTATAGCTGGATCTTGAGATAGCACTATTCCTAATTGTGAAAGACTCTACCTAGCAGTGTATCAAAACAGATGCTGAGACTCATAACCAAACCTTGGGAAGAGTGCAGGGAATCATATGAAAGAAGGGGGAGTTAGTAAGACCTGGAGAGGATGGGCACACCACAAGGACCAAATATATCTGGACACAGGGGTCTTTTCTGAGACTGATACTCCAACTAAGGACCATACAGGCTAGAGAGGATAAGGAGAAAGGGGAACCCTGTTTCATTGCTGGTGGGAATGTAAACATGTACAACCACTTTGGAAATCAATCTGACACTTTCTCAGATAATTAGGAATAGTACTTCCTCAAGATCCAGCTATAGCATGCCTAGGCAGATATCCAAAATATGCTCAGGTACACAACAAGGACATTAGCTCAACCATATTTGTAGCAGCTTTATTTGTAATAGCCAGAAACTGGAAACAACCCAGATGTCCATCAATTGAGGAATGGATACAGAAACTGTGGTACAGTTACACAATATACTAATCAGCAATTAAAAACAAGCAAATTATGAAATTTGCAGGCAAATGGTGGGAACTAGAAAAGATCATCCTGAGTAAGGTATCCCAGAACCAGAAAGACACACATGGTATATACTCACTTATAAATGGATATTAGCCATATAATATAGGATAAACATACTAAAAGCTGTACACCTAAAGAAGCCAAGCAAAAAGGAGGAGGCTGGGTAAGATGATAAATCCTCACTCAGAAAGACAAATGACATGGATATTGGAAGATGGAGAAAACAGGGACAGGACAGGAGCCAACCACAGAGGGCCTCTGAAAGACTCTACCCAGCAAGGTATTAAAGCTGATGCTGAGTCTCATAGCCAAACTTTAGGTGAGTACAAGGTATCTTAAGAAATAAGGAGGAGAAAGACCCAGAGAGGACAGGAGCTCCACAAGGAGGGCAACAGAACCAAAACATCTGAGCACGGGGTTGGTTAGTTTTTGAGACTGATACTCCAACCAAGCACCAGGCAAGGGTCAGATGGAAGGAGAGGAAGCACTATTCCTAACTGTCTGAGAAAGTACCAGATTGATTCCCAAAGTAGTTGTACAAGTTTACATTCCCACCAGCAATGGAGGAGGGTTCCCCTTTCTCCATAACCTCTCCAGCATGTATTGTCACCTGAATTTTTGTTCTTAGCTATTCTGATAGGTGTAAGGTGAAATCTCAGGGTCATTTTGATATGCATTTCCCTGATGACTAAGGGTGTTGAACATCTCTTTAAGTGTTTCTCTGCTATTCGATATTCTTCTATTGATAATTCTCTGCTTAGCTCTGTACCCCATTTTTAATTTGGATTCCATGATCTGTTGCTTTTCACCTTCTTGAGTCCTTTATATATTCTGGATATTAGTCCTCTGTCAGATAAACGGTAGGTGAAGATCCTTTCCCAATCTGCCAGCTGTTGCTTTGTTCTGCTTTTAGTGTCCTTTGCTTTACAGAAGCTTTTCAGTTTCATGAGGTCCCATTTATTGATTGTTGATATTAGAGCTTGTGATGTTGGTGTTCTGTTCAGGAAGTTGTCTCCTGTGCCAATGAGTTCAAGGCTCTTCCCCACTTTTTCTTCTAACAGGTTGTTTCTGGTTTTATGTTGAGGTCTTTGATCCATTAGGACTTTAGTTTTGTGCATAATATGTTTTGTGATAAATATGGCTCTATTTGCATTTTTTTTAATTTAATTAACCTAGAGCACTATGATGGGCAATATTTACTCCATCCTTAAACCTCCCATCCCTCATAGTTTCCTCCCATGCAGATTTCTCACATTATGCTTGCTTTTAGTCATATCTAGGTCCGGTTCATCTTTCCTCATTGTTCCAAGTCCTGTCCTTCTGATCTGTCCTCTCCAACTCTTCCCACTTTCTTCTCTCCCTTACCCTCAGGACCAGGATGTCCCACCTTATTCTCTCTACTGAACAGCATTGTTTTTTTTTGTTGTTGTTTGTTTGTTTTGTTTTTGAAAATACAAAGAACAAATGGTGTCATGTTTACACAAGTTTGAGACAGGTGATGCTTAGAAAAAACATTACACTGCAATGTCTCCTTTAAAAGCAGATGGTGAGGTAGAGAAATCAGCATTTCAATGAACAAGGGTAAATTGTATACATTCCACAAGAACATTATTCCAACATTCACACCTTTAAGTCTAATAAAAAGCTCTTTTTCTTTTTAAAAATATTTATTTTTTCATAAATTACAGTTTATTCACATTGTATCCATGCTGTAGCCCTCTCCCTCATCCCCACCTAATCCCACCTGCCCTTCTTCATATCTTCCCATGTCCCTTCCCTTGTCCACTCATAGGGGAGATACTCCCCACCTTCCATCTGACCCTTGCCTATCTGGTCTCATCAGTACTGGCTGCATTGCCTTCCTCTGTGGCCTGGCAAGGCTCCTCCCTCATCAGGGGGAGGTGATCAATGAGACAGCCACTGAGTTCATGTCAGAGACAGTCCCTGCTCCCCTTAGGGAGCCCACTTGGAGACTAAGCTGCCACATGCTACATCTCTGCAGGGGTTCTAGGTTATCTCCAGGCATGGTCCTTGGTCAGAGTATAGGTATTTGCAAAGATCCCTGTGCTCTCTTTGTGGAGATATTTTGGTTTTGTTGCTCTCCTTGTGTAGCTCCTGTCCTCTCCAAGTCTTTCTATCTCCCCCTTCTTTCATAAGATTTCCTGCACTCTGCCCAAAGTTTGGCTATGAGTTTTAGCATCTGCTTTGATATCTTGTTGGGTAGAGTCTTTCAAAGGACCTCTGTTGTAGCATCCTGCCCTGTTCCCTGTTTTGTCCCTCTTCCAATGTCCATCTCCTTTTCCTTTCTGTGGGAGGATTGATTATCTTACCCAGGGTCATCCTTTTGCTTAGCTTCTTTAGGTGTACATAGTTTAGTATGTTTATCCTTTATTATTATGGCTAATATCCACTTATGAGTGAGTATATACTGTGTGTGTCTTACTGCTTCTGGGATACCTCACTCAGGGTAATCTTTTCTAGTTCCCACCATTTGCCTGCAAATCTCATGATTTCCTTGTTTTTAAATGATGATTAGAATTCCATTGTGAAACTGTACCTTAGTTTCTGTATCCATTCCTCAGTTGAGGGACATTTGGGTTGTTTCCAGATTCTGGCTATTACAAATAAAGCTGTTATGAACATGGTTGAGCTAATGTTCTTGTTGTATAGTTGAGCATATTTTAGATATATGCCTGGGGGTGGTATAGCTGGATCTTGAGGACATAGTATTCTTAATTATCTGAAAAAGCGCCAGATTGATTCCCAATGTGGTTGTACAAGTTTACATCCCCACCAGCAATGAAACAGGGTTCCCATTTCTCTACATCCTCTTCTACATGCGGTGTCACTTGAGTTTTTAATCTTAGCTATTCTGATGTGTGTAAGGTGAAATCTCAGGGTCATTTTGATTTGCATTTCCCTGACATCTAAGGACACTGAGCATTTCTTTAAGGGTTTCTCTGCAATTCAGTATTCCTCAATTGAGAATATTCTCTTTTGCTCTGTCGCCCAGTATTTAATTGGATTACTTGGTGTGTTACTGTTTAACTTATTAAGTTCTTTATATATTCTTGGTATTAGCCCTCTATCAGATATAAGGTTGGTGAAGATTCTTTCCCAATCTGCAGGCTCTCATTTTGTTCTGATGACAGTGTCATTTGCTTTACTTTTCAGTTTCATGAGACCCCGTTTATTGATTGTTAATTTAGAGCCTGTGCTGTTGGTGTTCTGTTCAGAAAATTATCTCCTATGCCAAAGAGTTGATAAATATGGGTCTATTTGAATTTTTCTGCATGTAGACATCCTTTGGACCAGCACCATTTGTTAAAGATGCTTTCTTTTTCCATTGTATGGTTTTGGCTTCTTTGTCAAAAATCAAGTATCTCTAAGTGTGTGGGTTTATTTCTGTGTCTTCTCTTTGATTCCATGGATCTAACATTCTCTTTCTATGCCAATACCATGCAGTTTTTTATTATAATTGCTCTGTAGTACAGCTTGAGATCAGGGATAGAGATACATCCAAATGATATGTTGCTATATAGGATTGTTTAGCAATTACAGGTTTTTTTGTTTTTCCATATGAAGTTGAGAATTGTTCTTTCAAGGTCTGTAAAGAATTGTGTTGGCATTTTGATGGGAATTTCATTGAATCTGTAGATTGATTTTGGCATAATGTTCATTTTCACTATGTTGATCCTATAATCCATGAGCATGGGAGATCTTTCCATCTTCTGATATATTCATCGATTTCTTTCTTCAGAGACATTTTTTTTTCAAACAGGTCTTTTACTTGCTTGGTTAGAATCATACCAAGATACTTTGTTATTAGTAGCTATTGTGAAGGGTGTAGTTTCCCTAATTTCTTTCTCAGCCCTTTTTTCTTTTGTATACAGGAGGACTACTCATTTTTTTTTTATTTTTTTTTTATTTTTTTATTTTTTAGTTATTTTGTATCCAGCCACTTTGCTGAAGGTGTTCATCAGCTAAAGGAGTTCTCCGGTAGAATTTTTGGGTCACTCATGTATACTGTCCTATCATCTGCAAATAGTGATACTTTGACTTCTTCCTTTCTGATTTGTATGCCCTTGATATCCTTTAGTTGTCTTATTGTTCATGCTAGGACTTCAAGTACTATTTTGAAGATATACAGAGAGAGTAGGCAGCCTTGCCTTGTTGCTAATTTCAGGGGGATTGAGAGAAATTCCATTTTTACTCATTGATTTAAATTTTTAACTTCTTAAATTTGTCTATATTGTATATTGTTTTTCTACAAGAGACTGATTTCAACATTGCATAGTAAACTAAAAACCAGCACTATAAACCATCTGTTAATTTATAATTATAGGTGTACCCAAAATCTTTGAATTATCAATAGTTCTCTTAGGCAAGAGGATCATAGTCAGCAGTTTTCTATGCAGCCTATGGGTGTACTTTAGTAGGATACCCATATGTACAAGGATGAAGCTGACAGATGTTAACTTTTTAAAATAGACCTAAGAGCCTAATTCAAAAATAAACAATAGCCTCGAATAGTTTCTCCAAAACTCATATACAAATGGACAGAAAATACATTAAAAGATGTAATTAATCCACATTGCTAATTAATACAGAAATGTAAATCAATTACACAGTGAGATAGTACATTGTATTCATTTGGAAGATTACCATTAGAAATAGTAAACAGGGCCTGGGGATGTAGCTTAGTTGGTAGAATGTTTACCTAATACTCATGGATCCTTAGGGATTGTCTTCAACACCACATCAACAAGGCATGATGGCACACACCTAATTAATAGGTACATTGAGATACATTGAGATACTACTTTCCACTCAGTAAAGTGGCCACTTTCCAGAAGGTTGAAAGTGATGTAATAAAATTGGAAGCCTTACATATTGCTAGTGGGAAAGTAAAATGATATAACTGTTATAAATATATTTGGTGATGCCTCAAAATTTATACCAATCATATAATCTTACAGTCCCAATCTATTATATACCTAAGAGAAGTGAGCTTGTGTTTCTTTGAAAACACCTATACTTATATGTGAATACTCACAGCATCATTATTTGTAATGGTCAGTTAATGGAATAAATCCAAATGTCCATTAGTGGATGAATGGCTAAACAGAGCATGCTTTATTCAATAGACTATTACTTGATGAATAATAGGAGTAAATAGATAATCCTCCAAAATTCAGTCTAAATAAAATAGGCTAGACACAAAATACCTATATTACATGCTTGTATTTACATAAAATGTCCAGAATAGGTAAACCAGCATACACAGCAAAGTAAGTGTTTCTAGGCCCTGGAGTGATAAAGGGAATATGGGATGACTACTAATGAGTACTGGTGTTTTTGTGTGTGGCATGTTAAATTTTCTAAAATTAGATGATAGTTATCCAACTCCATGAATGTACTAAGAACACTGAACTGACTGGCTTGTGTGGTCTGAGTATTATCTCAGTAAGTTATGCAAAGACTTTGTCCTCAGTGGTAGAAAAATGTGCTAGGAGATTTCTTCCTATCAAAGTAATGTTTTCAATTCTCTTGAAATTAATCTCCTAATTTCTTGATGTTTTAAGTTATATAATCCAGAGATTTGACAATGAAATAGATAATGATTTCCTTGCACTTAGTTTTGAAGATATTTAAAATTAAATTTAAATATGTATTTATATAATATATAGCTTACTGGAACTATATATAATACTGCAATTTCATGGCATAGCTTGATTTTATGATATTTTCATAAAACATCTTCTTTGATGTTTTTGTGACAATTTGAGCCACTTTTGCCTATTCTAGCTTGCTATTTGAAGCAATAACTTTAATAATATTTTACTGAATAATAAAATATATGACTGAAGCCATTATTTTAACATAGTGTCATGCTTTCTCTCTCATCACCTTTCGCATACATGTATTAAATCTTTTGTGGTACTGTTTGGCCTGGAAAAGCAGCCTTGCACTATTATTTATCAGTTTTCCCTGCTTACTTAAAATTGCCTTAGTTGGGAGAGAGAAATACATAGAGATCCTGAAACATTTATTTTGTACTCTCTCATCCTTATTTTGTTAAAATATCAGTGTTGTTTAGCATGCTCAAAACTTCATTTAAGAAAGATGAGTAAATTCCAAAAATCTTGATAGAATGCAGTACAAATGGTTAATATTATCACTCATCTTAAAATGCTCAGAAGATTAATTTTACATTATGTGCTATATTTATTTTGTTTGTTTGTTTGGTTGGTTTGGGTTTTGGGTTGTTTTTGATAAGCACTCTCAGTTTGTAGTTCAGAGTGGCCTGGAACTCACCACGTGGCTCAGGCTGCTCTTGAATTCTTTATCCTGTTTCCTTAACTTTCCCACTGCTGGGATTATAGGTGTGCACTACACCCAGCTCTTTTAAGCATTGCTATTGCAACACACACACACACACACACACACACACTCACACGCACACAAGCACATACTCATGAAAGTGCATGTCCATGCACACATTCAAACACACACAAGGGAGGGGTGAGAATGAGAATATTGGGATTAATTTGTTTTGGATTATAGTATCATGGTTACATGCTTGCATTCAGACACATCAGTATGTATGCATCTAATATGTACAAATTTTTTACATCAATTAATACCTAAAGTTTACAAAAAATAACTGTATCAAGTGTTTGTTGGCTTTTGTTTTAACTTTTGATTGATACATTCTATTTATATGCATTTATAAGTTACATTGTAATGTCTTGATTTGTGTAAACATTGGGTAGATAGTTCCCCTTAAATTTTTATTATTTTTATTGTTTGAGAATTAATGTATGTATATTTTTCTATTAAATCCACCCCACTGTTTCTTCCTACTATCTTCTGCAATTTCATGTTATTACAAAACATAGTGATCTTATTTGTGCATGGGTAACTTCTCAGTGGTTGCATCACTGAAGAATACTGGTTTCTTCCACCATCCATGCATTGACACTAGCTACATTGCAAGGAATGAGACTTCATGTGCACCCGATACACACACTCCATGCTGAGATTTTGTCTGGCTTGATCATGCACAAGTCTTGCACATGATGTCACAACTACTAAGGTTCATGTGGACAACTGTCTTGCTGTGTCCATAAAAGTGTTAAATTCCTAGTTATTTTTAACTTTCTTGAGAAACATTGAGCCTTGTTATTCATTATTCATCACACAGTGCTATAAAATGTGTAAATTCATCTATCTAGTGATAAGAGCATACTTGTTGCCCAAACCCTCTACTTGTCTTTTCTCACTACTTTCCATACTCTCCAGTAACCAGCAGTCTACTCCAGCTTATGTGAGAAGTGCTTATATTTCTCTGCTTTATTCCAATGACCATTTAAGGGTCCATCCATGTTGTCATAAGTGCCAGAACTTCCTGCTGTTTTAGAGTTTACTAGTAGTCTGGTACTCAACATTTTCTTACCCCCTTGTCTATTGGTGGACACACATCCTGGCTATTTTGAATAGAGCTGTGGTAAGTATAGGAATGAAGGTGTCTCTTAAAGACAATGGTTTTATTTTTTTTTTTTGAGTATATAACTAGCAGCAGGCTGATGGGATAGTACAGAAGGCCTGTTTTAAAATGTTTGTTTAATTTTCTTTAACTAAGATAGAACTAAAACAATTCTTTGTAGGGTTTATCCTTTCCAATCCAACATTTTCCATTTATTGCTTTTATTTTTCCTACTAGTGTTGCTTCTTTGATTTCATTATTTCAGGCAAAAAAATACAAAGACCAGCTTTCCTATTAACTTTGATGTAGCCTATAAAATAGGACAATCCTGAAGCTCAGAGGTAGAGCATTTAGCTTATCTGCATAAGCATCTATTGTTGGACCAACACAAGCCAAGTTCTTATTAGATATTTATTTTATGCCCCAAAGTGTGCATGTGTTTGATTCATAAGGAGTCAGAAAAAATGCATACATCCTCAGCCCAAGATGAATTGTTAAGAAAAAAAAATGTAAGGAAATGGGTCAGTAATTTAAAAAATATTACCACACTATAGAAATAAAAAAATCTCAAATGGCAAATCTTATTAATGCAGAGAAGTATAAGAAGGAGACATTCTGTAGCTTATATTGAACACTAGTGTGCTATTGAAGAGGTCATGACCCTCATGAGCAGAGCAATGAGTACTGTGGTAGACATTTAGAATTATGGTGCACTGTTTTCATCAGCATTTCAGAAAAGTTTTTTTTTTTAAAAAAAAAAAAGTGGGTATGGATTCTTCTAAGACTGTATTCAAAGAAACATAATGTAAATATTCATTTAAGAAAACTAGCCATATGTACATTTCCTGTGGCCATAAAGATATTTTGAATGAAATTAGAGTTATAATTTACATATGTGAAAGTGTTACAGTCATGGAGGATGTCTTCCAACTAGGATTGGTAAGGGTTGAGATTGCTCTATCCATATAACACAGGAATATCTATCACTTGTGTGTTCAATCATTTGACATTGTATCTGTAAAGATCCTGGTTAAGAACTGTATAATGAAGTTACCAAAAATTATAAAGGTCTCAAAATATTAAGGTAATTTTTAAAAGTTTGTGTTAAGCAAATGTCCTTGTTGTATACTTGAGCATCTTTTGGATATATGCCTAGGGGTGGTATAGCTGGATCTTGAGGAAACACTATTCCTAATTGTCTGATAAAGTGCCATATTGATTTCCAAAGTGGTTGTACAAGTTTACATTACCACCAGCACTGGAGGATAGTTCCCCTTTCTCCACAAACTCTCCAGCATGTGTTGTCACTTGAGTTTTTCATCTTGGCCATTCTGATGGGTGTAAGGTGAAATCTCAGGGTCATTTTGATTTGCATTTCCCTGATGACTAAGGAAGTTGAACATTTCTTTAAGTGTTTCTCTGCCATTCGATATTCCAAGGCAGATGCTGAGACCTATAGCCAAACTTTGGGCAGAGTGCAGGGAATCTTATAAAAGAAGGGGGAGATACCAAGACCTGGAGAGGACAGGAGCTCCACAAGGAGAGCAACAGAACCAAAACATCTGGGCTCAGGGGTCATTTCTGAGACTGATACTCCAACCAAGGATCATTCATGGAGATAACCTAGATCCCTCCTGCACATGGCAGTTCAGTGTCCAAGTGGGTTCTGTAGTAATTGGAACATGGACTGTCTCTGATATGAACTCAGTGGCTGGCTTTTTGATCACCTACCTCTGAGGGGAGAGCAGCCTTACCAGGCCACAGAGGAAGACAATGCAGCCACTCCTGATGAGACCTGATAGACTAGGATCAGAAGGAAGGGGAAGAGGACCTCCCCTATCAGTGGACTTAGGGAAAAGCATAGGTGGAAAATGGGGAAAGAGAATGAGATTGGGAGAGGAGGAAGGAGGGAGCTACAGGGGGCATACAAAGTGAATAAAGTGTAATTAATAAAAATAAAATCTAGTCTTAAAAATTTTTTGTGTTAAGCTACATTCATAGCTATCTTTGGCTATATGCAGCCCATGGTCCACATAGAGTGCATTGCAAAAATGATTTCATGAAGGAAGCAGATTATTAAGTGTCCATTGAAGAATTGTTAGATTGTTCACAGTGAGATAAAAATCAACTTTTTCATTGGAGTCCAGTGTAGCTACTGAGTTAGTATTAGCAGTGAATCACATTAAAGCATATTAAGGATGACCACTACAAGTTCTAAAGTTAAAATGCATATTCTTTCACTTTTTGGTTGCATCATGATAGCATTCAGAGGCTAATGATATCTTTCTAATAGGATGGGTAAGGGTTAATGAGATTGCTATCCTACATAGCACAGGAATAGCATGAGCTCTGGAATCTGATAGACTTCAGTCCTAATCTTAATTCTGCCACTTGCTAAAGACCTTAGGCTCTTGACTTCCCTGAGATTTGATCTTCTTATTTATCAGTGTGTGTAGACAGTAAATGTATCTTACCAGGCTGCTCTGACGATTAAGGGAAGCAATATGTATTAAGTACTTAGAATTTCTGGCATATAGTAAAAGCTCTATAAAAATTCCATTATTATACAATTGAGGTCAAGAAGAGACTTCAATTTTGTTTTTATTCATGTTTTTAGGGTGAGCCTGGTCTGTCTGGATATTCAGGAAACCCAGGTATCAAAGGTTCTATGGGAGAAACTGGCCTGCCTGGATTACCAGGAACCACAGGAGCAAAAGGACAACCTGGCCTGCCTGGATTCCCAGGTAGGTGTACCTTTCTTTACTGTTCCTCCCCCTTCCTTTCTTTTCCACCTAATTAGTGTTGGAAACACCTCTTATTTGGCAGACTTGTATCCTCTACTGGCTAGTAGCAAAATCTCAAGGTAGGTCATCACATTTCTTTGCACACATGTCTTTCTGTGTAAAACAAGAATGAGAGAATGAGTGCTCTTGACTCAGCAGGGCAATATCCTGTGAGCAGAGACACTTGTTTGGTGGTTCATTTATCAATGTTTGACTGCTAGCCATATCTCCATTAAGAGGCTTTACCATATTTTCAGGTGATAACATGCTCTGCCAAGCTCTTGCCTGATGCTGATTCTCTTAGAACATTGTACAGGCACACAGCCATTGGTAGAACAATTACCTTGTTTATTCAGATGACAAGAACTGAGTCATTCAAACAAAGAGACTTAGCACTATAGTCAAGTAGTTAGCCTGACCTAGATTACTGTATATGTTATTTCATGCTTCTGTGTAATTTTAGTTTGGCTTTTGAATTTCACAGTGACATGGATGGGTCTTTGGCTATTTTTCTCTTAGCCTTTCAATGGGGAAATATATAGAAATATTTCTGTCTATAGATGACAAAAGTATTTCTGTATAAATACAAAGGAAAAGTACACAGGTATTTCTGTCTATAGATGAGTTTATATCTGTGTATATACCTATAAGTCTACCACACAAAAAATTCAAAATATTATTTTTGTTTACCCATACCACTCTCTACAGAGCACCCTCACAACACCTCACCATTAGATATCCATTATCATTGCTTCTACCACCATCAGGTAATTTTGCCTGCTCCTGAAAGTCACATGAGTGGAATCATGTATTACATATTGTATCAGTGGTTCTCAACCTTCCTAATGCTGCAACCCTTTAACATAGTTCCCCATGTTGTGGTGACTCTCAACCATAAAATTATTCTGTTGCTACTTCAGAACTGTAATTTTGGTATTGTTATGAATCAAAATGTAAATATCTGATATACAGGATTTCTGGTAGGTGAACCTTGTGAAAGGTTTGTTTAACTCTCAAAGGGCCTGCAAACCATAGGTTGAGAACAGCTATATTATGTCAGTGTAGCTGCTTTCGTTGCTGCATCATGTCTAAGATATACTAATCATGTTGCACATGTCAGTTTTTTCATGTCATTACTGTTTAATAATTGAAAATTTGTTCCAGAATCAGTTATGCATTCTCTAGTTGATAGACTTACTGATATTTATGGTTTAGAATTATTATATACAATGAAACTTTGGAAATAGTACTGGGAGTCTTTTTTATTCACCTTTCATTAGTAACTTTAATGAGTAATGGCCTCAGTTCACCAGTCAAAAAAACACAGGATGACTGAATAGAGGAAGAAACAAAATAAACTTATCTATTCTCTTCACCAAACCATTTTAGCTTTAACAGTCACAAGCAAGCAGATATTGCATTATAACTTCTAACTAAACAGATTTAAAACTAAAACCAATCAAAAAACAATAAGGTTACTTTATTCTAATCAAGAGAACAATGAAGCAGGAAGATTTTTATGATCTTAAACATATATTGACAATATGTTTGTTCACTTAACTTCATAAAAAATGTACTACTATAAATAAATACAATGATTAACACCATTCTGTTTTTGGTACGGGTAATAAAATACAGTAGGTAGTCTTATGGAAGAAGGGGGATATAGAAGGACCCAGAGGGGACAGGAACCACACAAGGAGACCAACAAAGCCAAAAATCTGAGCCCAGGAGGTCCTGTTGAGACTGATGCATCACCAAGGACCATGCATAGAGAGGACCTCGAGTCCCTGCTCAGATGTAGCCCATAGACAGTTCAGTCTCCATATGGGTTCTCTAGTAAGGGGAGACAGTCTCTGACATGAACTCAGAAGATTGTTCTTTGATCACTTCTCTCCAGTGGGGAGACCTCGCCAGCCCACAGAGGAAAAGGATCCAGACAGTTCTGGTGGGACCTGATAGGCTAGGGTCAGACAGTAAGGGAGGAGTACTTCCCGTATCAGTAGACTAGGGAAGAGAGATAGAGGAAGAAGCAGGAAGGAGGGTGGGATGTGGAGTTAAGGGACGGGGCTACAACTGGGATAAAAAATGAATTGTGAAATAATAATAATAATGTGAAGTTGATATTTTTTATATATCTTTGATGGAGAGATGCTCAGATTTCTCTGAAACATCTAAAATTTGGGTAGACAATGAGTTTAAATCCTTCTAGCCTTTGCTACAAGGAATGTTAAATTAGATTGGGATTGCACATTTTTCATAAAACATGAATCTTTAAAGATTTGTCATATTTGGAATTTGTGCAGTGACCTGGTTGAGTCATTTTAAAGAGGAACTTTAATGTCACCTTCACTGTATTTTTGAAGACACAGGGCTTTTCAAAATGGATTGCTAAGAGAGTATTTTGAAAATGGGAGAAAATAAAAACAAAACATCGGGGGGCGGGGCAAGATGGCGGCGCAAGGAGGACTCTCATTCTGAGCAGCAACACAGCAGGATCGGCACAGTGACCAGCAATCAGAACGTGCAGCCATAAAACACAAGTGATTGTGTTTCACAGGTGAGAGGATACCCCACGGTGGGGGATTCAATCAGCTTTAACTCACCCGGCTAAACTGCAGAAGAGATCCCAGTTCCGCCAGGCGCTTGGTCGCCAGCCCAGAGCTACACGCCAGCGTGATCTGGTCACTGTCTCAGACAGAACTGTGGGCCCACAACATCACAGACTGGATTTTCCAGTCAAGAGATAACCCCACGGAGCAGGAAACAATTGGGACTGACCTCAGGGCACCCAGATATCCCCTGGAAAAGACTCGGGTTCTGCAGGCGCCCCAGTAGCCAGCCTGGAGCCAGAGCCGTGGACCAAGGCGCCTGCACAGAGCCCTGCCTGCGCGCCTGATTCGCCGCCTCAGATGGAACTGTGGGCCCCAGGGCACCAGAGACCGAGTTTTACTGTCAGGTGCAAACCCACGGTGGGGGTGGGGGGACGGCTAGTCTGATCTCAGAGCACTCAGCCGACACCCCCACCCCGAAAAGGTCTCATGAAAATTACCCAGTTTAAGCAGATGCCCAGGCTCCCAACGGCCAGAAAGACAGAGCCAAGAGTGGGTGTCTGTGCCTGTGGGTTCTACTCACCACCCCAGACAGAACAGCAGTCCCCAAAGCAAAGACTGGGTGTCCCTGGCAGGAGAAAAAACCCACAGCAGGGGGGGATCATCAGGTCTAACGCTCAGGACACCCAACACCAAAAGACTTTCTGGATACACGCATACTCTAGGCTCTAGCTTTCTACTGCAGGCAGGAGTGCTGTGCTCAGCTGCCATTATTGAGTACCCCTAGGGCACTGGGGCACACAGCTGCATCCTCAGACCTACAAAAGCCAGAGAGCCATTACAGCAGCCCTCAGATACTGTGCCAAGGATCAACCAGTTATCCCTAGCTAGACTGACAAAACTGTGGGAATCCCTGGTTTTTCAAGAGGGATGCACCCACAGCGTCCGGACCAGAGCAGTGCCTGCAGCCGACATCCCAGACAGGGACACACTGCTTCTGGTCCTTACTGAGGCACCCAGCCTTCAGACAAGAGTGGAGCCCTCAGTTACCACCTCCAGACCAGAGTAGCGCCCCCAGGCGCCAACTCAACCTAGGTGCACATTCTTCAGGCCAGAGCAGAGCACTCAGCCTCTGGCCCAGAGACTTGCTGGGCGCTCCTCTCACTTTCCCAGACAGAACTGTGTGCCTTAGGATAACAGACTGAGTTTCCCTGTTGGGAGAAAACCCCACAGCTAGGGAATCAGCAGGTTCTTCAAGAGGACTGTACCTGGAAAACTGTAACAACAGCAGCAGCTCACTAAATTTATAATGAGAAACCCAGCAGTGGGGTAGCTGTCTTGAGAACTTGGGTAAGAGGAGAGCCCCCCCCCCCGCCTAACAAAGACCACAGCTACTACTCAGGGCTATACACCTGAGGAGGAGCAGTGGCAATTCTTGAGAAACACTGGCCATACAGTGACCATAACCAAAAAGCAGAGGAGGACTCCTTCAGGAAAAATCATCTTCCGGCCAAGGGGATTCTCCCTACCTCAGGACTCCAGGAAGAACAGAACCTAACAGACAACACCTAAAACAGCCCAATGGGTAGAGGTCAGTGTAAAAGCTCAACCAACAAAAGACAGAGCAATATGACATCTCCAGAACCCAGCCATCCAGGGGCGAACAGCCCTGGACAACACAGCCTAATAGAAAATCAACAAGATGACCTTATATCTATGCTGAAGAAGAAGTTAATAGAGGAAACAAATAAAATACGTAAAGAATTAGAGGAAGATAAAACCAAACAGATCATGGCTATCCGTAAAGAAATGGAGGAAGTTAAAGACAGGCAGATTATAGCCATCTGTGAAAAAATACGGGAAGATGCAGCCAAACAGTTTGCGGCCTTCAGAGAAGAAATAATTAAATCACTGAAAGAAATAAAAGAAACAGAGTTGAAGGAACTAAAAGAAAAAGAGGAAAATACAATCAGACAGGTGAAGGAAGTAAACAAAACAACTCAAGAGCTGAAGATAAAACTGGAAAAATTAAAGAAAACACAAATGGAGGAAATAATGGAGAGGAAGAATTTAGGGAAGAAAACAGGAACTACAGACGTAAGCATAACCAACAGACTACAAGAGATGGAAGAAAGAACCTCAGGTGTAGAAGATACAATGGAAGAAATTGATGTATCTGTCAAATAAAATGTTAAATCCAAAAAATTCCTGACACAGACGGTCCAAGAAATCCAAGACAATATGAAAAGACAAAACTTAAGAATAATAGGTATAGAGGAAAAAGAAGACTCCCTTCTCCAAGGCCCAGAAAATATTTTCAACAAAATCATTGAAGAAAATTTCCCCAAGTTAAAGGAGAAGACAATAAGAATACATGAGGCCTACAGAACACCCAACAAATTTGACCAGAAAAGAAAATCCTCCCACCACATAATAATCAAAACAGTAAGTATACAGAACAAAGAAAAAAATACTAAAAGCTGCAAGGGAAAAAGGCCAAGTAACATATAATGGCAAACCCATTAGAATCACACCTGACTTTTCAACAGAAACTATGAAAGCCAGAAGGGCCTGGATAGATATCATGCAGACCCTAAGAGAACACAGATGTCAGCCTAGGCTACTATAACCTGCAAAACTCTCAGTCCTCATAGACGGAGAAAACAAGATATTCAATGGCAAAAACAAATTTCAACAATACCTACACACAAATCCAGCATTACAGAAGACACTGGAAGGGAAAATTCAACCCAAGAAAATTAGCTTCTGTCAAGAAAACACAGGAAATTATTAACCTTACTACAGTAAAACAAAAAGCAACCAAGCATACAACCTTATGACCATAGCCTACATCAAAATTAAAGGAACTAACAGCCACTGATCATTAATCTCTCTCAACATCAATGGACTCAACTCTCCAGTAAAAAGACACAGATTAACACAATGGATAGGTAAACAAAACCCAGCAATCTGTTCCATACAAGAAACACACTGAAGGCACAAAGATAGACATTCCCTGGGGGTAAAATGTTGGAAGACGACTTTCCAAGCAAATGGATCCAAGAAACAAGCAGGAGTAGCCATTCTAATACCTGATAAAATAGACTTTTACCCAAAATTAATAAAAAGAGATGGGGAAGGACACTTGATACTCATCAAGGGAAAATTCCATCAGGAAGACATCACAATCCTTAACATCTATGCCCCAAATACAAGAGCACCCACATTTGTAAAAGAAATATTGATAAAATTTAAACCACATATAGATCCCCAAACATTAATTGTGGGAGCCTTCAACACCCCACTCTCAACAAAGGACAGGTAAACAAAACAGAAATTAAACAAAGAAACAATATCTCTGACAGAGGTCATGAATCAAATGGACCTCACAGACATTTACAGAAGTTTACACCCAAACACAAAAGAATTTACCTTCTTCTCAGCACCTCATGGAACCTTCCCTAAAATAGACCATATAGTTTGTCACAAAGCAAGCATCAACAGATACAAAAAGATTGAAATAATCCCTTGTATCTTGTCTGATCACCGTGGAATAAAGCTGGACCTCAACAACAACAGAATTAGCAAAAAGCCTACACACATATGGAAACTGAACAACTTGTTACTAAATGACAGCTGGGTCAGGGAAGAAATGAAGAAATTAAAGTCTTCCTAGAACTCAATGACAGTGAAGACACAACATACCCAACTCGTGGGACACAATGAAAGCAGTGCTAAGAGGAAAGTTCATAGCACTAAGTGCCTTCAAGAAGAAATTCGAGACAGCTCATTCAAGCAACCTAATGGCCCACTTAAAAACCCTAGAAAAAGAAGAAGCAGACACACCAAAAAGGAGTAGACGGCTGGAAATAATCAAGCTCAGGGCTGAAATCAATCAATTAGAACAAATAAAACAATTGAAAGAATCAATGAAATTAAGAGCTGGTTCATTGAGAAAATCAACAAGATTGACAAACCCTTAGCCAAGGTAACTAAAAGGCAAGACACCACCCAAATCAACAAAATCAGAAATGAAAAGGGGGACATAACTACAGACACTGAGGAAATCCAAACAAACATTAGGACTTACTTCAAAACTTTATATGCCACAAAATTTGAAAATCTAAATGAAATGGACAATTTTCTTGAGAGATTTGACTTACCAAGGCTGAATCAGGACCAGGTAAATCAATTAAATAGTCTTATATCCCCCAAAGTAATAGAAGCAGTCATCAAAAGTCTCCCATCCAAAAAAAGCCCAGGACCAGATGGCTTCAGCGCAGAATTCTACCAGACTTTCAAAGAAGAGCTAACTCCAATTCTCTTCAAACTATTCCACAAAATAGAAACAGAAGGAACATTACCAAACTCATTCTATGAAGCCACAGTCACCTTGGTACCGAAACCTCACAAAGACTCAACAAAGAAAGAGAATTTCAGGCCAATCTCCCTTATGAACATTGATGCAAAAATACTTAACAAAATACTTGCAAACCGAATACAAGAACACATCACAGATATTATCCACTATGACCAAGTAGGCTTCATCCCAGGTATGAAGGGGTGGTTCAATATATGGAAATCCATCAATGTGATCCACCATATATAAAACTGAAAGAAAGAAAACCACATGATAATCTCCCTAGATGCTGAAAAAGCATTTGACAAAAACCAGCATCCGTTCATGTATAAAGTATTGTAGAGATCAGGGATACAAGGCACATATCTAAACATAGTAAAGGTGATATACAGCAAGCCTATAGCCAACATCAATCTGAACGGAGAGAAACTTAAAACAATCTCACTGAAATCAGGGACAAGACAAGGCTGCCCACTGTCTCCATATCTCGTCAACATAGTGCTGGAAGTCCTTGCTAGAGCAGTAAGACAGTTGAAGGAGATCAAGGGGATACAGATTGGAAAGAAAGAATTCAAATTATCACTCTTTTCAAATGATATCATAGTACACATGGGTGACCCCAAAAACTCTACCAGGGAACTCCTACAGCTGATAAACACCTTCAGCAAAGTGGCTGGATACAAAATTAACTTAAAAAATCAGTAGCACTCCTGTATACAAAAGACAAAAGGGCTGAGAAAGAAATTAGAGAAACAACACCCTTCACAATAGCCAAAAATGACATAAAGTACCTTGGTGTAACCCTAACCAAGCAAGTCAAAGACTTGTATGAAAAAAATTTCAAGTCTCTGAAGAAAGAATTAGAAGAAGATATGAGAAGATGGAAAGATCTCCCATGCTCATGGCTTGGCAGGATTAACATAGTAAAAATGGCCATCTTACCAAAAGCAATCTACAGATTTAATGCAATTCCCATCAAATTGCCAACAAAATTTTTACAGACCTGGAAAGAAAAATTCTCAATTTCGTATGGAATAACAAGAAACCCAGAATTGCTAAAACAATCCTGTACAATAAAAGATCTTCTGGAGGTATCTCCATCCCTGATCTCAAGCTGTACTATAGAGCAACAGTTATAAAAACTGCATGGTACTGGCATAGAAACAAATGGTGGATAAATGGAATCGAATAGAAGACCCAGAAATAAACCCACACACTTATGGACACCTGTTTTTTGACAAAGATGCCAAAATCCTACAATGGAAAAAAGATAGCATCTTCAACAAATGGTGCTGGTCCAACTGGATGTCTACATGCAGAAAAATGCAAATAGATCCATACTTATCACCCTGCACAAAACTGAAGTCCAAGTGGATCAAAGACCTCAACATAAAACCAGACACATTAAATCGGCTAGAAAAAAAAAATTGAGGAATACCTTAGAACTCATTGGTACAGGAGAAAACTTCCTGAACAGAACACCAACAGCACAGGCTCTAAGAGCAACAATCAATAAATGGGATCTCATGAAATTGAAAAGCTTATGTAAAGCAAAGGACATTGTCATCAAAACAAAACGACTGCCTACAGATTGGGAAAGAATCCTCACCAACCCTTTATCTGACAAAGGACTTATATCCAGTATATATAAAGAACTAAAGAAGCTGAAAAGCAGCCAACCAAGTAATTCAATTAAAAAATGGGGAACAGAGCTAAACAGAGAATTCTCTGTAGAGGAATATCGAACGGCATAGAAGCACTTAAAGAAATGCTCAACCTCATTAGCCATTAGGGAAATGCAAATCAAAACAACCCTGAGATTTCACTTTACACCCATCAGAATGTCCAAGATCAAAAACTCAAGTGACAACACATGCTGGAGAGGTTGTGGAGAAAGGGGAACCCTTCTCCACTGCTGGTGGGAATGTAAACTTGTACAACCACTCTGGAAATCAATCTGGCGCTTTCTCAGACAACTAGGAATAGCGCTTCCTCAAGATCCAGCCATACCACTCCTAGGCATATACCCAAAAGAGGCACAAGTACACAAAAAGGACATTTGCTCAACCATGTTTGTAGCAGCTTTATTTGTTATAGCCAGAAGCTGGAAACAACCCAGATGCCCCTCAACTGAAGAATGGATGCAGAAACTGTGGTACATCTATACAATGGAGTATTACTCAGCAATGAAAAATAAGGAAATCATGAAATTTGCAGGTAAATGGTGGGACCTGGAAAGAATCATCCTTAGTGAGTTGTCCCAGAAGCAAAAAGACACACACGGTATATACTCCCACATATAAACATACAACATAGAATAAACCCACTAAAATCTGTACATCTAAACAAACTAAGCAAAAGAGAGGACCCTAACTAAAATGTTCAATCTCCATCCTGAAATGCAAAGAGGATGGACATCAGAAGAAATAGAAAACATGAAACAACCTAGGAACCTGCCACAGAGGGCCTCTGAAAGCCTCTGCAGTGCAGACTGTCAAAGCAGATGCTGAGCTTGATGGCCAACTGATGGGCAGAGTGAATGGAATTTTAAGTGGGAAATAGTAAGAGCTGGAGAAGACAGGAACTCCACAAGGAGAGCAACAGAACAAGAAAATTTGAACACAGGGAACTTCCCAGAGACTCATACTCCAACCAAGGACTATTCATGGAGATAACCTAGAACCCTGACAATGCAGCCACTTCTGATGAGAACTGATAGACTAAGATCAGAAAGAAGGAGAGGAGGACCTCCCCTATCAGTGGACTTGGGGAGGGTGGGACCTGCAGGGGAGGAGGAAGGGGCTTATGGGAGGATACAAAATTAATAAAGTGTAATTAATAAAAGTTAAAATCAAATATTAAAAAAAAACAAAACATCTGCAGCAGCTTGTTTGTGATCTTCCTCTGTATGGTTAGCAAGGAGAAAGATTACAGGTTGATTTCATAAAGGGAATCATTGTATAGAATTTTATGTACTAATTTAACAATAATTTTTAGTTCTTTTAAACTGAGCCCCAAAACTCTGTTATTTGCTAATTCTAACGCGGATCTTTTAAAGGCCTTATGATTTGAATAAGATAATCACATTTTCTTCAAGGACTATCAAAATATAGTGCTTTTTATCAAATGTATTATGGCCGATGTATTTGCAAACCATAAATGAATGGTGATAATAATAATAAATAATTACTTTAAACTGAAAACTGAACCATCTACAGTGTATATGACCAACACATTTATCAAGAAGTAAATTCAGTGATCCAAGATAAAAAGATTAATGTATATGTATATATATGTGTGTATTTGTGAATGTATATATGTGTGTGTTTGTGTGTATGTATCTACAGTGCATTTTGAAAATGAAATAAGCTACAAACTACTTTTATTTTATGGAAAAAAGTATTATATAATTAGCATATACTAATTACATAAACATTAATTTTGTTATGGAATTACTATATAATACATATATTAATTAATAATATATACTAATTATATGCAACATATTAATATTTTCAGTCTAAGCACAAAAGAAGAATGTAGCATTTCTTATTTTTAAAATAAACTGGAGATGTATAATATATGATATATTATTTTATCATGTTATGTTATGTTATGTTATATCATATAATTTTCCCCTATAAACACAAAAGGAGATTGTAGCTCATCTCATTTTCAAAATAAAATGGATTTTTCTTTAGTGCATTGTACTGTGGCTTATAGTATATTTCATGTGTTTACCACAAGTTCTCATCAAGAAACTGTAGACTGTCGATATCAGAAGGAGCAGGCATACATAAGGGCTACACCTCTTAAGCCTCCACAAATAGCATCACTTACTCGTAATTAAGTATTCAAATGCCAGAACCTGCAAGGGAGATTCAAATCACCATTCTAGTTATTCATTGGGATTTATAAATTATTGAGAATTAACTTGTACTTTACATTCTTTTCAGTTTTTTTTCTATTTTGTTGGCTTTTTTCTTTTTTAATTAAATTTTTATTTTATATTAATTACAGTTTATTCACTTTGTATCACAGCTGAAGCACCTTTCCTCTTCCCCTCCCAATTCTACCCTAACTCCCTCATCTCCTCCTATGCCCCTCTCCAAGTCCACTGATAGAGGAGGTCCTCCTCCTCTTCCATCTGACTCTGGCTTATCCTGTCTCACCAGAACTGGCTGCCATGTCCTCCTCTTTGGCCTGGCAAGGCTGCTCCCCCATTTGGGGGAGGAGGTCAAAGAGCTAGCCACTGAGCTCATGTCAGAGACAGTCCCTGTTCCCCTTATTGGGAACCCACTTTGATTTTTATGCCTGTCTATTTACTATTTTAACTGACTGTTCTGACTTTTCAGTACTCTTATTTTTTCTTACTAAAGCAACATTATACAACATTATGTATTATATAAATTATATATAAAGGGTATAATTCTATTGTTTATGAAGGTGTTTGTGATTGCCATCATGTATTTCATGATGAATATTTTTTTAATTTTTATATTTTATATTAATTACAGTGTATTCACTTTGTATCACAGCTGTAGGACCCTCCCTCATTCCCTCTGAACTCCACCCTCCATCTCTTCTCTCCTCCCATGCCCCTCTCCAAGTCCATTGAGAGGGGAGGTCCTCCTCCCCTTCCATCTGACCCTAGCCAATTAAGTCTCATCAAGACTGGATGCATTGTCTTCCTCTGTGACTTGGCAAGGCTGCTCCCTTCTTAGGGGTTAGGTGATCAAAGAGCCATCCACTGAGTTCATGTGAGAGACAGTTCCAGTTCCCCTTGCTAGGGAAAACCACTTGGATACTGAGCTGGCATGGGCTACATCTGAGCAGGGGTTTTAGGTTATATCCATACATGGTCCTTGGTTGGAGTATCAGTCTCAGAAAAGACTCCTGTGCCCAGATATTTTGGTTCTGTTTCTCTTGAGGAGCTCCTGTATCCTCCAGATTTTACTATCCCCCTCTTCTTTCATAAGATTGCCTGTACTCTGCTCAAAGATTAGTTAAGACTCTCAGCCTTGGCTTTGATATACTGCTGGATAAAATCTTTCAGAGGCCCTCTGTGGTAGGCTCTGTCCTGTTCCCTGTTTTCTCCTTCTTCCAATGTCCATACCGTTTGTCTTTCTGAGTGAGGATTGATAATCTTACTCAATGTCCTCCTTCTTCCTTACTTTCTGTAGGTGTACAGATTTTAGTATGATTATCCTATATTATATGTCTAATATCCACTTATAAGTGAGTATATTCCATGTGTGTCTTTCTGATTCTGGGATACCTCACTCAGGGTAATCTTTTCTAGTTCCCACCATTTGCCTGCAAATTTCATGATTTCCTTGTTAATTGATGAGTATTCCATTGTGTAAATGTACCACAATTACTATATCCATTCCTCAGTACAGGGACATGGTTGAGCAAATGTCCTTGTTGTGTACTTGAGCATATTTTGGATATATCCTTAGGAGTGGCATAGCTGGATCCTGAGGAAGTGCTATTCCTAATTGTCTGAAAAAGCGCCAGATTGATTTCCAAAGTGGTTGTTCAAGTCTATATTCCCACCAGCAATGGATCAGGGTTCCTCATTCTCCACATCCTCTCCAGCATGTACTGTCACTTGAGTTTTTGATCTTAGCCATTCTGATGGGTGTAAGGTGAAATTCCAGGGTTATTTTGATTTGCATTTCCCTGATGACTAAGGATGTGGAGCATTTCTTTCAGTGTTTCTCTGCAGTTCAGTATTCCTCGATTGAGAATTCTCTCTTTAGCTATGTATCCCATTTTTTAATTGTATTATTTGATTTGTTAATTTTTAACTTCTTTATTCTTTACATATTCAGGACATTAGTCCTCTGTCAGATATAGGGTTGGTGAAGATTCTTTCCCAGTATGTAGGCTGTTGTTTTGTTCTGATGACAGTGTCCTTTGCTTTACAGAAGGTTTTCCGTTTCATGAGGTCCCATTTATGGATTGTAGATCTTAGGGCCTGTGTTGGTGTTCTCTTCAGGAAGTTTTCTCCTGTGCCAATGAGTTCAAGACTCTTCCCAAATTTTTCTTCTAACAGGCTTAGTGTGTCTGGTTTTATGTTGAGGTCTTTGATATATTTGAAGTTTAGTATTGTGCAGGGTGATAAATATAGGTCTATTTGCATTTTTTTACATGTGGACATCCACTAAGACCAGCACCATTTGTTGAAGATGCTATCCTTTTTCCATTGTATGGTTTTGTTTTCTTTGTCAAAAATCAAGTATCCTTAGGTGTGTAGGTTTACTTTTTGGCAATTCGATTCCGTTGATCCACCATTCTGTTTCTATGCCAATACCAAAGAGTTTTAATTATTATTGCTCTCTAGTACAGCAGGGATGGTGATACCTCCAGATGATCTGTTGCTGTACAGGATCATTTTCACAATTCTGGATTTTTTGTTTTTTCATATGAAGTTGAGAATTTTTCTTTTGAGGTCTGTAAAAACTTGTGTTGGTATTTTGATGGGAATTGCAATGTAGATTGCTTTTGGCAGGATGGCCACTTTCACTATGTTAATCCTACTGATCCATGAGCTTGGGAGATCTTTCCATTTTCTAATATCTTCTTCAATTTCTTTCTTCAGAAAGTTGAACTTTTTTTCAAACAGGCCTTTCACTTGCTTAGTTAGAGTCACACCAAGGTACTTCATGTTATTATTTACTATTGTGAAGGGTGTAGTTTCCCTATTTTCTTTCTCAACCCTTTTGTCTTCTTATCCAGGAGGGCTACTGATTTTTATTTATTTATTTATTTATTTATTTATTTATTTATTTATTTATTTATTTATTTATTTATTTATTTAATCCAGCCACTTTGCTGAAGGAGTTTATTGGCTGAAGGAGTTCTCTGGTTGAATTTTTGGGGTTGCTCATTTTTACTATTATATCATCTGAAAATGGTGATACTTTGACTTTTCCCTTACCATTTTGTATCCCCTTGATTTCCTTTAGTTCTCTTATTGCTCTAGTTCGGACTTCAAGTACTATGCTGAAGCAATATGGAGACAGTGGGAGGCCTTGCCTTGTCCCTGATTTCAGTGGGATTGGTTTAAGTTTTTCTCCATTTTGTTTGATGATGGATATAGCCTTGCTGTGTAATGTCTTTACTATGTTTATGTATGTGCCTTATTTCCCTGATCTCTCCAAGACTTCAAACATGAATGGGTGTTGGATTGGTCAAATGACTTTTTGGCATCTAAGGAGATGATCATGTGGTTTTTCTCCTTCAGTTTGTTAATATGGTGGATGACATTGATGGATTTCCGTATATTGAACCATCCCTGAATACCTGGGATGAAGCCTACTTGGTCATGGTAGATGATATCTTTGATGTGTTCTTGGATTCGGTTTGCAAGTATTTTGTTGAGTATTTTTGCATCAATGTTCATAAAAGAGATAGGTCTGAAGTTCTCTTTTTTTATTGGGTCTCTGTGTGTTTCTGGCATCAAGATGACTGTGGCCTCACTGAGTGAGTTTTGTAATGTTCCTTTTGTTTCTATTTTGTGGAATAGTTTGAAGAGAATTGGACTTTGCTCTTCTATGAAGGTCTGGGAAAAATTCTGCACTGAAACCCTTTGGATCTGGGCTTTTTTTAGAAGGGAGAATTTTGATGACTGCTTCCACTTCCTTGGAGGATTTAGGACTATTCAGTCTATTTAACTAATCATGATTTAATTTTGATAAATGGAATCTATTAAGAAAATTGTCCATTTCATTTAGATTTTCAAATTTTGTGGCATATAGGCTTTTAATTAGTAAGATCTAATTATTGTTTGCATTTCTTCAGTGTCTGTGGTTATGTCTCCCTTTTTCTTTTCTGATTTTGTTGATTTGGATAATGTCTCTCTGCCTTTTAGTTAGTTTGGCTAAGGGTTTGTCTATATTGTTGATTTTCTCAAAGAACCAGCTCATGGTTTCATTGATTCTCTTCAGGTCATTCTATCTCCCCCTTCTTTCATAAAATCCCATGCATTCTGCATAAAGTTTGGCTATCATTCTCAGCCTCTGCTTCAATACCTTGATCAGTAGTTTTTCAGAGTCTATCTGCGGTAGGCTCCTGTCCTGTTCCCTGTCTTCTCGGGCTTCCAACGTTTATCGAGTTTGACCTCCTGAATGAGGATTGGGTATCTTTCCCAGAGACTTCCTTGTTGTTTATCTTCTTTAAGAGTACAGATAATAAATAAGAATTTTAAAATAATTATTCCTTGTGTTTACGCAGATTTTATTCTGGATATATTTCCTGAACTACTTTTTTAAAATGGTGTATGTGTATGTGTGTGTGTGTGTGTGTGTGTGTGTGTGTGTGTGTGTGTGTGTGT
>NW_026589137.1:11848067-11889466 GCF_907164565.1 Psammomys obesus | reverse complement strand
TGTGTGTGTGTGTGTGTGTGTGTGTGTGTGTGTGTGTGTGTGTGTGTGTGTGTGTAGGATATGTGATTCTGCATACAGGTGTAAAGGAAGACAAAATATGGTATGAGATCTCTAGAGCTCGAGTTACAAGTTGTTGTAAGGTTGTGAGTCTCAGTAATTATGTTGGTCACAGGAACCGAATTGTGGTTCTTGGAAAAGCATTATGTTATCTTAACCAGTGAGCCATCTCTCCAGTCACTATCATTGATTTGCTCCATTCTTTCTTATTGAGTTGTCATTATATTTATTTTTTAATATCATTTTTATTAATTACAGTTTTTTTCACTTTGTATCCCTCCTGTAGCTCCCTCCCTCCTCCACTCCCGACCCCACCCTCCCTCCCTCTTCCCCACTCGTGCCCCTCCCACAGTCCACTGAAAAGGGAGGTCCTCCTCCCCTTCCCTCTGATCCTATTTTATCAGGTCTCATCAGGAGTGGCTGCATTGTCTTCCTCTGTGTCCTGGTAAGGCTGCTCCCTCCTCAGGTGATTGTGATCAAAGAATCATCCACTGACTTTATATCAGAGACAGTCACTGTCCACATTACTATGGAACCCACTTGGACACTGAGCTGCCATGGGCTACCTCTGTGCAGGGGTTCCAGACCATCTCCAGAGTGGTCCTTGGATGGAGTATCAGTCTCAGAATTTATTTTTATTTGTTGATATTCTTGTATCTGTAAGATTGTTACTTTGGAAGAAGTTTCACATTTTTTTCCTCTTTATGTAGTTCTTTGAGATTTTTCCCATTTATAGTAATAATAGTTATTCAATATTTATTGTCTATAGTAATAGTTATTCAATATTGTCTTATTTATTATGGAGGATTTGGCTATTTTTTTTAAATTTACTTAGTGTGTGTGTGTGTGTGTGTGTGTGTACATGTGGAAGTCCAGGTACAACAATGTAAATTGATTCTCTTCCTTGACCATATTAGGTTTGAGGATCAACCATGGGTTGTCAGGCTTGGCAGCAAGTACTTTTGTCCAAATGAACCAGTTATTGGTTTGGTTTAGATTTATATTGCACAGCTCTTACTAATTACCTGGATTTTTAGTGATTCTTTTGTTTCTGATTTGTTCTATATATTGTTAATATCCATTCAAAAATTAGATTTTCTTTTTTCTTTTTAAGAGTTACCTTATTTCTCCACAAATTGTTCATTTCTTCACTCATTGTGTACATTTTATCTGCAGATTTTTAAATAATTTTTGGTGCTGACAATGAACTCAGGGAAGCACATGTACACACTTCTTCCACTGAATTATATAATCAATTCCCATGGCTTCAGGTTCTTGGCCACATTTATATCTATTTTAAACAACTTTTCTACTTATTTTCACATTGTAATAATTCAGGAGTCTAGTTTCTGCAGTTTGATCCTTTCTGCTGTTTAAGATTCATATTCCTTCATATGTGGTATCATGTTATGCCCTGTCTTAGTTATTTTTCTATTGCTGTGATAAAATGCCAAGACCAAGGCAACTTATAACAGATAGTGTTTAACTGAGAGTTCCAGAGGTTTAGAGTTCATGACCATCATGGTTGGGAGCACGGCAGCAGGCAGGCAGGCATGGTGCTCGAACTGTAGCTAAGATTTCACATCCTGAGAAATAATTATGAAGCACACAGTCTGCTAACTGAGACAGATGTGGACATAAAATCAGTTGCCAGTACTTTGATCACCTCCCCCTGGGGGTATACAGCGTTGCTAGGCCACAGAGGAAGACAATGCAGCTAGCCCTGATGAGACCTAATAGTTTAGGGTCAGATAAAAGGGGAGGAGGATTTCCTCTATCAATGGACAACTGGAGGGCTCTAAGGGGAGAAGAGGGTAAGTGCATGGGTGTGGGAGGAGAAGGGGGCTATAGTCAGGATACAAAGTGAATAATTAGTAATAAATAATAAATACTAAATAAAAGAAAAATCAATATATATTGTGCATAGATCTGGAACAACAGGCTTTCTCATACATTTAAGTTTAAAATCATTTCTCAGTGTTGTTGTTTTTATTAAATCACAAAAAAATCTCACTCTGACCCAGAAATTCCACTCTTTGCCATTTACTCCAGATGAAGTTGTACGTACACAAACAAAGCCATGCAAAATGTCCATAGACAGCTTATTAATTATACCTAAAACATGTCAACAAAATCATGTTGAACAACAGATAACTAAATTTAATACTAAGTGCCGAATGGAATATTAAAATTTTATTTCCAGTACAATATAATTGGAGTTTTCTCTATATTTATAAATATCTAATGATATTTACTCCTGTCAAATTAATTTTAAATTATCCAACAATTATCAACATCTTTAGGATTCATTTTTGGTCCATAATATTTCCACACTAATTCTCTAAATTTAAGCTTTAATTACAGCTCATAAAGCAATGTGTTTAATTTTAATTCTTAAACTGGGATTTTTATTCTAGGAACACCAGGGTTTCCTGGACCAAAAGGTATGAATGGTCTACCTGGTAACCCAGGCCTTCCAGGAGAACCTGGTCCTGTAGGTAAGCATGAAGAAAGATGATGTTGCTGTTTTATAAGACTAAGGCTTTTTTTTTTTAACAGTCAGTGTGGGAATATCACATCTCCTGCTGTGAGCATTTTCGAGGAACAGGAGACATGGTGCTCATTTGCTTATCACTGCTTACTGGACATGAAGTAAATAAATTTCATTTTAAAAACAAAAATATGTATCTCTAGTAAGCATTATTGTTGAGGCTTACATTTTCCAGGAAGAGTAATTCTCTCTATGAAGGGCAAGTTGAGGCAATATTTTTATTTCTTGACTTTTAAAGTAATTTTCTTGCCTTGGCCCATACCTGTAAAGCACCTCATGACTCTTAACACTTTCTTCTTCTCTGAAGTCATATTAAGATGAAAAATATTTTGGATAATGAGTTAATACATTGTTCCCTGTGGTCATCATTGCCTTGCTTTGTTTATTCTTTCATCTATAATATTTCATGATTTACAGGAGAATTTCAGAAGCACTTGTTAGTTTGAAATATATAATTTTTGTTTGTTTTTAATTATATGGGGTGGTATGCATGTCAATGAAGGCTATAGATGTCTATCTGTTGGAGCTAGTATTACAGGTGATTATCAGCCACCAAATGTGAATGCTGGGAACAGAACTCAGATCCTCTGGAACAACAGCATGTGCTCTTGACAGCTGAGCCATCTCTCCAGCCCACTTTATTACTTTTAGAAAGAATTGTTTGGAGCTTTAATAGAAACACTGGGGGAAGATATGGAAGATAGTTAAAACTGGCAGCCCAGAAGCAGGAAGACACACATGGTATATACTCAGTTATAAGTGGATACTAGAACTATAAGATAGGATAAACATACTAAAATCTGTACACCTAAGGAAGCTAAGCAAAAGGACCCTGGGTTAGATGATCAATCTTCACTCAGAAAGGAAAAGGGAGAAAACAGGGAACAGGACAGGAGCTTATCACAGAGGACCACTGAAAGACTCTACCAAGCAAGGTATCAGAGCAGATGCTGAGACTCATAGCCAAAATTTGGGCAGAGTACAGGGAATCTTATGAAAGAAAGGGGAGATAGAAAGACCTGAAGGGGACAGCAAGTCCACAAGGAGAGCAACCTAACCAAGAAATCTGTGCACAGGGGTCTTTTCTGAGACTGATACTCTAACCAAGGACAATGCATGGAGATAACCTAGAACCCCTGCAGAGATGTAGCCCATGGCAGCTCAGTCTCCAAGTGGATTTTCTAGTAAGGGGAAGAGGGGCTGTCGCTGACATGAACTCAGGGGCTGGCTCTTTGATCACCTCTTCTCTGAGGGGGGAGCGGTCTTGCCAGGCCACAAAGGAAGGAAGACAATGCAGCCACTCCTGATGAAACCTGATAGACTAGGTTCAGATGAAAGGGAAGAAGGGCCTCCCCTATCAGTGGACTATGGGAGGGGCATGGAAAGAGAAGAGGGAGGAAGAGTGGGGTTGGGAGGGGACAAAGGAGGGGGCTACAGCTGGGATACAACTTGAATAAATTGCAATTAATAAGAAAAATAAAAATAAACAAACAATAGAATAAAGTTTTTAAAAAATGGTTCAGTATAACCTGCTGTGCTGTTTTTTAGGTGGTGGAGGACATCCTGGGCCACCAGGACCTCCTGGTGAAAAAGGCAAGCCAGGTCAAGATGGCATTCCTGGGCCAGCAGGACAGAAGGGAGAACCAGGTACTATAGTTTTGTTTTTTTTCTGTTTGTTTGTTTGTTTTGTTTTGTTTTGTTTTGTTTTTTTAATTTTCTAATTTCCTCATGGTCTGCTTTGATTGATTCTTTTACAGCTACAGTAAAACTCTGTCTTTCTTATAATCTAAGGTACCACACATTTCCCTCTTCCTAATTAACTTCTTTCTTGGCATCCTGAAAATATTAGTTTGTGCTTGTTGAACACGTTGCTTTTCTCTGAAGAAAAAGTTTCTCCATATTGTCCATTTGCTTTTATAAAAAGAACTGACCCAGAAATTTTCAAATGCTTCTTTCATTTTTTAATGTGTACTTTATTGATGCATTTCATTTAAGCAAAGAAAATATGTCTGACAGTCATCACAAGTACCGTGTGTGTGCATATGCTTTTCCTTTTTTCACAATACCTAAAGATTGACTTCAGGTCATCAGTCTTCTTAGGAAGTGCCTTTACCCACTGAGCCATCTGGCCAGCTTGTAGTTTTTTCCTTTCTAGTGCAACAGATAAATATCAACTTTATGGTGACAACTTAAAGAATAAACCTATACCAATCTCCAAAAATGTTTGTTTCCTATGTGTATGAGTGTTTTGCATGTATGTATGTATGTATATATACCATGTGCATACCTGGTGTCCTCAGAGGTCAGAAGAAGGTATCAGATAACCTGGAACTGGATTTACAGCTGGTTGTGAACCACCTTGTGGGTTTTTGGAAAGAACCCAATTCCTCTGCAATAGCAGCAAGTTCTATTTTGAGCTGAAACTCCTGTCCTTATAGTTTTCTCATGTTACAGTTGTTCTGTGTTAGAAATCAGTCTTCTAGGACTGAGCACATAATTCACTGATGCAGCATGTTTCTAACATATGCAAGCCCTGGATATGTCCAGAGAACAGAAAAAGGAGTGCGGAGGACAGAGGAAAAGGAATGGAGTGAGAAAAAAAATAAAGAAAGAAAGGAGTAAAAAAAAAAAGTTACTCTTCGGCATGTTTGATATGATACATAATACTTATTAGAAACCTCAACAATCAGTTATTATTATCTATTTGAGATTTTTTTTTATTCTAACAGGTCAACCCGGGTTTGGAATCCCAGGACCTCCTGGACTCCCAGGACATTCTGGTAAATCATAACAAAACAAGTCATATCTACATGTAAAATGCAAAATTTACCCAGTCCATTTTTTTTTCATTTTTACCATTTAATATTACAAATTACATCTGAAAATTAAAAAAAAAACATAAAGCTCAACTTACCTTTATCATGTTTCTCATTTATATTTAATATAAGAAGCCATGTGAATAAGAAAATATATCCTTATGGAGAATTCAATAAATAACCTTTCATTCACGTCATAAATACTAAAGACATGATAGAGAAAAGAGGAGAAAATTAAAGGAAATTTAGAAGCTTTCCTTTATTCAGAAAACCCTGTTTTTTTCCTCTCTGTGAAAGTAACATATGAGGAAATTCTGTAGAAATATGTACCAGTAATAAAAATATTACTTGAAAACTTATCTAAGGGTTAGAATTGATAATGTACAACTGAAGTGGAAACAAAAGGATCTTGTGCCTCTCTGGGATATCCAGTATTACCAGGTGGGGAAGAGGGAATATGTGTAGATATGCATCTATATTCCGTCTCTGATATGTAGTCTTATAATAAGCCCTAAGCAATTAACACAAATCTGTAGAATTACAGATAGGCATGTTGATATCTTGAAATAATCATTGGTTGTTTTATAAAAGCTTTTTTTTTCTAACAAAAATTATATCACCTAAAAATTCTAGTAGCCTTTTAAGGAAAAGCGTTGCTTTAATGTACCACTGTTTTATGTCTCTTAAATATTAGTAGTTTATAATAAAATATCAAGAGCAGCTTGCCTAGATTATGATTATAAACTTTTAATATCATAATCTGAATATAATACCAGCCATTGAATTTCATTATTCTCCAAATTAGCCCCGAAGCTTTAATAGTTGTCTTCATTCATTTGAACAGATTCTTGATGATATTTTATGTTTTTATATTTTGTCTATCTTTTTTTCCTCATAACTTCTGGTCATGTAATCATGGTTCTGTGTCCTAATACAAAGGGTATCTTTTAGGATATTATCATTATTTCTCCTTTGCTAATGAGTACTTCTGATGATAGATATATGTGTTTAAAATGTATGTATTTGAAACAAAATTACAGTAATGAATTTCATTAGCTTATCACATAGTTTTAGGCTTTATGCAAGCTTAAAATTCAGCATATAGCATTATTTAATGCATCTCTAATTTAACTGTACCTCTACAGGACAAAAGGGTGATAGAGGATCACCTGGCCTTCCAGGAAATCTTGGCCTTCCAGGTTCAAAAGGTGAACCAGGCTTTCAGGGATTCCCTGGTATGCCAGGTCCCCCAGGTCCTCCTGGTTCTCCTGGTGCAGCTTTGGAAGGTCCTAAAGGAAACCCTGGGCCTCAAGGCCCTCCTGGGAGACCAGGTATGATTATGCATGGTATGAAAATGGTCTGTTTACCAGTTATTTCTTTTTTGCTGGCAAGTTATTCAGTCTTTAGGATTTTAGAATTTGTCACATGAAAACTTCTTTTAAGAAAATAACTTGGTTCAAACTTATTTTGTTCCAAAATAAATGTTCTTTTCAATAATGCATATATTATTTACTTAAAAGTTCAAGTAAAACAAAACAACTTAAATGGAGAAAGTGAAATGGTGGGTTTCTTAGTATTATTATTAATGATAAACTATACTGATATCCTGGCATTAAAATGCAATATGCATTTTTAACATAAGCTTCTCAGCATGTTGTCACAGAAATTCTTTAGTGATCATCAAATACATCCTTGCGTTTCATATCAGAAGCTGCTGCTATGGTTATGTCACATGATCAACAAATTTAACCAGCCACCAAAAACACACAAAACAAAACAACCTGATCTCTAAAAATTAGGCAATCAAATTTATCTTCAGCATCACAGCATGATCAAACTGTTTCATAATCTCTTCATACTTCATGTCTGTACCTCACCTTTTTTGTGCTCACTCTCCAGCAAATCAGTTTTGCATCCAAGGTTCACATTTTCATTTTGTGTCTGTGCTGTAGCATTCCATTCTATTAATTGTGAAATGCTCATTTTCACCCCAGGTTAATGTTGCTGAGCCCAATCACTGATAATAAGTTATTAAAAGATTTAAGGGACTTAATATTCAATTCTGAGGGGTAACTGAAAATTTGGCTATCCTTGTTTTCTTTTTTTTTTAAGAAGAGTAATTTGAGATATAAAGAAACTAAACAAATGTCTTTTCATTGCTTGAGTATTCTTAATTCATTTTTAATGTGTACCATAAAATGAAAAATTACATTTAAATTACAGTAAAATTATGAGTAATTGGACTTGATTCTAATAATAAGTGCTTTAAAAACATGAATTAATATAACATGTATAGGATTCAGATCATTATTTTCAATGTCAGATTTAATGTGTTGAGGGTGTTTCCTTTATATTTCATTTGCTGCTGAAGAAAAAGTAGTAAAAAAAAAATTCTCAGCCACCTTAACTCTCTTGCATGCAATATGAAGAACAGAAGCCTGTATCTTTCTTTGTTTGTATGTCATAATTCAAATAAACCAAACTATTTTCCTTTTATATTCTAATTAGCACTGTGGTTATTTGTTACTGGAAATGGAGCTTCCTGGTGAACATTTTTAAAAAAGTAATAGCAGAAAGCAGTAGTCAAAAACATACTTTTGCTGTCACTGTTTGTAAAGAACAATCAAAGTACTCATAAGAAGAATGCACATCTAATGAGGGTTTGATTCTTGATTTGTTTATAAGCTACAGGTCTAAAATAAAGTATTATATTAGTTTCTCCTAGAACTGAATGTTCTCAATTTAAGCTCATAACAATAAGCATCATAAAATGATTTTTGAACTTCCAAACAATAGTATCGTACAATTTTCATTTTAACATTAATGCTAAATGGAGATAATTTGGTTTATTTAAGATACATGAATATGAACTTTCAGAGTGCCCTACTATTAAATTCAACTTTAACTTGAGAGTATTTAGTTTCATGCTTTAGTTTCTTGATATTTCTAACAGTTTTGATATTTTCCTTATTGTAATGATGACATTGGGCATTGGTGAACTTCCATCCCTACCCATGTCCTCCAGATTAGCTCCTTAACTCCAATGTAGAAGCTGCATGAAATTTGAAATTTTAACTATGTAAGCATATATTTTTATGTGTGTATATAAACATATATGAGTATCTATATATGTGTGTGTGTGATACTTTCAAGTTTTAAAATATATTTTAATAGTATATGCCAAGTCAGCTTTTAAATGGTGACCTGGACCTAAGTTCTCAGGATACTGTGTGTCATGTCATGTATATCTCTTGGAATGCCTCCAAATTATCCAATCAGGAACATGAACTAAATTAAATACTTCAAAATTCATACTGTGGTGTCATTTTTATTATAATTTAATAATAATCAATTATCAAAGTATTCTTTCCTTTGATAAGATGTATTTTTTAAATCATTGCCTTGTTTTTTTATTAATTAGAGTGTATTCACTTTGTATCCCAGCTATAGCTCCTCCCTCATTCCCTCCCAATCTCACCCTCCCTCACTTATCTCCTCCCATTCACCTCCATTATCCTCCTCCCCTTCCCTCTGACCCTAGCCTATAAGGTATCATCAAGACTGGCTGCATTGTCTTCCTCTGTGGCCTGGTAAAATTGCTCTCCACTCAGGGAGAGGTGATCAACAGCCAGCCGCTGAATTCATGTCAGAGAAAGCCCCTCTTCTGCTTACAAGGGAACCCACTTGGAGACTGAGCTGCCATGGGCTACACCTCTGGAGGGGTTCTAGGTTATTTCCATGCATGGACCTTGTTTGGAGTAACAATATTAGAAAAGACCCCCATGCCCAGATTTTTTGGTTCTGTTGCTCTCCTTGTAGAGCTCCTGTCCCCTCCAAGTCTTTCTATCTCTCTCTTCTTTCATGAGATTGCCTTCACTCTGCCCAAAGTTTGGCTATGAGTCTCAGCATTTGCTTTGATACCTTGCTGGATAGAATCTTTCAGAGGCCCTCTGTGGTAGGCTGCTGTCCTGTTCCCAGTTTTCTCCCTCTTCCGATGTCTGTCTTATTTGCCTTTCTGAGTGAGGATTGATCATCTTACCCAGGGTCCTCATTCTTGTTTATCCTATATTATATGTCTAATATCCAGTTATAGGTGAGTATATACCATGTGTGTCTTTCTGCTTCTGGGATACCTCACTCAGGATGATCTTTTATAGTTCCCACCATTTGCCAGCAAATTTCACGGTTTCCATGTTTGTAATTGCTGAGTAATATCCATTCCTCTATTGAAGTACATCTGGGTTATTTCCAGGTACTTGATTTTTGACAAAGAAGCCAAACCTATAGAATGGAAAAAAGACAGTATCTTCAACAAATGGTGCTGGTCTAACTGGATGTCTACATATAGAAAAATGCAAATAGATCCACATTTATCACTCTGCACAAAACTAAAGTTCAAGTCGATCAAAGACCTCTACATAAAACCGGACATACCAAATATGATAGAAGAAAAAATGTAGAAGAGCCTTGAATTCATTGGCATAAGAGACAACTTCCTGAACAGAGCACCAACAGCACAGGCTCTAAGATCAACAATAAATAAATGGCACCTAATGAAAATGAAAAGCTTCTGTAAAGGAAAGGACACCATCATCAGAACAAAATGACAACCTAGAGGCTGGGAGAAGATCTTCACAAACCCTATATCTGACAGAGGGCTAATATCCAGAATATATAAAGAACTCTAGAAGTTAAAAGGCAACAAATCAAGTAATCCAATTAAAAATGGAGTTTAGAGCTAAACAGAGAATTCTCAATAGAGGAATATTGAATGGCAGAGAAACACTTAAGGAAATGCACAACATCCTTAGTAATCAGAGAAATGTAAATCAAAACAAATCTGAGATTTCACCTTATGCCAATCAGAATGGCTAAGATAAAAAACTCAAGTGACAACACATGCTGGAGAGGATGTGGAGAAAGGGGAACCCTCCTCCATTGCTGGTGGGAATGTAAACTTGTATAACCCCTTTGGAAATCAATCTGGTGCTTTCTCAGACAATAAGAAATAGTGCTTCCTCAAGATCCACCTATACCACTCCTAGGCATATATCCAAATTATGCTCAAGTATACAACCAGAATATTTGTTCAACCATATTTGTAGCAGCTTTATTCATAAGTCTTAAAAAACTTTTAATGAACTGAAATTAAACTCATTCAGACAGACATTTTACAAACAATAACAATATGGATTATCAGATCCTGCAGCTAATGTAATCTTCAATTTTCTAAACACACACACATATTTCTATAAAGTTTTCAAATAGTTTCACCTTTTAGTTTGTCATATCTTTCCAAATATTTATTTTTATTTTAACTTATGAGCATATTCATATTCCTTTATCTGGACATGTGTACATAAATACAGGTTCCCACTAAGGACAGAGGCATAACACTTGCTTGGATTTGAAGTGAACTTGGATCCTCTGCAAGAATAATGTCTTCTTGTAAGCACTGGGCCATCTCTCCAATTCCTTTGTCACATATATTTACATTGCAGTGCTATGAAGAACTAATATGCATAAAGTAAAAGAAATACTCCTTGTAACCAGCACAAATTAATGGCTCTCAGTAGTCTATATGTTCCTCACATATGCAAACAAATATGATGAAAAAATTACCACTAGCTACACAATGGGTGAAAAAAAACCTGTTGATTTCTAGATTTAAGAATAGTGTACTTAACCTTAAGTAAAAAGTTGGGCATGGCTATATCAGTGTATTTATTGTTTTTCAAATAAACCCCATTTCTTATTCATAGAAGAGAAATAAATTAGGCAAAAGTATAATCCTGAGATCTGTTTTTTGAGAATAGGTAGACCTTTTTCCTTTCTTTTTAATAATTTATTTTTAAATAATGTTTATTCACTTTATGTCTCATCTATAGCCCTTCCCTCTTCCCTTCCTCCATTCCTCATCTCCTCCCTTGCCCCTCCCCAAGTCCACTGGTAAAAGAGGTCCTCCTTCCCTTCCATCTGACCCTAGGTTATCAGGTCTCATCAGGACTGGCTGCATTGTCCTCCCTGTGGCCTGGCAAGGCTGCTCCCCCATCCGGGGGTGGAGGCCAAAGAGCCAGCCACTGAGTTCATGTCAGAGACAGTTCCTATTTCCGTTACTAGAACCCACTTGGAAAATGAACTGCCATGAGCTACATCTAAGCAGAGGTTGTAGGTTATCTGCATGCATGGTTATTGGTTCAGTCTCAGAAAAGAACCCTGTGCCCAGATTTTTGGTTCAGTTGCTCTCATAGTGGAGCTTCTGTTTTCTATATCTCCTTTCTTTCATATCTTTCCCTGCACTCTGCCCAAAGTTTGGCTATGAGTCTCAGCATCTGCTTTGATACCTTATTGGTAGTCTTTCAGAGGCCCTCTGTGGTAGGTTCCTGTCCTGTTCTGGGTTTTCTCCCTCTTCCTATGTCTGTCCTGTTTAGCTTTCTGAGTGAGGATTGATCATCTTACCAAGGGTCCTCCTTCTTGTTTAGCTTCCTTAGGTGTACAAATTTTAGTATATTTATCCTATATTATATTTCTAATGTCCACTTAAATGAACCAAAAATTCACAGTTTTTGTGTGTTTGTGGAGGAGCAGGAAATCATGAATCACTATGTAAATTGATTCCTTGATTTATTTTTACCCTACCAACCCATGCACACATACATACACACATATACACAAAATATTTTGAGTATGAAAATATATTTACAAGTTATTTTTAATGATAGAAGTTCAGAAGACAAATTTTATTTGAGACGACTACAGTAGAGGAGACCCTATTATGACAGAGAAAAGCTCAACGCCAAATGAAATATATAAATACTGACGTTCAGGGACAGAAAGAGAAAGTAATTGATTGAAAATTACTACCTCGGTGTGTGTGTGGGAGGGTGGGGGACAAGATGGCAGCGCCAGAAGAACACTGCATCTGAGGAGCAGGACAACATTTTCCATACAATGACCAAAAGACTGAACTCTGGGCCCTAAAACACCAGCAATCTTGTTTGCCAGGTGAGAGGAAACCTCCACGGCTTAGGAATCAGTCGGGTCCACTCTCAGGTCACCCAGCTAGAACCTGGAAGAGATCCCAGGTCGAGCAGGCACTAGGTCACCAGACCAGAGCCACAAGCCTGAGTGTCCTGATCACCTTCCTAGGCTGATCAGTGGGCACAAAAAACACCACAGACTGGAAGTTCCAGTTGCGAGAAAACCCCACAGGGAAGAATGGAAACGGTGCTGACTTGGGTCATCCAGGCTTTCCCTGGAAAAACTCTTACAGAACTGCTAGCCGCCATCACTGAACTGGGCTCCAGCCACAGGCACAGACAGTTGCTGTGCGCCCAGCTCTCTGGCACAGACAGAGCTGTGCGCCCCAGGTCAACAGAGACTGAGAGTCCCTATCCGGAGAAATCCTCACAGGGAACGAAGCAAAGGGCTTAGGCCACCCAGTGTATCCCTGGAAAAGGCCCCGCAGACTGGCCCAACCCAGGGACTTGCTGTACACCAGATATCCTGCTGTTACCAGGAGAGCTGGACCCACCCACCACAGATTACCACTTGGGTACTGGGGCACAGAGGCCCAACCTCGACCTAGAGAAGCTCAGAATCCCCGAGATCAACACTCAGATACTGCTCCAAGGGGTAACCAGTTATCCCTAACAAAACTGAGCAAACCATGGGACACACAGGTTAGAGCAGCAGATCACTAAATTTACAGCAAGAAACTCAGAAGCACAGCAGCTGTCTTCAGGACTTCTACAGGTGAGAGGAGAACCCTCTTGACTAACAAGGACGATAGTTACCACTCAGGTCTTTAGGCCTGAGGTGAGCAGTGGCAACTCCTGTAAAACACCGGCCATCCAGTGACTATACCCAAAAAGCTGAGAAGGCTTCTTTCAGGAAAAACCATCCTATTGCCAAGGGGATTCGCTCCACCACAGGATTCCAGGAACCACCAGAAACTAACTCCAAACACCTAAGATAGCCCAATGGGTAGAGGCCAGCATAAAAGCTCAACCAACAAAAGACAGAGCAATATGGCATCTCCAGAACCCATTTATTCAGGGGAAAGTAGTCCTGGACACCCCAGCATAATTGAAATTCAAGAAGACTACCTAACATCTATGCTCATGAATAGGATAACAGAGGAAACAAATAAAATGCATGAAGACCTAGAGGAAAATAAACTCAAACAGATTATAGCCATTGGTAAAGAAATAGAGGAAGATTAAAAAAAAAGATTATGGCCATCTGTAAAGAAATACAGGAAGCTGCAGACAAAGAGTTTGTGGCCTTTAGAAAGGAAATGCTTAAATCACTGAATGAAATAAAAGAAACAGAGGATTGTTCAAACAAACAGCTGAAGTAATTAAAGGAAAAACAGGGAAATATAGTCAGACAGGTGAAGGAAATAAAAAAAAAAACAGCTCAAGATCTGAAGAAAGAATTGGAAAAATTAAAGAAAACACAAATGCCAGAAATTGTAGAGAGAAAGAACTTAGGGAAAAAAACAGGAACTACAGAGGTTAGCATAACAATAGACTACAAGAGATGGAAGAAAGAATCTCAGGTGTGGAAGATACAATGGAAGAAATTGATGTATCTGTCAAACAAAATGTTAAATCTAAAAAATTCCTGACACACACCATCCAAGAAATTCAAGACAACATATAAAAGACAAAACCTAAGAATAATAGGAATAGAGGAAAAAGAAGATTCCCTCCTCCAAGGCCCAGAAAATATTTTCAATAAAATCATTGAAGAAAATTTCCCCAACTTAAAGGAGAGGCTAATAAGAATACAAGAGACCTACAGAACACCCAATAAATTATACCAGAAAAAAAAAATCATCCCACCACATAATAATCAAAACAGTAAGTATACAGAACAAAGAAAAAATACTAAAAGCTGCAAGGGAAAAAGGCCAAGTAACATATAATGGCAAACCCATTAGAATCACACCTGACTTTTCAACAGAGACAATGAAAGTCAGAAGGGCCTGGACAGATATCATGCAGACCCTAAGAGAACACAGATGTCAGCCCAGGCTACTATACCCAGCAAAACCCTCAGTCCTCATAGACAGAGAAAACAAGATATTCAATGACAAAAACAAATTTCAACAATACCTACACACAAATGTAGCATTACAGAAGACACTGGAAGGGAAAATACAACCCAAGAAAACTAGCTACTTTCAAGAAAACACAGGAAATAAAAGATCTTCAGGAGGTATCTCCATCCTTGACCTTAAGCTGTACTATAGAGCAACAATTATAAAAACTGCATGGAATTGGAAATCAAAATGACCCTGAGATTTTACCTTACAATCATCAGAATGGCCAAGATGAAAAACTCAAGTGACAACACATGCTGGAGAGGTTGTGGAGAACGGGGAACCCTCCTCCATTGCTGGTGGGAATGTAAACTTGTACAACCACTCCGGAAATCAATCTGGCGCTTTCTCAGACAACTAGGATCTTCTTCAAGATCCAGCCATACCACCCCTAGGCATATATCCAAAAGAGGTTCAAATACACAATAAGGACATTTGCTCAACCATGTTTGCAGCAGCCTTATTTGTAATAGCCAGAATCTGGAAACAGCCCAGATGCCCTCAACTGAAGAAGGGATGCATAAATTGTGGTACATCTACACAATGGAGTATTACTCCGCAGGGAAAAATAAGGAAATCATGAAATTTGCAGGTAAATGGTGGGACCTGGAAAGGATCATCCTGAGTGAGCTGTCCCAGAAGCAGAAAGACACACATGGTATACACTCACTCATATAGAGATATAATATAGGATAAACCTACTAAAATCTGTATATCTAAAGAAACTAATCAAGATAGAGGACCCTGACTAAAACGCTCAATCCCCATCCCGAAAGGCAAATAGGATAGACATCAGAAGAAGAAGAAAACAGGAAACAAGCTAGGAACCTGCCACAGAGGGCCTCTGAAAGGCTCTGCCCTGCAGACTATCAAAGCAAATGCTGAGACTTATGGCCAACTCTTGGGCAAAGTGCATGGAATCTTATATAATAAGTGGGAAATAGTAAGAGCTGGAGAGGAGAGGAACCCCACAAGGAGAGCAACAGAAGCAGAACATTTGAACACAGGGGTCTTCCCAGAGACTCATACTCCAACCACGTACCAGGCATGGCGATAACTTAGAACCCCTGCACAGATGTAGTCCATGGCAGTTTAGTGTCCAAGTGGGTTACATAGTAATGGGAAGAGGGACTGCCTCTGACATAATCTAATTGGCCTGTTCTTTGATCACCTCCCCCTGAAGGGGGAGCAGCCTTACCAGGCCATAGAAGATGACAATGCAGCCATTCCTGATGTGATCTGATAGACTAAGATCAGAAGGAAAGAGGACCACCCCTATCAGTGGACTTGGGGAGGGACATGCGTGAAGAAGGTGGAGGGAGGGTGGGACTGGGAGGGGAGGAGGGAGGGACTTATGGGGGGATACAAAGTGAATAAAGTGTAATTAATAAAATTAAAAAAGGATAAAAAATGGAGAAGGACAGATATGCATGGCCTTGAACTCATAGAGATCCACCAGTCTTTGCCTTTGAGTGTTGGGATTATAGACATGTGCTACATGCTCAGTCTTTATTTTCTTTTTTAATGTTTATAAATAATAAAATTGAAATTTCAATTAGCAGAATGAATTTATGGTATTAGTATTACTGTTGTTTTGAATGGCTAGCAGATCATCTCTCAATATAAACAGTTTGATCTCTGATAAAAAAAAAAATTACTACCTCAAGATTCAGCTATAGTACTCTTAGGCATATATCCAAAATATCCTCAAGTATACAACAATAACATTTGCTCAACCATGTTTGTATTAGCTTTATTCATAGTAGCCAGAATCTGGTAAAATCCCAGTTGTCCCTCAACTGAAGAATGATTACAGAAATTGTGGTTCATTTACACAATGGAATACTACTCAGCTATTAAAAACAAGGAAATCATGAAATTTGTCAGCAAATGGTGAGAACTAGAAAAAATCATCCTTAGTGATGTATCCCAGAAGCAGAAAAACAAACATGGTATATACTCACTTATAAGTGGATATTAGACACATAACATAGGATAAACATACTAAAATCTGTACACCTACAGAAGCTAAGCAAGAAGGAGATGATCAGTTCTCACTAAGAAAGGCAAATGAGGTGGACATCAGAAGAGGGAGAAAATAAGGGACAAGACAGGAACCTACCACAGAGGTCCTTTGAAAGACTCTGTCCAGTGAGGTATCAAAGCAGATGCTGAGACTCATAGCCAAACTTTGGGCAGAGTGCAGGGAATCTTATGAAAGAAAGGGGGGATAGAAAGACATGGAGGGGACAAGAGTTCTACGAGGAGAGCAAAAGTACCAAAACCTCTGATCCCAGAATATTTTCTGAGACTGATAATTCAACCAAGGACCATGTGTGGAGATAACCTACAACCCCTGTAGAGATGTAGCCAATGGCAGCTCAGTCTCCAAGTGGGTTCCCTAGTAAGGGGAAAAGGGGCTGTCTCTGACATGAACTCAGTGGTTGGCTCTTTGATCACCTCCCCCCTGAGGGGGAAGCAGTGTTACCAGACCACAGAGGAAGACAATACAGCCAGTCCTGATGAGACCTGATAAGCTAGAGTCACATGGAAAGGGAGGAAGACCTACCTCCCTTATCAGTGGACTGGGTGAGGGGCATAAGAGGAAATGAGGGAGGGAGTATGGGATTGTGAAGAGATAAGGGAGGGGTTTATAACTGGGATACAAATTGAATAAAATGTAATTAATAATAAATAAATACATTTTAAAAAGAAAATTACTAAGAAGGTCTTAAAGGCAGGAGTCATTGTTAAACTAACGTCATATGATTCTTGATCAGATGTTAACAACTGGAGATTTAGAGGTTGAATGACACTAAACTGATTTCATTGGGTTTTTTAAAAACCAGGTACGGCAGGCAAATAATAAAAAATAAATTAATTAACTTTTTAAAAAAGGAATGAAAGACTGGGACCTAACAAGAAGGCTCACAGATTCTGGTCTAAGGTTTGGTAAAAGAGTCATTTTTTGCACAGGAATACTGAGACACAAAATGATTGAGAATCTTGCTTAAAGTTATGCATATTACTGACTAAAGGCTCACCAGTACTCAGTAAATGTGTCTTTTACTAATAGCAGCCTTCCACAAAGCTTGAAGTTTATGATCTGCTTTCTTGATAAATTCATGGAGCAAAACTGCTTTTTTTTTTTTGTATTTTATTTTTTTCTTATCAGTTACATTTTATTAACTCTACCCCAGCCGTGTCCCGATCCCTCATTCCCTCCCAGTCCCTCCCTCCCTCCCTCCTCTCCACCGTGCCCCTTGCCAAGTCCACTGATAGGGAGGACCTCCTCCCCATTCATCTGATCCTGTTTTATCAGGTATCCTCAGGACTGGCTGCAAAGCTCTCCTCTGTGGCCTAACAGGACTGCTCCTCCCTTGGGGGATGGGGAGGCCAAAGAGCCAGTCATTGAGTTCCTGTTAGAAATAGTCCTTGTTCCCCTCACTATGGGAAACCAATTGGTTACTGAGCTACCACAGGCTACATCTGAGCAGAGGTTCTAGGTTACATTCATACATGGTCCTTGGTTGCATGTCAGTCTCAGAAAAGACCCTGTGCCCAGATATCGTTGGTCCTTGTGGAGCTCCTATCCTTTCCTCATCAGACTAACTCCCCTTCTTTCTTATGATTCCCTGTACTCTGCCAAAGGTTTGGTCATGAGTCTTTGCTTTGAAAACACTGCTAGTTAGAGTCTTTCCAATGCGCTCAGTAGACTCCTGTCATACGTTCAATTCACATCCCATCTGCCTTTCTAAACCAGGATTGATCATCTTACCCCATGTCCACTCTCTTGATTATCTTTTTTAGGTGTACAGATTTCATTATGTTTATTATATCTTATAGGTCTATATAAGTGAGTATATACCGTGTTTGTCTTTCTCCTTCTGGGATATTTCACTCAGGATGATCTTTTCTAGGTCCCACCATTTGCCTGCAAATTTCATGATTTCCTCCTTTTTGATTGCTGAGTAGTATTCCATTGTGTAAAAATACCACAATTTCTGTACCCATTCCTCCGTTGATGGACATCTGGGTTGTTTCCAGGTTCTGGCTATTACAAATAAAGCTGCTATAAACATGGTTGAGCAAATATCCCTTTTGTGTACTTGAGCAAACTTTGGGTATATACCTAGCAGTGGTATAGCTGGGTCTTGAGGAAGCACTATTCCTAATTGTCTTAGAAAGCGCCAGTTAGATTTCTAGAGTGGTTGTATCAGTTTACATTCCCACCAGCAGTGGAGGAGGGTTCCCCTTTCTCCACAACCTCTCCAGCATGTGTTGCCCCTTGAGTTTTTCATTTTGGCCATTCTGATGGGTGTAAGGTGATATCTCAGGGTCATTTTGATTTGCATTTCCCTGATGGCTAATGAGGATGAGCATTTCTTTAAGTGTTTCTCTGCCATTCGATATTCCTCTGTCGAGAATTCTCTGTTTAGCTCTGTTTCCCATTTTTTAATTGGATTACTTGGTTTGCTGCTTTTCAGCTTCTTTAGTTCTTTGTATATACTGGATATTAGTCCTCTGTCAGATAAAGGGTTAGTGAAGATTCTTTCCCAATCTGTAGGCAGTCGTTTGTTTTGATGACAGTGTTCTTTGCTTTACAGAAGCTGTTCAGTTTCATGAGGTTCCATTTATTGATTGTTTCTCTTAGAGCCTGTGCTGATGGTGTTCTGTTCAGGAAGTTGTCTCCTGTGCCAAGGAGTTCTAGGCTGTTCCCCACTTTTTCTTCTAACAGATTTAGAGTATCTGGTTTTATGTTGAGGTCTTTGATCCACTTGGACTTTAGTTTTGTGCAGGGTGATAAATAGAGATCTATTTTCATTTTTCTGCATGTGGACATCCAGTTGGACCAGCACCATTTGTTGAAGATGCTGTCTTTTATCATGTTAGGAGACTTACAACTGCACCTAGCTGGTGCTTGGATCTAGTTTCTTTCTTTTCTGTTTTTCTTACCTCAAATCTGCACCAATGTCTAATAACATCATCTTACATTCTTCCTAAGTGAATGCCATGAACTAGATTAAGAAAATGGATGTGATTTAGCTATCAACAAGATAAAGACAAGATTATGAGGTACTTTGAAGCAATTTTGGCTCTTATTCTGTCTAACTTGACTTGAATGCTGCTGCTTTGATCACTGCTAGACTGGACCGCTAGCTAGGATTTCTTTTTCTGCAACACTAGTATATATTTGAAGAAGAAAGAGAAAAATATCCACATTACTTTAAAATCCATTTAACAGCATCCCATTTGTTAAACATGCTCAAATTATAGTTCTTGAAATCTAGCCTCTGTCTTGTTTACAATTAGTAAAGAGAGCAACGTTGAGTGGAAATTGGGAGTTAAAATATACCTGCTGACTTTATAACTTACCACCAGTAATCACTACTTATATATTAGACTCTAGGCATTTGGTTTGGTTTCTTTTTCAGTTAAATTTAATTATGTGATTTGAAAAATAATAGATTGAGGCCTCACATTTAAAATTGACTGGGCACATAATTTGTTAAATTGTAATCTTTTAGAAATTAAAGTCTTAGAATTTTTACAATGATATAACCAAAAATTCCCAATGCTGATGAATCACTAAAATGTCAATTATCAATATGATTTTGAATATTCTTGTTATTGAGTCCCTCAAAAGCAAATTTATATATGCATATATATATATATATATTTACTTTGAACTATACTAAGTAACAATTCTAATCTAGTCAATTTAGTAACCACACTATAAGTTATTGCCTTTGAAGAATAATTACATAAACAGAAATATGTTAGTCTAAATTTCAAATTCTCAAATACTTTTGAAATTCTGGTTTTGATCATCATTGTGCTCTTTTAGCATCTTGCACATTGCAGGCAGTAGTTCTATATTTCGAAACTTAACTTTGATCCCTATATAAACATGTGAAGGAGAATAGTATAGATAACACTGTTGTCAATATATTTAGAGATATAGAATTGTCCACAGTTATAGTTACTACATAGCAAGGTCAAGAGTAAGTTTCAAGCTTTTATAGCACCTGGTACTCAGTGTTCTAACACCATATATTTCTTTAATATTCAATGTTTGTAAATCAAAGCAAGAAGTCTAAGAAAAGAGAAATTGTATTTATAGTTAATTAACACTAACCAAACAATGTTCTATTTGTAGACTTGCATATTTTTATGTAATGCTCCTTTTTAAAATAGTGTATATATAGCCTGATAAATATACATTGAACAATAAGTTTTTAAAAGTTGTAATATGTAAAATGGTTTGGGGTGGGTTATTGCATGCCAGAATATTTTTAAAGTGCCCCTTCACTAATAGTCTTCATATCATTGGAAAATACAGATATTTATTTTTAAGTTCGATGGCATTTTATGCTTATAACATACAATTTATAGAAAATGGTCTCCTGATTTATTATGAAAAATTAAAATTGAATTTATTAAAAGGTATTTGAATAAGACAAAAGTACAACTGGTAATGGTTTTTACTTTTCATTAGTTCACAGATGAGCTTTGTAAGTATTTTTTACCTGTGAAGTTTTGAAAGTTAATTGCTATTATCACATTGGTTCACTCTGAACATTCAAATAAATTTTCACTTCATGTTTGCATTAAATGAGGCTAAGATATGCTTAAATATTTATTCACAGTTATATCTTTGTTAAAGGAAATGAAGGCTTTTGGTGAAATGGTATTATCCTGCCAACTTTAATGTTTTGAGAAGCTAACTTTTAGGAATGTACAGTGGTAATGCTAACATAGTCTCTTAAATAGAGTCTCTCTTCCCTTAATGATCAGCACTAAGCTCTATTTAGAAAATATTTAGTTTTCTAAATTTCTCAATGTGTCTGTTTGCATATTGATTGAGCTGTAAGTACAAAAAATGCTGACAAAAAGTATTGTTTAACTTGTTCTACAATGTGAACCACTTCTAACTCATAATCTTATTTTGTACTGTGTGATATCTGATACCGCCAACTTCAATCTTTGGACTTTGGTGAACTCTGATCTCCCCAGGTTTTCAATGTTAGACTCTTAGCTGGTCAGTTTTTTCTCTCTCTCTCTATTTATATATGTAACCAAAATGCATATTATTACTGGAATTCAGAAGTCACTGAAAAGTGCTGTTATCCTTAAATACTACCCTGTAGAGTTTTGACATTTTTGAGACGCTACCATGACTTATTTACTATTGAATTAAAATAATATCAGACCTTTGTGATTTGATTGTTTGTAATAGATACTTTTATGTAAATACATGGTAAAATTTAAATAGCCATACAAACACCTTTACATTGTAAACTCCTTTAAGACATTTAGTTAAGCAAGCATCTGGATAATTTCTAATCTCTGCATTTGGATTCTATTTTCCTGAAAATTTTTGTCTACAATGCCATAAGCTGTGTGATCATGGCTTTTTTCAGTACTAGATGAAGAAAAGTATTGAGTACACTTAAAATAAAGTTCCTATGTCCTTACTATTTTGTTAATTTAATTTTTAGAGACAATTCAAATACCAGGTCTGAAATGACATAAAATTCCCAGTATTTTCTTTAAGTTGATAAAAGAATAGTACCTTTTCCTCAAAGGTGCAGTATTCTAGACCTTCTCATCAGATGATATAGTATTCCAGAAACTCCAAATAGAGAATGATAGCATTCAGAAGTTCACTTTTCCCCATCTTAAATCTTCTCTCATCATTGTAATTGGGTTGGCTTAGAGATTGGTTAATTTTCACTTAACAGCCTAATTTGCTACCAGACCTTTAGTCTAAATTGTACAAATTACCATGTTTATTTAGAAAACATTATTCCAGTGTATTTGAGCTAAGCAGCTGTGGTTTTGTTTTTGTTCTTTTTTTCTTTTTTAATTAAATTTTAATTTTTTTTAATTTTTTATGTGGTTTTGTTTTTTAAATGTTAAGTATCCCAAAACTTTCAGGAGAGGATGAGGGAGGGGTCTACAGCTGTGATGCAAAATGAATAAATTATAATTAATAAAAAATTGAAAGGAGCCTACAGCAGAGGGCCTCTGAAAGACTCTACCCAGCAGTGTATCAAAGCAGATGCTGAGACTCATAGCCAAACTTTGGGCAGAGTGCAGGGAATCATATGAAAGAAGAGGTAGTTAATAAGACCTGGAGAAGACAGGAGTTGCACAAGGAGAGCAACAGAAACAAAATATCTGGGCTCAGGAGTCTTTTCTGAGACTGATACTCAAACCAAGGCCCATGCATAGAGATAACCTAGAACCCCTGCTCAGATGTAGCCCATGGCAGCTCAGTATCCAAGTGGGTTCCCTAGTAATGGGAACAACGACTGTCTCTGATATGAAATCAGTGGCTGGCTCTTTGACTTCCCTTCCTTCACCCCAACCACCGAGGGAGAAGCAGCCTTGTCAGGATACAGAGGAGGACAATGCAGCCAGTCTTGCTGAGACCTGATAAGCTAGGGTCAGATGGAAGGGGAGGTGCATCTTCCCTATCAGTGGACTCAGAGGGGCATGGGTGGAGATGAGGGTGAGATTGGGAGGGAATGAGGGAGGGGGATACAGCTGAGATGCAAAGCAAGTAAAATGTAATTAATGTAAAAAAATAAAAAGTAATTAAAAAAACAAAAAAAAATAATTGATTAAAATAAAGAAAATGAGAAAGTAATTTTTGTGATTGTGGTATCTAGTTGCCAACCTAGGTGATTGTATGATTTAAGTTATCTATTGTAAAAATTAATTGCTGTATTATTATGAGCTTGCTTCATCTTTGTCATATTCAGATAAATGCTACATTATGCAGTCACTTAAAAATTCTTGAAACATTAAAAATCCAATCTTATCTTTAATTTTATTACTAATTATATAATAATAATCATAACTATAAAATAACAAAATTTCATGATTCTGACTATTTGATAGTTACTCACAAGTAATTTTTACCTGCGATTTAATTTAATATTTAAAAAAACAGGAAAAAACTAAGGTTATTTTTTGTTTCTATTCCACATAAGAAGAAATTAAAGCTGAAAAGATCAATAATCTTGTTAAGGTCAAAGAAGTAATCACTGATGGAGCTGGGATTAGAACTCAGCATCACAATTCCAGCATCCAGTGCTTCTAATCAATGTGCTATTCTGTATTATTAGTGTATGCCCTTTTATTTAGAGTCATAAAAGTTAGGGAAGGTCGTTAAAGACTGAGTTTAATATGTCAAAAATAAGACCCTTTGGTCATATGTAAACACCACCCCATTGTTCTATAAATTGCTTTGAGTATAGGTTATACCTTTTAAAATCATGCCTACATAAAAACTTTTTTTATTGAAATAAATGTAAAAAATTAAGGCTGCCACAGGAGAGATGATATACATACTAGCTTAGCTAGGACTTTGAAATAGCTTTAGCTCTAGCCATTAAGCACTCTACAAACATGTAGCATTTATTCCCTGCCTTCCTCCAATAGGCTTGCCCAGTAATAAAGCCACCTGGTTGTTTAAGAAGACTGATATCTTTCTTTAGAATAATATGTTAAAATTTTAGTAAATTAAAAAAAAACCTTAGCAAAAACCCACAAAAATATTTTAAAATAACTTTTAAGTGAACTGTACTGAAACAATAAATATCCGACATTTAAAACATATCCTATGTGTCAAAAAATATCACTAAAATCAACTGGAAGTTACTGTGCTTGTGTCTTTTTTTTATTATTTTATTTTTTTCTTATCAGTTACACTGTATTAACTCTGTATCCCAGCCATGTCCCGATCCCTCATTCCCTCCCAATCCCACCCTCCCTCCGTCATCTCCATCGTGCCCCTTTCCAGGTCCACTGATGGGGGGGACCTCCTCCCCATTCATCCGATCCTGTTTTATCAGGTATCTTCAGGAATGGCTGCGAAACCCTCCTCTGTGGCCTAACAGGACTGTTCCTCCATTGGGGGGTGGGGAGGTCAAAGAGCCAGTCATTGAGTTCCTGATAGAAATAGTCCTTGTTCCCCTCACTATGGGAAACCAATTGGTTACTGAGCTACCACAGGCTACATCTGAGCTGAGGTTCTATGTTATATTCATACATGGTCCTTGGTTGCATGTCAGTCTCAGAAAAGACCCTGTGCCCAGATATCTTTGGTCCTTGTGGAGCTCCTATCCTTTCCCCATCATACTAACTCCGCTTCTTTCATATGATTCCCTGTACTCTGCCGAAGTTTTGGTCATGAATCTTTGTATCTGCTTTGAAAACACTGCTAGTTAGAGTCTTTCAGATGCGCTCAGTAGACTCCTGTCATACGTTCAATGCACATCCCATCTGCCTTTCTAAACCAGGATTGATCATCTTACCCCATGTCTGCTCTCTTGATTATCTTTTTTAGGTGTATAGATTTCATTATGTTTTTCATATCTTATAGGTCAATATAAGTGATTATATGCCGTGTTTGTCTTTCTCCTTCTGGGATATTTCACGCAGAATGATCTTTTCTAGATCCCACCATTTGCCTGCAAATTTCATGAATTTCTCCTTTGTGATTGTTGAGTAGTATTCCATTGTGTAAAAATACCACAATTTCTATACCCATTCCTCCGTTGATGGACATCTGGGTTGTTTCCAGGTTCTGGCTATTACAAATAATGCTGCTATAAACATGGTTGAGCAAGTATCCTTTTTGTGTACTTGAGCAAAGTTTGGGTATATACCTAGCAGTGGTATAGCTGGGTCTTGAGGAAGCACTATTCCTAATTGTCTTAGAAAGTGCCAGATAGATTTCCAGAGTGGTTGTACCAGTTTACATTCCCACCAGCAGTGGAGGAGGGTTCCCCTTTCTCCACAACCTCTCCAGCATGTGTTGTCACTTGAGTTTTTCATCTTGGCCATTCTGATGGGTGTAAGGTGATATCTCAGGGTCGTTTTGATTTGCATTTCCCTGATGGCTAATGAGGTTGAGCATTTCTTTAAGTGTTATTCTGCCCATTCGATATTCTTCTGTCGAGAATTCTCTGTTTAGCTCTGTTCCCCATTTTTTAAGTGGATTACTTGGTTTGCTGCTTTTCAGCTTCTTAAGTTCTTTGTATATACTGGATATTAGTCCTCTGTCAGATAAAGGGTTAGTGAAGATTTTTTCCCAATCTCTAGGCAGTCGTTTTGTTTTGATGACAGTGTCCTTTGCTTTACAGAAGCTTTTCAGTTTCATGAGGTCCCATTTATTGATTGTTGCTCTTAGAGCCTGTGCTGATGGTGTTCTGTTCAGGAAGTTGTCTCCTGTGCCAATGAGTTCTAGGCTGTTCCCCACTTTTTCTTCTAACAGATTTAGAGTATCTGGTTTTATGTTGAGGTCTTTGATCCACTTGGACGTTAGTTTTGTGCAGGGTGATAAATATGGATCTATTTTCATTTTTCTGCATGTAGGCATCCAGTTGGACCAGCACCATTTGTAGAAGATGCTGTCTTTTTTCCATTGAATGGTTTTTGCTTCTTTGTCAAAAATCGAGTATTCATAGGTGTGTGGGTTTATTTCTGGGTCTTCTATGCGGTTCCATTGATCCTCCTTTCTGTTTTTATGCCAATACCATGCAGTTTTTATTACTATTGCTCTGTAATACAACTTGAGATCGGGGATGAAGATACCTCCAGATGATCTGTTGTTGTACAGGACTGTTTGGGAGATTCTGGGTTTTTTGTTTCTCCATATGAAGCTGAGAATCTTTTTTTCAAGGTCTGTAAAGAATTGAGTTGGTATTTTGATGGGAATTGCATTGAATCTGTAGATTGCTTTTGGCAGGAAGGCCATTTTCACAATGTTAATCCTACCAATCCATGAGCATGGGAGATCTTTCCATCTTCTGATAACTTCTTCAATTTCTTTCTTCAGAGACTTGAAGTTTTTCTCAAACAGATCTTTCACTTGCTTGGTTAGTGTCACCCCAAGGTACTTTATGTTATTAGTGGCTATTGTGAAGAGTGTTGTTTCCCTAATTTCTTTCTCGGCCCTTTTGTCTTTGGTATACAGGAGGGCTTCTGATTTTTTTTAAGTTGATATTGTATCCTGCCACTTTGCTGAAGGTGTTTATCAGCTGGAGGAGTTCTCTGGTTGAATTTTTGGTGTCGCTCATGTATATTGTTATATCATCTGCAAATAGTGACATTTCGACCTCTTCCTTTCCGATTTGTATCCCCTTGATCTCCTTTAGTTGTCTTATTGCTCTGAGTAGGACTTCAAGTACTATGTTGAAGAGATATTGAGAGAGTGGGCAGCCTTATCTTGTCCCTGATTTCAGTGGTATTGATTTAAGTTTCTCTCCATTGAGTTTGATGTTGGCTATAGGCTTGCTGTATATTGCCTTTACTATGTTTAGATATGTGCCTTGTATACCTGATCTCTCCAAGACTTTAAACATGAATGGGTGTTGGACTTTGTCAAATGTTTTTCAGCATCTAGTGTGCTTGTGTCTTAATTGTTCCATAAGACATTGATCAGAAGCTAGATGTTTGCATAGCACACACAGGCCACATGTTTGATCCACACACTACAGAGATTGATTAGTAATAAATGATGAATGAATATATCTTCTTGTGAATAAAACAATTGTAATTTTTGCTGTACTGGAAATCAAACCCAGGATCTAGCCAAATGCTATATCCTTATCCCTAAGTAATTTACTTTTAACTATAGTCAGAGAAATGACTTGAATTCCTAATTGCTCTACAGCAGTCATTCTCTAAGCAGAGGTCATGCATCTAGTAGTTTTACCTACTAAAGCCTTGGGCACTCTCCCCAACTATACTGGAACCAAAGCTCCAGGAGTGACTCAGGAATCTCTTTTAACATTCCCCTTCCCACAGATGCATACTGCAATTTGAGACCGGTGGTCTCCTATGTTCATTTCCATATAAGTCAAACACTTTTTCTGAGATTACAGAAGCAAACATTAGCATACCCAGATTTAGATCTGACTTTATTATGTTTAGTAGAAAATAAAACACAAGGGTCTGGAGAGATGTTTCTGAGTTGGTAGAGTACTTCACTAGAATGCATGAAGCCGTCCTAATCTTCGGGATAACATAAACTAGACCTGGTGGTACATCCCAGTAATCTGAGCACTTGGGAGCTGGAGGCAGACAGATCAGAAGTTCAAGGTCATTTGTTTGCTGCATATCGTGTACAATAATTACCTAAAATACATGAGACACTGTTTCAGAAAATAATGTAAACCCAAAGGGTCTACAGACCAGCATTCATAACAAAAAGAATCTGCATTTACACTAGGAAATGACCCAATCTGCATCTACGTATTTTATCTCACCAACTAACACAAAGATGTCTGATATTTTAAAAGCCTGGTCCACGGATTGGGGAGAACCTCCTCCCCTTTCGTCTGGCCCTGTTTTATCAGGTATCTTCAGGGCTGACTTCGAAGTCCTCCTCTGTGGCCTAGCAGAACTGCTCCTCCCTTGGGGGGGTGGGGAGTCAAAGAGCTCCCCAATCCATGGACTTGGAAAGGGGCAGGGAGAAGCTGAGGGAGGGAGGGTGAGTTTGGGAGGGAATAAGGGAGCGGGATACAGCTGGGATACAGAGTTAATAAAATGTAACTAATAATAATAAACAATAAAATAATGTAAAAAAGTAACTAATGAAATATTCTTTAAAAAAAAAGCCTGGCATACTATACTAAAATGTAGCCATTTGTTGTGCATTATCCAGGTCTACCAGGTTCAGAAGGTCCCCGTGGTCCCCCTGGAAATGCAGGTATTAAAGGAGAGAGGGGAAATCCAGGCCCACCTGGGCCACCTGGCTTACCTGGTTTTAAAGGAGATCAAGGACCACCTGGACTCCCGGTAAGAAACGAGAATAGGCATTTGATGACAGAATAGTGTGGGTGACAGCTTTCAAAGTGGGGGTTCTGAGTTGCAGAATTTTATTAACCTTTACCACCTGTCTCACTATAGAGTAAAGAGAAAAGATAAGGCAAGGTTCATAGTATTCCCACTAAAGTGTCTTTGCTGTTTCATACTAAAAGGGTTTTGGTGAAAGCAAACCTATGATGAGGAAACTCACATATGCACATTAGTGCATTGCATTTGGGGTGAATACACACAAAGGGAAGTAATTAGACTTAGGGTCAGGTTTCAGTTCTGCTACATGTATTTCCTTTGAATCTACGAGGAAAAAGGCATTTCAGTTCTCTCTCTTTACTTATATTTATTTATTTTGTATTTATTTATTACAATTTATTCACTTTATATCACAACCATAGCCACCCCCCTCCATCTTCTCCCAGTCCAACCCACTTTCTGTCTTCTTCTCCTATGCTCCTCCCCTGGCCCACTGATAAGGAAGGTCCTAGGTCTTCTCCATGCATGGTCCTTGGTTGGAGTGTAGGTCTCTGCAGGTCCCCCTTGGCCAAGTTTTTTGGCTCTGATGGTCTCCTTGTGGAGCTCCTGTCCCTTCAAAGTCTTCCTATCTCCCCCTTCTTCCATAGGGGTTCCCGCACTCTTAGCTTCTCCAGTTACTCCTGTGTTTTCTGTCTTGGTTTGAATGACTCAGAGATTCATTCAAGCAGATTCTTAGTAGACAGCCTATACTTTCTGGGATGTCTTCTAATTGTGAAGTCCTCCTAACAAACAGAAAAGATTATCTGTAAAGTAGTAATCCTTAACATTTTTCCAGTATTTTATTTTTATTTTTTTCCATACCATCATTCTTCTAGCTACCTAGATTTAAACATTTAATCCTCCCATTGCTTGTTCTGTAGTTATTTACACACTAATTCTTCTCCTATGTACTCTAATTTACTACTAAGGAGGCAGATGCAGGTAGATCTCTGATTTGGAGGCCAGCCTTGTCTACAGAATGAGTTCCAGGACAGCCAAAGCTACACAGAGAAACCCTGTCTCAAACAATAACAACAAAATTCTTTCATATAATCACAGTGCAGTTATCAACTTCACAAAATTGAACAGAAATCAAATACTGTGTCTCTTTAATCTTTTATTATATAAAATATTTCATTAGCTTTTTTCTTTCATAACTTTACACTTAAAGTGTAACCTCTACCCACTTTTAAAATAGAATAACTTCTTTTGTATAATTTGTTATTTTTAATTAGATTCAGGTTATGTGTCATTGAATAGAATACTACAAGAGTGATATTGCATCCTCTTATAGGCTTATGATGTCCATCCATTGCGCATCTGTGACTTATTGTAACTTATGAGGTTATTTTAATAACCTAATCAAGCTGTCACTATTTCCCAGTGGTCACTACTTCCCCCTTTTCAACTTAAAAGAAATACAATAGGAAGGTACTTTAATACCACACAAAAGTACTGTCCTCATTAAAAATTCCCCTTCAGTTTAACATCTGTAAATGAGTTCTGTCTGGAAAATGTCTACCGGGTTAATGGCAAAATGACGACTTTGTAAACTTGGTACTGTTTCCACATGTACAATTTAGCCCTACTGTAGGCAAGAATATCTCTTCTATTCTGTGTATTCACACATTTATTATGAATATGGGTGTATGGTTTCTCTTTCCCAGTGATTGATAAATTTTTAAACTGTTGTGTATTTTGATATTCACATTGTCCCAGATTTGATAATAACATCAAACTGAATCCAATGATATTCTGCAATGCTTCTTAAACCACCTTTTCTTTGACACTTTGTTTTGACATAAAAATACATTTTCACCCTAGTTCCATTTGATACCTGTAATTAAAAGCTTCATTGTTTTACAGTTAGTGTAGTCCAGTAGCTTCTTCAATCATTTTGACATTGTATGTTCTTCCTTTATATTCTTGAACTATTTTCCCTCTTGCTTTCTATACTACTGGTGGCTCCTCAACCTAATTAATGGTTTCTAGATTATGTTCATAAGTCTTTTAGACTTTATCATTTTTATGTATATTATTCTAATCTTAGTATCTATAACAAAAAGAAAGTATTTGTTAATAACCATCACTTACAAAATGACCAATATCATCAATTTTCCATGTAATTAGCATGAACTTTGTATTTTGATCCTTACTGCAACTCCATAAAGTAGACATACTAATATTTTCTCCATACTACAAAAGAGAAAACTATTGATGAAAGTCACAAAGTAGTAAGAAGCAAAGTTAGAATTTGAATAATTCAAGTTAACTGAAAAAACTTTCTAAGCCAATGTGTAGTACTTGAATCTTCATTCTCCTCTTCCACTTCTTTCTAGTTTTATTTCTAACAGCAATGTTTTCATTGATTTAGGGGAAACCTGGCCAACCAGGTCTCAATGGAATGAAAGGAGATCCTGGTCTCCCTGGTGTTCCAGGATTTCCAGGTATTTGAAAGGATGTTTTAAGATTTTTCTTTTATATGTTGAAGTACTTTATTTATTCTTTGAACATTCCATGTATTATTCTCACATGCACCTCCACTACCTTCCTTCAGCTCACCTCATTTGTTTCTCTCTAAAGTAAAGTTTTCTTTTCTTGTTAATTACTTTATTATCATTATTATTTTATCATTACTAGTAGTGGTGGTGGCAGTAGTAGTGGTAGTAGTAGTAGTAACCAACACCCTAAGTCAAACTAGTGTTGACCATATTTATTAATCTCCTTTGGAAAAATCTATTTTTTCTAATTTTTCTATATACAGGCTGTCTTGTTTCCTTTTTCATGTTATTTTATTTTATGTATCATCTTTCCAGGAATGAAAGGACCTATTGGAATACCAGGCTCTACTGGCCCTGATGGGGAACCAGGCCTTACTGGGCCCCCAGGTAAGAATTTTTCTTCCTAGTTTTCTTCTTCTAATGTCAATCTTATTTGCCTTTCTGAATGGGGATTGAGCATCTTCATCAGAGTCCTCCTTCCTGATTAGTTTCTTTGGCTGTACAGATTTTAGTATGTTTATCCTACATTAGATGTCTAATATCCACTTGTGAGTGAGTATATACCGTGTGTGTCTTTCTGCCTCTGGGATACCTCACTCAGGATGATCTTTTCCAGTTCCCACCATTTGCCTGCAAATTTCATGATTTCCTTGTTTCTAATTGCTGAGTAGTATTCCTTTGTATAGAAGTACCACACTTTCTGTATCCATTCCTCAGTGGAGGGGCATCTGTGTTGTTTCCAGGTTCTGACTATTACAAATAAAGCTGCTACAAACATGGTTTAGCAAATGTCCACAGAGGGCCTCTGAAAGGCTCTACTCAGCAATGTATCAAAGCAGATGCTGAGACTTGTGGCCAACATTTGAGCAGAGTGCAGGGAACCTTATGAAAGAAGTAGGAAATAGTAAGACCTGAAAAGGACAGGAGCTCCACAAGGAGAGCAACAGAACCAAAAAATCTGAGCACAGGGTCTTTTCTAAGACTTATAACTCCAACCAAGGACCATTTATGGAGATAACTTAGACCCCTGCACAGATGTAGCCCATGGCAGTAGAGTATCCAAGTGGGTTTCATAGTAATAGGAACAAGGACTGTCTCTGACATGAACTGATTGGCCTGCTCTTTAATTACCTCCTCCTGAGGGGGAAGCAGCCTTACTAGGACACAAGGAAGACAATGCAGCCACTCTTGATGAGACCTGATAGACTAGGATCAGAAGGAAGGGAAGGAGGATCTCCCCTATCATTGGACTGGGGAGGGGCATGGATGGAGAAGGGGAAAGAGGGTGGGGTTGGGAGGGGAAGAGAGAGGGATACAAAGTGAATAAATTATAACTAATAAAAATTAAAAAAAATAAAAATAAAAAGAATTTTTCTTCTCCTAAGCTTTTTATGCCTGATACTTAGAAACGTGAAAGAAATAAAAGCACACACCTACAGGCACCTGATTTTTGACAAAGAAACCACAACCACACAAGGGGGAAAAAATCAGCATCCTCAACAAATGGTGCTGGTCTAATTGGATGTCTACATATAGAAAAAAATACAAATATATTCATATTTGTCACCTTCCACCAAATTAAAGTCCAAGTGACCAAAGACCTCAGTATAAAACGAGATGCACTAAATCTGTTGGAAGAAAAAATAGGGAAAGAGCCTGGAAATCACTGGCATAGGAGACAACTTCCTGAAGAGAACAGCAACAGCTCAGGTTCTAAGATCAATTATTAATAAATGGGACCTCATGAAACTGAAAATATTCTGTAAAGCAAAGAACATTTTCATCAGAACAAAATGACAACCTACAGACTGGGAAAAGATCTACACCAACCCTACATCTGACAGAAGGCTAATATCCAGAATATATAAAGAACTTAAGGAATTATACACTAAAAACCAAAAAAAAATCCAATTAAAAATGTGGCACAGAGCTAAACAGAGAATTCTTAATATAGTAATATCGACTGGTAGATAAACACTTAAAGAAATGCTCAGTATCCTTAGTCATCAGGGAAATGCAAATCCAACAACTCTGAGATTCCATCTTACACTGATCAGAATGGCTAAGATCAAAAACTCAAGTGACAACACATGCTGGAGAGGGTGTGGAGAAAGGGGAACCCTCCTTCATTGCTGGAAGGAGTGCAGACTTGTACAACCACTTTGGAAATAAGTCTGGTGCTTTCTCAGACTATTAGGAATAGTGCTACCTCAAGATCCAGCTATACCTCTCCTGGAAAAATACCCAAAAGATGCCCCACCATTCAACAAGGACATTTGTTCAACCATGTTTGTAGCAGCTTTATTAGTAATAACCAGAAGCTGGAAACAACTTAGATGTCCCTCAGCAGAGGAATGGATGCACAAATTCTGGTACATTTACACAATGGAATACTACTCAGCAATTAAAAACAAGGAAATCATGAAAATTTCAGGCAAATGGTGAGAACTAGAAAAGGTCATTCTGGGTGAAGTAACCCAGTATCAGAGAAACACAAATGATATATGCTCACTTATAAGTGGATATTAGCCATATAATATAGGAGAAACATTGTAAAATCTATAGCCCTAAAGAAGCTAAACAACAAGGAGGACCCTAGGGAAGATGCTTAATCCTGGTTCAGAAGGGCAAATTGTATACACATCGGAAGTAGGAAAGGGCAGATAACAGGACAGGAACCTTCCACAGAAGACCTCTGAAAGACTCTACCAACCAGAGTATCGAAGGAGATACTGAGACAGGTGACCAAATTTTGGGCAGAATCCCAGAATCCTTATGGAAGAAGAGGGAGATGATAGGACCTGGAGTGGACAGGAGCTCCACAAGGAGAACAACAGATCTGAAATACTGGGCCCTGAAGAGACTGATACTCCAACTAAGGATCATGCATGAAGAGGGCCTCGACTCCTTGTTCAAAGGAAGCTCACTGGTTGCTCAGTCTCAAGTGGTTGCCCTAGTAAGGGTAGCAGAGGCTGTCTCTGACATGAACTCAGTGGCAGGCTGTCTGATCAACTCCTCCTGGGGTGCAGCCCTTGCCAGGCCATGGAGGAGAAGGATGCAGCCAGCCTTGATAAGACCTGATAAAGTTCAGATAGAAGGGGAAGAGGTCCTCCCCTATCAGGAGACTAGGGAAACGGTGTAGGGGAGGAAGGAGGAGGGTAGAATGGGTGCTGGGAGGAGACAAGAGAGTGGGCTACAGAGGGGATACAAAGTGAATAAATTTTAATAAATAAATATATAAATAAAATTAAATTAAAAAAAAAACAAGGACACAGAGGAGGACTTTGCAGCCAGCCCTGAAGATACCTGATAAAACAGGGCCAGACGAAAGTCCCCAATCCATGGACTTGGAAAGGGGCAGGGAGAAGCTGAGGGAGGGAGGGTAGGATTGGCAGGGAATAAGGGAGCAGGATACAGCTGGGATACAGAGTTAATAAAATGTAACTAATAATAATAAACACAGGGAACTTCCTAGAGACTCATACTCCAACCAAGAACTATCCATGGAGATAACCTAGAACCCTGACAATGCAGCCACTTCTGATGAGAACTGATAGACTAAGATCAGAAAGAAGGAGAGGAGGACTTGGGGAGGGGCATGCATGCAGAAAGGGGGGGGAAGGGTGGGACTGGGAGGGGAGGAGGAAGGGGCTTATGGGGGGATACAAAATGAATAAAGTGTAATTAATAAAAGTTAAATAAAAATTTAAAAAATGTTCTATAAAAATAATAAACAATAAAAAATATAGCTTCTTGAAAAACTTCCACACTGATTTTCCAAGTGGCTGTACAAGATGTACTTTCACCAGCAGTGAACATGTGTTCATCTTTTCTCACATTCATGTCAGCACTTATTATTTTGTTTTTTGTTTGTTTGTGTTTGTACATGTTATATGTGTATATACATTTTATTTATATTCTAGGCATTCTGATTGGTTAAGATAAAGTCCCAAAGTGTTTTAATTTGCATTTCTCTGTTGGCTAAATATATTAAACGTTTTGAAATGATTCTCAGCCATTTATATTCTGTGTTTAGTGAATATATGTTTAAGATTGCTTAATCCTGGGAATTTTTGCTTTAATGTGTATACAATTTCCCTTTATCTCTGATCAGTTTTGTTTTTTAAATCTATTTCATCAGATATTAGAATACCTACACTATGCTTATATTTTTTTGGATCCATTTTTTTAGAATACCTTTTTCTATCCTTTTACTCTAACATGGTATCTGTCATTACTCATTAAGTATATTTCTTAGAAGTAACAATAAAAGATTTATCTTGTTTTCTGATCCAAACTATTAATCTGTGTTACTTTATTGGAGAACTGTGAACAATAAAAGTTATTATTGAATAGTAGACATTTATTTCTGATACTTTGCTCTTTTGTGATGTTTTATTTTTTATTAATTACAGTTTATTCACTTTGTATCCCAGCTGTAGACCCCTCCTCTATCATCCCCTACCAATCCTACCCTCCCTCCCTCTTGTTCTCCCATGCCCCTCCCCCAGTCCAATGATAGGGGAGGTCATCCTCCCTTTCCATCTGACTCTAGTCTATCAGGTCTCATCAAGACTGTCTTCTTTGTCTTCCTCTCTGGACTGGTAAGGCTACTTCCCCCTCAGGCGAAGGTGATCCAAGAACCAGCCCATGAGTTCATGTCAGAGATGGTCCCTGGTCCTATTATGGGGGAACCCTTTTGGATGCTGAGCTGCCTTGGGCTCCTTTAAGCTTCTTTTCATTCAACATTCTAGAATTTTTTTTGTTTGTTCCTTGTGCTTGGAATCTTCATCCTTTTCTTCTGACCTCAGTATTCCCGGAAACATGATCTCTAAAGCTAGCTTATGGATCATAGATTCTTTAACTACATTTTTATCATAAAAAGTTTTCCTTTCTCCTAGAATAACTGATAGTTTGGGTGTATATACCAGCTGGGCTGGTGTTTTGGTTTTTTTTTTCATAACTTGAGTAACATCATTCCAATCAATTCTAGCTTTCTTGGTTTCTACGAAAAAAATCAGCTGTTATTCTGACACTATATGTGATACGGTCTTTTTTGCTTACAACTTTTAATACCTTTTCATTCTTTTGTGTATTTCTTATTATTTATTATGGGGAATGTGTTTTCTGACCCAGTATATTTTGATGTTCTCTATCCTTTCTGGAATTTGATCTCTTTCCTTATATTAGGGATATTTTTTTCTATGACTTTGTTGAGAATAATTTCTTTGTTTTTTATCTAAGTTTCTTCTTCTTCTAAAGTTATTATTCCTAGATTTGGCCTTTTCATGGTGTGCCAGAATTCCTGTATCCTCCATTCTTGGAATTTTTTGAATTTGACATATTTTTGGCTGAGTGATCCAATTATTCTACCTTTTCTTTAAAACTTAATATTCTTTCTTCGACTTGGTCAAGTCTAATGGTAAGGCTTTCATCTGTTTTTTTTTAAATTTCTGAATTTTCATTTCAAGATTTATTTTATTTTGTCAGATATTCTATCTCTTTATTAAATTCTATTTTGTATGTTGACTTGTTTTTATTATTTCATTTAACTCTTTGTGTTTTTGAAGGATTGATTCCAGAATTTATTAATATCTTTTCAAGTCTCTTGCTAATTCTCATTTTTACTTTTTTCAAATACTGTCTTAAAAGTCATCTGAGTCAATTATCTCAGGGAACATTATTATGTGAGTACTAGTATTTGGTGGAGACTTATTGTTTAGGTTATTGATGTTTCTATATCTCTGATGAGGTCTTGGTATCTGGAATTTGGTTTTTAGTTCAGTTAATTTCTTGGTATGGGAATATTATCTTTCCTTTGTTGAGTGGCTACTTGAAGTTATTTTTTCTATAATCCCAAGTTATCAAGGGTGAGGCCAGCTGTATAGGACTTAGCTCAGCTGAAGCTAAGTGAATTTTCTAAGCACTCAAATAAAACTTCTGTAGAGTTGAAAGATCCTTACAGCAGATCTTCAGGAATGTTGAGGGAAGGTTCTCAGGACTGATCCTCAAGCAGTGATTGCTAGTAGAATTTATGATACAAGTCTAAGACTTCTACCTGAATGAGTGAAACAGGATTGGGGAGTAGGAAGTAGGATGCATATCTAGTGCTACTCCCTGGAGATTGATAGTTTTCAAATCATGGGAAAGGGTGAAGTTGGTAACTAGAGTCTAAAGTCTTGCTTAGAAAAGGGATCAGTAGCACATGACAGCAATGGGTGAAACTGGCAGATAGAACTGGCAGTTGTGACCTAGACGTTCTGGCTAGAGATGAGGAGAGCAAGGGTTCTGAGCATGGAAGAATGGAGCTATCTGCAGGAGTCTGGAGTTTACATCCTGAGGAAGGACTCCTGGATGATGGACCAGAAGGCTGGTATGGGCTGATTTTAATCAATTTTCATAGTAAAATAATTGCAGTTTCCCCAAATCCATTTCTGCTTGATGTGGCAGCAGTTAAGTACTCTTTTCATTTATTTGTTTGTTTGTTTGTTTAATCATACAAATACATCTTTTGATCTTCGGCCAATTTGGCATCTATTTCTTCTGACATTTCTCTTCACCGCCTTCACTTTTATGTTTTTGCTTCTCAGGTCCTCCTGGATTGCCTGGTCCTTCGGGACCGAGCATTATAATCAAAGGAGATCCTGGTCCTCCGGGAGTTCCTGGCCAACCTGGATTAAAAGGTCCACCAGGACTTCCAGGCCCTAAAGGCTTACCAGGTACCTTTACAGATCATTATTTAAGACCTATCTATTTCTCAGGCTCAGTGGCACAAGCCTGCAATCCCAGGACTTAAGGAGGCAGTAGGATTTCTGTGAGTTTGCAGCCAGTCTGGTCTACAGAGTCCACTACAGGCAATGACATATAGAGAAACCCTATCTCAGAAAAAATAAAATTAAATTTTAAAAAGACCTATGTATTTGAGAACATCCTCTTGATCTGCTACTTACAAGTAAAAAGTTTGTCTCTGACAATGATAGTCCTAACAAGAAATAGAATGCCAGGATACTACAGATTTTACTTTCCTTTTTCTTGAAAATGATAAATCTCATGCCCAAACATCCATTAGGCCCAGCCAGATTTCTTTTAACTACTCTGGGCACGCTAATTTAAATGGCTTGATCATATTAAAATCCATTTTTTTTTCCTGTAGGTACAATTGGTCCTCCAGGAGATCCAGGACGCAATGGACTCCCAGGCTTTGATGGTGCAGGAGGGCACAAAGGAGACCCAGGTCTGCCAGGACAGCCAGGTAAAATGACTAAAACAGTGCTTCTGGCTGTGATGTTTATACTTTTAAAGCCTCCTGATATCCTTGGAGCTTTGATAATGTCTATGGATAGAGCAAATCCGGAGCTGGGAAAAAAAAATAGGAAGGTACATCCAAAAAGGTACGCTATACCACACAAATATAAAAATGTTGCCTTTGCTTTTATACATATTTGTATATTTTCTATAGAAAGCACTAGAAATCCAAGATACTTCCAGGTACTCAAAATAATTACTTGTTCAACTATTTTTATTTTTGTTTAGTGGCAGTTTAAACTCAGTGCTTGAGCATGCTGCGGAGGCTACTATTGAGACACATTCCCAGCTCCATGCAACTAATTTTCAATGTGTTTATTTAAATTCATCATCTACTTTAGAACACTCTTTAATCTTTCTTCGTTTTGTGACATTACTGAAGATAATTTCCCTCATAGAATGCAGTAAATATAGATGGAAAATTTAAATGACCACCAAAGAACTTTGAAGACTGTGGTGAAATCTCATGATGAGATGTATTGATATACAATTTTTTAAGTTAGTCATTACTATATGCTCTTTAAAATATTAACTTTGGTATCTGCTAAATGTATTTTATCTTCTTCTTTTGTTTATTGACTCAATATATCACTATAATCACTATTGGTCTAATCTTTACAGTGTAGCCTGGTTGGCTCCCAAATCATGGCAGTCCTCTTACTTCAGTCTCCTGAGTACTGAAAATCAACTTCCTAGATGTCTATCTGAAATTAACCTACTTCCAAAAAGAATTTGATTAAACTTATAAAAATACATTAATATGATTGCTAAAATAAAAATAAAAGTCAGACACTGGTGCGACACACCTTTAGTCCCAGCACTTTGGAGGCAGAAGCAAGCAGATCTCTAAATTCAAGGCCAGTCTGGTCTACATAGTGAGTGCTAGGACAACCATGGTTACACACACATACACACACACACACACACACACACACACACACACACACAAACCCATCTCAAAAAAGAAAAGAAAAAAATAGAGGATTACAAACAATAGATTGTTAATATGTTAATGACTCTAGGTAATATAGATATAAAACAAGGTAACATAAACACAAAGGATTTGTATTAGAAAAAGTTATCATCGGTGAAAAAATAAAGTAGTGAGATGTGGGCCATCCTAGAGCCAACACTGTCAATTCAGTAACTTTGTGTTACCAGAGAATGAACAAACTAGTGACATCTTTATCACAGGCATTGCTATGAAGTGTCCTAAAAGCAAAAAGCAGCACACAAAGTAATTAAAGGCCTGGAAAGAGAATTTTTAAATGAGCTCATGCAAAAAGGAGCCAGTGGCATATTAAAATGTTGCCCTTTGAAGGCTTTTAAGAATGAGTTACCTATTTTCTAAGCAAGTAGCCTTCAGAATAATTCTTCAGATGTATTTTTTGGCACTGAAGCTGGAAGAACTATGGAAACTATACCCTTCTTTTCCTATTGAAGAACAAAACAATTAGCTGAAATTTGGTCATAAAATTCAAACTCCTGTAGCATAGCAAGTGAATAGATAACAAACATACTGGCTTCACATAGGCATCACTTCTTCTTACCTAAAATTCTGTTCTAGAATTTTAGTGTTTAGTGTCTTCAGCCAATGCCAGGAGGAAATAAATGCATTTAAATCTCTTGGAGAGCAAAGAAAACAATCTCATTTGTCTCTCTGTTCATTATATCTGACAGTGCTTTTATAGATAGCCTATAAATACTTAATAAATTAAGTAATCAAATTAAGTCATTATACTTTGTTAATAGCCACCATAATGGTTCAGAACTTATTTAATCTTGTACACAAATGGTTTCATACAAATAGGTAGCCATGGATTGGATGGTCCCCCAGGACTAGATGGATTGCAAGGACCTCCAGGTCCACCTGGAACCACCTCTGTTGCCCACGGATTCTTCATCACACGCCACAGTCAGACAACAGATGCCCCACAATGCCCACAAGGAACAGTCCGTATCTATGAAGGCTTTTCTCTTCTGTATGTACAAGGAAATACAAGAGCCCATGGTCAAGACTTAGGTAAGATAATTAGCATCTAATGTCTTTCTATGCATTTTGTATTTATTTTTTAAATCTTAGGTTCTAGAGTGACCTTGAATAAAATATATAACTTTATTATTTGGGGCCTTCAAATTGAAGAACATATCAAAGGCAAATAACTAGAGCCACTTTAAATCCTATTTATTTATTTATTTATTTATTTATTTATTTATTTATTTATTTATTTTTTACAATTTATTCACTTTGTATCCCAGTTGTAGGCCTCTCCCTCATCTCTTCCTGATCCCACCCTCCCTGTTCCTCAGCTATCAATCCTTCAAGGTCCACTGATAGGAGAAGTCCTCCTCCCCTATTGTCTAACCCTAGCCTATCAGGTCCCATCAGGACTGCCTGGATCCTCTTTCTTTGTGACCTGTCTAGGTCACCGTACTTGGGGAAAAGTGAACAAGGAGCAGTCATCTGAGTTCATGTCAGAGACTGTCTCTTCTCCCCTTACTAGGGAAACCATATGGAGACTGAGCTGTCTATGGGCTACATCTGAGCAGGAAGGGGGTCTAGGTTCTCTCTACGTATGGTCTTTGGTTGATGCATCAGTCTCTGCAGTCCCACCTGGACCCTGCTTTTTTCTGGTTTTGATGGTCTCCTTATGTAGCTCCTGTCCTCTTCAGGTCCTTTTATATCTCACTTCTTCCATAAGATTCCCTTTGCTCCGTCCAAAGTTTGGCTGTGAGTCTCTGCATCTGCATTGATCCCCTGCTGGTTCACTATAAATTTTAAATGAATAATTTTAACTTCAAATTAAAAGCATTGTAGAGAGCACAAGTTACCATTTTTGGTTTAAAGCAAGATGACTTCAGAGCCATGTTTCCTTTTATTTAGTTTGGTAAGGAAGCAGTTGTCCTAGGTTCTCTACAGTATAGGAGCTGATTGATTACACACTGTAATTTATGGGTGATAGATTCTTATGTGACTGGAATACATTAAGTTGGAAGACAAATTATTTTTATTTTATTTCTTTCTTATTTATTTATTTATTTTTATTAATTACAGTTTATTCACTTTGTATCCCCCCATAAGCCCCTCCTTCCTCCCCTCCCAGTCCCACCCTCCTTCCCCCTTCTTTGCACATGCCCCTCCCCAAGTCCACTGATAGGGGAGATCCTCCTCTCCTTCCTTCTGATCTTAGTCTATCAGATCACAT
>NW_026589137.1:11784531-11848057 GCF_907164565.1 Psammomys obesus | reverse complement strand
GATTATGTCAGAGGCAGTCCCTCTTCCCATTACTATGTAACCCACTTGGATACTACACTGCCATGGACTACATCTGTGCAGGGGTTCTAGGTTATCTCCATGCATGTTACTTGGTTGGAGTATGAGCCTCTGGGAAGATCCCTGTGTTCAAAATTTTTGGTTCTGTTGCTCTCCTTGTGGGGTTCTTGTCCTCTCCAGATATTACTGTTTCCCACTTCTTACTTAAAATTCCATGCACTCTGCCCGACAGTTGTCCATAAGTCTCAGCGTCTGCTTTGATAGTCTGCAGGGCAGAGGCTTTCAGAGGCCCTCTGTGGGAGGCCTCTAACTTGTTTCCTGTTTTCCTCTTCTTCTGATCTCTATCCTCTTTGCCTTTTGGGATGGGGATTGAGAGTTTTAGTCAGGGTCCTCTCTCAATTAGTTTCTTTAGATGTACAGATTTTAGTAGATTTATCCTATGTTATATGTCTATGAGTGAGTATATACCGTGTGTGTCTTTCTGCTTATGGGACAGCTCACTCAGAATGATCCTTTCCAGGGTACACCATTTACCTGCAAATTTCATGGAAGACAAATTATTTTTTAAAAAAAATCTTAATTTGTAGATCAGTGAAAGTGGTCATTGCTTAATTATGTTACATTTTAGCTTCAAAAAGCCCACCTTTTATCCTTATAAAGCATAATTAGACCAGTGTAAATCAAAATAAAACACTTTGTTTTCAAATAAAATATGAGCCATTCAACGCATTCCCATGTATTTTCTCTATACTTCGTCAATGGTAAGAGCAGTACCGCAACAATGACTATCAGCATCTCTCCATGCCCATGATTTCATTTTTACAGTTTCAACATTACTTGATAAGGGCTGATAATTTTATCTAAGGCTGTTTATTTTAGAACCTCCCCTCTCCCAATTTGTATCCATGAAAACAATTTAAGAAGATAGTCTAGGCCTCAACTTCTGGAATGTCTATGGTGAGAAGCCTCCTGAGGTCTTATTGGCTGGCTCATTCACCCTGTGAAAATAATTCTTTGCAGCAGAACTTCAGAAATGTCTTCTGCTTATTCTGTTCCAAGAGAGTATGTCCACACATGCTATGTAGTTCTACCTCATTTACATGGAAGCCAGGATTCATAGGTCGAAACTGAATAAAATAAGAATTGGTTTAACTTTGTTTTCTTCTTCTACATCTGTTTTCGTCTTTTAATTTTCTGTTTTTCTTTTACATCTTTCCTTGGTTACAATTTTTCTCCATCATTTCCTATTATTAGATAAAGAACTTTTGAAAGCATATCATGTTTAGATAAATTGAAATGGTACGTTAAAAAATAATTTACTAGTTTCCTATAATCATTCTCCCATAAAATATCTTACTTTGAATCAGAGCATGGTGGCACAGGTCTTTAATCCCAGCACTTAGAAAGGCAGAGGCAGGGAGGTCTCTGAGTTTGAGGCCAAGCTTGCCTACAAAGTGAGCCCAAGACAACCAAGGCTACACAGAGAAACCTTGTCTTGAAAAAAACAAAAATCAACAACAACAAAAACCCAAACAAACAAACAAAACAAAACCCTCAAGCTTCTTTTTATTTATTCTATTTTCACTGACAGTCAGTTAATAAATTGTGTTACAACTTTTTAAATGTGAAATTTTAGGACCATAGAGATGGATGGCTTGGCTGTTAAGAGCACTTGCTGCTCTTCCAGACGACTAGGGTTCAATTCCCAGTACCCAGATCACAGCTCACAACCTACTATAATACCAGTTCCAGGGAATCTAGTGCCTTGTTCTGACATCAGTAGATCCTGCATGCACACAGTACACAGATATACATGCAGGCAGAATATCCTTACATGTTAAATAACAATAATAAAAAATTTAAATGTAAAATTTTTAACATCAGATTAGTACAAAACTTTTAATCACTATAACAGCTTAATATACAGTAACATAGAAAATAGGGTCAAGTCAGTATTATTTTATAACTTTAAAAAAATGTGTGGTTTTGGTCAATCAGAGTTTGCTCTCAGTCTTGGTAACTATAAACTATTCCTAATTTGGTACTCCTTAGGGCTTGGTTCAGAAAAAGGCTAGAACAATAGTTTAAAAATCCCACCCTTTTTCTCTGTTCTCTTCCTATGCCCCTTCCCTAGTCCACTGACAAGGGGAGGTCCTACTCCCCTTGTATATGGCCCTAGCCTATCAGTTTTCATCAGGACTGGTTGCATTTTCTTCCTCTGTGTAATGGCAAGACTGCACCCCCTAGGGGGCAGTGATCAGAAAGCCAGCCACTGAGTTCATACCAGAAAAAGCCCCTGCTCCCCTTGCTAGGGACCTCACTTGGAGACTGAGTCTATGAGCTACAGCCGAGCTAGGGTTTTAGGTCCTCTCCATGCATAGTCCTTGGTTGGGGTATCATTCTCTTCACGGTCCCCAAGGCTCAGTTTTTATGGCTCTGTTGGTCTCCTTTTGGAACTAGTGTTCTTTTCCCTTTCCTCCTTCCAAATTCTTCTATGTAACCCACCTTAATCTCTTTTGAAGTCATGGCATAAATAAAACATGTTCAGTATGTGGAAAGAAACTTGTATATACATGTTTTCATGGCTGACCTATTGGTATTACATAATCAATTGGTGTGATCTTCCCTGGAGGAGACAAATTGAATTTTGGAATTTCTCTGTCTGAGAGGGAGAAAAGAAACATTGAAAATCAGTAATCTATTACAGCCTTATTATTTGGGATATGGGAAGTGCTTGGTATGATGGTTTAAGTTTTTTGAGATTATAAACAGTGATTCTATATCATTATAGCACAAACTTGTTTAAACACCACATTTTTATTATTATGTGACTTTCATTATGCACATTTTTTTTGTTTTATGGGATCAGGTGAATTTATATCTCTGTACTAAATCAGGTAATGGATTAGCTTTTCTAAAAGTTACTGTATAGGGAATCATAAGAAAGAAGGGGAGTTAGTCTGATGGGGAAAGGATAGGAGCTCCACAAGGACCAAATATATCTGGGCACAGGGTCTTTTCTGAGACTGACATTTAACCAAGGACCATGTATGGATATAACCTAGAGTCTCTGCTTAGATGTAGCCTGTGGTAACTCAGTAACCAATTGGTTTCCCATAGTAAGGAGAACAAGGATTATTTCTAACAGGAACTCAATGACTGGCTCTTTGGCCTCCCCACCACCCAAGGGAGGAGCAGTCCTGTTAGGCCACAGAGGAGGACTTTGAAGCCAGTCCTGAAGACACCTGATAAAACAGGATCAGATGAATGGGGAGGAGGTCCCCCCCTATCAGTGGACTTGGTGGGGGGCACGGTGGGGATGAGGGAGGGAGGGAGGGACTGGGAGGGAATGAGGGATCGGGACACGGCTGGGATACAGAGTTAATAAAATGTAACTGATAAGAAAAAAATAAAATTCAAAAAAAAAAAAGAAAAAAAATTGTTGTCTTTAGCTGGGATATAAAGTGAATAAATTGTAATTAATAAATAAATAATTAAAAATTGTTGTCTTTGTTAACCAAGAAATGTGCACTATTTTCTTTGTGAAATATTTTTTATAATAACTTTTAAGATAAAGTAAACATCATAATGTATTCCTTTATCTTTTTCTTTTCAATTATTCCTAGGAACAGCTGGCAGTTGCCTTCGTCGATTCAGTACCATGCCTTTCATGTTCTGCAACATTAACAATGTTTGTAACTTTGCTTCAAGAAACGACTATTCTTACTGGCTTTCCACCCCAGAGCCCATGCCAATGAGTGTGGAGCCCCTGAAGGGTCAGAGCATCCAGCCATTCATTAGTCGGTGAGGCACTGGATATCTATGACTTTGGTCAATTCCTTTTTACTTTAGCTAGTGAGAAGTCAGTCTAAAATAGATAATCAATGATACCCATTTAAAGTTAAGTGTTTAAGAGTGATTTTTAATATTCAGCCCAGCATTTAGTTTGTACTATATTCCTTACAGATCAACTTTTGACTAAAACCCATGACAAACATTTTAATATAAAGAAAACTGAGCCTAGTCATTAGGTAAATATATGTATGTATATATCTACTAATTATTAGTAATGTGGTAAGCATTCAGCTTAGGCTAAGTGCTACAAAAGATCAGATTGATAAATGGAAAAAGAATAGGGGAAATGAATATTTAATTTTAGCTGGAGAAATCTGAGTATATCTGTCTCAAAAAATGTGTTTTGATTTGGTCTGTCTTGGGTAGATTAAAAAATAACTAGGTATACATATAATTATAAAGATAAAGTCATAGTAAGGAGAGAAAATGCAAATGGGTAATGATGAATGAATCTAGAATGTAGTATTTAAAGTTTTATAAAAGAAAATATTAGAAAGTTAGCTTGAACACAGATAGTAGAATGTTTTACTGCCAAATTATAGCTTGTAATTCATTTGGTATATTATAATGAGCAGTACTACCATCCCTCAAACAGTATTTGAGATAAAGTTCAGGGAAGATTAAGACACTATCAATGTACTTGATTTGCATAAGGGCAGTCCTCAGGTAGAGAGCAGTTATACTGAATAGCATTGCTATGATTCTAATGTAATTGGAATAGATCTCACACTGAGAGACATGCATCACATTATTGGAATAAGCCAAAATTGGGAGTTGAAGTAACAGACGAGATTTGGCATGCTCTCAAAGTAACAAATAGTTGCCAATGCTATTAACAAAACATAGATTTCCTGGAATTTTTCCACATTGAAACAGCAATTTAAATCAATCTCTTGAGAATATTGGATAGTTTTACTTTTATTTTGATCATGATACAGGGTTCTAGTAGCAATACAGAATGAACCATTACAAAATACAATTTCTTTGACACTGTAACCTTGTTTGGCTTTAATAGGAAATTCAGTTTCCTTCGTGATATGGTTACCTAAATATCTCTCTCTTTCTGAGTCTTTTTCTCTGTCTCTGTGTTGGGAGGTGGAGGTGGTGGTGTGTGTGTGTAAAACATATAATGTGCAAGTGTGGGGGAAATAATTTTTTCAGTCTCAACTTTATAGAGTAAAAGTTTCTATAATATATTATGCATTATGCATATAAATGTTGCTGAAGTAACCTCCAACATATTTCAAGATGTTCCCTCATGTCTGTACTAAAATTTTTATATATGCAGCAATATTTATTCTGTGGCTGTGTTCACCTATTTTACAATTTTTACCCACATCTCCCACTGCCTAGGCACCTGTCCAGACATTCTGAGTCTGTTGTGCTTACACAAATATGGCCAAATGGCTAATAAATGCTCTTTGGAGGAAGAATACTGGGTGGAGAATTAGAAAATATCTGCTTCTTTGCTTCTTTTTTTTTTCCAATTTACTAGACATTCTTCTTACCACATCACAGCATTACTAAGTGTCTACCTCCAGTTGGGCACTACATATTTGACAGCAAATATGTAGAGCACACCAAGCCAAACCCTATGGCAATTACAGCATTGACTACAGCAACTATGAATGCAAATTTATGTCACAATGGAAAATGAAAATACAACAGATGTAATTCTACAATGTCTTGAAAGAAGGCTTGCAGTTTTGCCTATATATGTATTTTGCATGTGGGAAGAGAGTTCTTATGCAAAAATGATTCTCAAATTGCATTTTTCTCCTCTTATGATCATGAGGGCACTATCAAGGGCTTCCATTATGGGAATGCTTCTCAAGAAGCACAATTTTTGCTTCCTACATCCTCACTCTGTAAATCATATTCTCTCTCTCTCTCTCTTTCTTTCACCAGATGTGCAGTGTGTGAGGCACCAGCAGCGGTGATAGCGGTTCATAGCCAGACTATTCAGATTCCTCACTGTCCGCAGGGGTGGGACTCTCTGTGGATTGGTTATTCCTTCATGATGGTATGAAAAATCCATCCATGCTTTTCCCATCACAGCTGACCTTCTACCATATATACATTTTGCCCAACTTGAGCTCTCACTGTCCCTTGAGTAGTAATAAGAAGCTTGAGTCTTAAATAACCTCTGTTCGAGCACTGTGTTCTCCCTCCCATGCTTTTATAGACATTCTTCCTACCACATCTTAGCATTACCAAGTGTCTACCTCCAGTTGGGCACTTTGACAGCAAATATGTAGAGCACACTAAGCCAAACCCGATGACAATTACAGCATTGACTACAGCAACTACGAATGCAAATGTATGTCACAATAGAAAATGAAAATGCAATAGCTGTATTTCTACAATGTCCATTGCTTTTCTTGACTGCTCTTGATTTGGATACTGTTCTCTTACCTTTAGTGTTAGTCTCCTTCATTGCATTCTAATCTGTGGCCTTGTAGGTATATACTTTTTAGCTCATCAGTGAAGTATTATAGCACATATGTGTTGTGGAATATTTTTCTGATCTTTTTTTTTTTTTAAGCATACAAGTGCAGGAGCAGAAGGCTCTGGCCAAGCCCTAGCCTCTCCTGGTTCCTGTTTGGAAGAATTTCGTTCAGCTCCCTTTATTGAATGCCATGGGCGAGGGACATGCAACTACTATGCTAATTCTTACAGCTTTTGGCTAGCCACTGTTGATATGTCAGACATGTTCAGGTAAGTTGCTTATGGCTTTAGGTCAGGCCCAAAGCCTCCTTCATAGATACTTGGGAAGAGAGAGGCTCCTGATGAGTGGTTTGTCTCCAATAACTCTTGGGAATTTGTTGGACTTATTCTTTAGTCTTAGTGTGTACTCCACATGTACTTAAACTTGGAATATAGAAAAAAAAAACTTATTGTTGCCAGATAAGTGTGGTTACAGGTGGCTTAGTATTAACCGTTCAATAACAAAAATGTCAGGAGTTGGTCTACTAAAATAAGATCATCTAGAGAACTGAAACTATAATTTGTATTGTCTACCAAAACCACTCTTTCTAAGACTGTTCTCAGGGACTTCATCTGAGTCTTTTAAGGAATAAAATAACACATTATTTTTATGTGTTGTTTCTTTCTTGGTATTTTATATGGTATTTTATCATGTCTTGCTCATTGATTACCCAAATGTCTCCCATCCTGTGAATATTGGGAAAGGTGACTCAAAAGAAAAGAAAACAAAACGAAACAAAAAGGAAAAATATATGAAGATAACAGTAATGGGAAAAGCAGTCACACGAAAATATATGTGAAAATATAGAAAATGAGGTATAGACACATAGTGGAGTTTTATTCTTCCATGAAGAAAATTATATTCAAAACAGAAACCATGATATTCAAAATAAGCCACACTTAGTCAAATATCCATATTTTTTCATGTCATATCTTGGCTTTTCCACACACATACGTACACATATGCTCACATATGCACATATGCACATGCACACACAAGTGGAAACAAGATTGTCTGGAGAAAGGAAAGAGACTATGGGGTCAAAGTATATGTAAACTTTAATGAAAATGTCTTTATGGAACCCATCACTATACACAGTGAATATAAAACAACAAATTCTTTTAATACATGTGATCAGTGATGGCTATTAAGTCATAGCAATCAATGTATTGTTAAACTTTTAAGGGCCAGTATCATGGCTCAGAAAAGTAAAACACTTGATTTTAAACCGGATGACTTTTATGTCTCTTGGACCCACATAGTACAAGAAGAGGACCAATTTCCTCTTCAACTTGTCCTGGCCTTTACATTCATGCTGTGGCAAGTATACTAGTATACACACACACTAAACAGGTAGAGAGGAAGACAGATGGGTAATTTTAAAGTAAAAATGAACTACTAAGAGAAGGTCTAGTTGTGAATTCATACCTACAATAGAATTTAAATAGCAAAAGTGTATAGAATTGAAATTGCAAAAGCAAACCTGTCTCTCTCTCTCTTTTTATTTCCTAGCAAACCTCAGTCAGAGACACTGAAAGCAGGAGACTTGAGGACACGTATTAGCCGATGTCAAGTATGCATGAAGAGGACTTAACATATTGAAAGACTCCTTGTGTTTAATGTGATTATATATATAATTATTATATGTGATTCCCAGGATGCAATGTTTCACTCACTCTCCCCACCTTTACCACTGCTGCCACCAATGGTGCTAATATACTCTATGACCAAAAGGCATGCTGACTAGTGACCATGACAAATCAGATGTACCTCAGCAATATGCCAGGGCCAGAACTCCATTCTTTCTTATGACAGGAATAAGGAAGTAACTCTACTTTTGGGGTGTAGAATAACTTTTTCATAAGATGAACTTCATATATTTTCCCAGTTATTAACGTGGCACATTAAAAATTCAAGGAAGAGAAAAGTCATACTGAATACAATTAAAGGCTGCAGTTTGGAGAAGAATTCTTTTTCACGGTGCTACTAATTGTACTGTACCCCATGTTTTTAATACAAGAGTATTAATCATATTTTATTCTGGAAGTAAAGCATGTGTGCGTTCTGTAAACAACCTCTTAGCTCAAAATGTTAAGTCATTTAGATGTGACCTGGTATAAACCCTTCTTTACTGAAAAAGTAAGAAAGCTTACTTTATAGATGGCAAGATTTACGTATAAGAGAATTTATCCTTTCATCTAGTTATTCCTGAAAGTAAATTAATTGGGAGTTTTATCCCCTAAGTTCTTATCTGACTTAAAAAAAAAAAAAAAAAAAAAGATCATTTCGGTGTCTTTGATCAGAATGTTAGTGATTCGTATTGCATATTATTGTATCCAATGGAAAACTCTCTTGTTCTGTATTTTCCATGACAGTCATGATCAGACGCCCCATCTTCATTTTTTTATATCTTGTTATTGCTTGTTTCTGACAGTTTTGAGAACAAAAAATTACCAAAACTTATTAAGAATTCTTATTATCCTGGTGCTCATCATTTAAGACTTAATCTCCTGTGGGCTCACTTGTTTAAGAAGACAATATTTGCTTAGTCTTCTTTCTTCAATTACAAAAGGCCAATGGATTCTTAAAGCCTTTTATTTTAAGCATTTTATTATGAATAGTCATCAGATGCCTTATTTCCTTAATTGTAATTCTTTCACTCAGTATTAATTCACCAGTATCAACTTAATAAAGATATATGATATAATCATGGCTCATTCTCTCTCTCTTCAGCATAAGTGTAAAACCATGTTCATTTATATTGGTACATCAAATGTTCCTTTCTTGGCCAACTGATTATTTTTAAAGCTTTTATAATAAAGTTTATATTATAGACAAAAATACAGCAACCATAACAAAAATTTAAATCCTAGTATGAACCTGTGGGCAATTTAAATCTTAGAGAGTATGGTGGTAAATTTTAAAATCTAAGCAATAACAACTATTTTAGGTTTATTTTTTCCATGTAGATCAACCCATGAAAACACTGATGTATAATTCTAACTGAACTAGTATATCCATTCCACAGATGATTTTCAACATGGCATATTTGGAGATTGCTCCTTAAGTTTCAAGAACAAATGTGGATTTTAGAGTGTTCACTTACATATGTTTCATACACAGATATTTGTGTTTCTTAAAGCTTCTACCCTTCTCCAGTCCTGCCATGTTGTTTGAGTACACAGATCCATCTCAGTAAAGGATCTTGATATTGTTGACCCTTCTTTGACACTGATTATTCAAAACTGTTATGAATCTATCTGTTCTGGGAATTACCTTTGATAAATGTTACAGTCATCCACAACTCATGGTTTTTCCACATGGGCCAACATTGGAAAAGTTGTTCTGTTGAATCCGTTTTTTTACTACCAAAATTTATGTACCAAATGTGGCTTTACCAGTTAATAAATTTACTTAAATACTCACATGTTAGATAAAGAGCAAGTCCAAATGCTCTACTGCTATATTAAAGACTTGTTCCATGGGTATCTCTAACTTTTGGAAGACTGGATAGATAAATAGAAACAGATAGTGATTATAAATCTGTCTTCCTTTCTTTTTTTTTTAAGATCTTACCTCTTATTTATTTATTTTTTTTATTAATTACACTTTATTTACTTTGTATCGTCCCTGTGGTTCCCTCCCTCCTCCCGTCCCAATCCCTCCCTTCCTCCACCCTCTGCATGTATGCCCCTCCCCAAGTCCACTGATAGGAGAGGTCTTCTTTTCCTTTCTTTTGTTCCTAGTCAATTAGGTCTCATCAGGAGTGGCTGCGTTGTCTTCTTCTGTGACCTGGTAATGCTGCTTCCTCCTAAGGGGGAGGTAATTAAAGAGCAGGCCAATCAGTTCATGTCAGAGACAGTCCCTGTTCCTATTACAATGGAACCCACTTGGACACTGAACTGCCATGGGCTACATCTGTGCAGTGGTTCTAGGACCTGATCTGCTATGTTGATGTAGTACGCTTTACTTCCAACAGAGATTTTATTGGGTAGTTTGTGCTTCCATAGTGTTTTCCCCTTCCAACAACACTTGAAAAGCACTTTCCAGTTCTTTTAGTATCTATTAGGCTCTTTGTTTCAATTAGCATGGTAATGAAAACTACATGAGTCACTCCAAGCTGTTACCAGTATATACAAAAGTTTACACAAGATGGCACTGTTGCCTATAAAAATGCACCAGCACTTGTAATGATTTGTTGAGCCCATTTTGAAGGTGACAATGGGTTTGTATGAACCTCTTCCTACTTATCCCATGTTTTAGATTTCATTTACTTTATTGTTATAAAATTCAGAAGAAAATCATTCTAAAGAACTGCCCAGTTTCTCAGTATTTGCATCCAAAATGAAAAGGCATCTTCAATTACAAAAGTTTGAGTCTTAGCCTAATTAGCACTTCCTTAGCCTCTCAACACACAAGTAAAGAACTACTTTTGTTTGGCCAAGACTTTAGTTGGCTTTAGTGAGCAGAGGATCTCTTGGTCCTGTCTGGTCAACCATATTTACCTCTAATCAACTTCAAAATAAACTGAATAGTATTTTAAAATCAAATGCCATTGCTAATTTAAGTTAAGTACTTTCATAGGTTTTGTTTGTTTAGAATTATATAGGGTGCTTTGAATGTACCTGTGGTGGAAATAACTCATACATTGGTCCAATAAAGGACTTAAATCTAGTTAAGCTTATCCTCTGAAGTATATGCTATCAAGAAATCACTGAATGCTTATTAGCCTAAACATACCACAACAGATAGCAGTCCAGTACACCCAACCTGATGATATGTGGTCATCATTATGTCTGCTAGGTAGAACATACATGCTATTCTGTCTTGGATTACGAACTCTTTCTAATTCTAGTACATATCTCAGGTATTTACTAGCCGTATATATTCAGACAAAGATTGTTTGCCAAACTCTTCCTCAATACAAGAACAGACCAAAATACCATTTATGTAATCTTAGTTCTCTATTTCACTGAGAAGACAACTTACTAAATGCCTGAACCTACAGAAAAGCAAGTAGCTGACAGGGTACTTTTTATGCCTATTATTATTATATACAATTTCATAGTCACATCACTTCTTTCACCTTGCTTTAGCACACAAGATCCCCAAGTCTTCTCACTTCTGTGCTCAATCAGCTGGATACTCAAGCAAGGTAGCAAGGGGGCACTTGAATGACACTAGTGGGATTAGAGCATTTATTTTCACAGCTCCCTTTCTGTGGGGTCACTTCAGGTTATATTGTGGCCCTCAATAGAATGTCACCATTCTTCTAGGGGAGACTTCACCTTCTTCCCATTTCATCCCAGTATTCTTCTAATAATCCTTGGTGGTCTAGGTGTGGCTATAAGTTGGGTATTACTATTATGATAGACAGATTCATCACTTATTGTTTTTTCTAAATACGCTTTTCTCTAATTATTATAAGTGTGCTCTCTGAGTGCTATTGAAAATGTGATTAATAAAACACTGCCTCTAGTGTTTAAAATGTAGGGATGAGACCTATTGATGGTAATATGTGTATGTATGATGAAGGATCTTCCAGTTAATTAAAGAGATAATCCATGACCTAGTTTAAAACCTGGCTAGGCACACTGTATTGGGAGCTTTGTTCCACATTTCTTAGGGTGAGATGAGAGAAAAAAAGTGTTCATTATGGTGCAAAATTATTTACATTTTCCAAACATTGCATCTTTGAGTACTTTATTTTGACTTCTGTCTGTTGACCATTTGGTTTGGATGGTCCTACTCCAAATGTAAAATTAAAACCTTGCCCCATTACAAGACTGGATTATAATATTTGAGAAGTCATGTTCAAGAAAAAAATCTGCCAAGGTATACATGTCTGCAAGCCAATAGAATGACCCAAAATGTTACTAGCTGAGAAATGGGGAGTTTAGTCATGCTTCTCTAAATTTGAGAACATCTGTCCAATGTAAGTGTGTAGAAGCTCCTTCAGAGCTGCTGCCCTTTTGTCCACCTATGGTGCCAGAGAAAATGCTTCTGGTAGAAATTATGGAAAATAGGCTAGATCGGAGGCTACAGGCTGTCTGAGACTACCCCTTAATTTCAACCAGGGCACATAGAACCTATCGAAAAATAACATACTTCATTTCAGGTGAAATTATTTTTCTGGTTAATTTCCTTGGTTTCAATAAGTATTGGCTAATTCTGATTCTGCCAAGAGACACTGTTGGAAGCCCAGATTTCAATTTTTTGTGTATTCCATTGACAAAATATTATGACCCTGGCTCAGGTTCTCTGAAAAAAAAATATTAATAATGTTTCAGCAGCCAACAGGGAGAGGGATGTTTAATGTTTATAAGGCTTATTTAAACTTTCATTCTTCCCATTTCTCATTTGAGTCTTGGTAACTCTGGTGTATATACTTCCAGATGCAGAAGATGAGCCTTGAAATATTTACCTAAATTTCCCCAAATTTATTAATTTATTTTCACTCAAATTAATTATTACCTTTTTGCACTAAAGTTTTCTTTTTCAGAATCCAGGGATGGAGATATTTTCAACTGCTATTCTGGCCTAGTGCATGCTAGACTTTAGCATCTGTTGTCAACATCACATACACACACACACACACACACACACACACACACACACACACACCAAAACAGAAAGACAAACAAACAAACAAACAAACAAACCACAAGAATCCTGAGTGTGGTATAAGTTAATATGGGTCTACTACCTCATGGGACAAATGTGTTTTGAGAGTCTTGGTTCCCAAGTAAAAACTACTGAAATTTTTGTCATCATTGTAGCATAGGAGAGCCTTTCAAATTACCCCTTGTAAATAGAGAGCTCATAAGGAGTCCAGGGTACCATAGGAAATTCATATCCATCCACTCAATATATATATAGATAAAGAAAACTCAGTATATGCCTTGATCCCCACCTTGTGAGCTTCCTGGAGGCTCTTGAATATGAATAAGCTACTGGAATGTGAATTTCATGGTCTGCAGACTCTTTAATGTTACTAGTGCCCCTGTAAGTGCCTCTTGTATAATTCTAAAACCGTGAACTACTGACAAAGCAAAATATATTCTTTAGTTCCCACTGGACAGTTCATTATAGTTCATTGACACAGTACACATACAAACAACTTTGCTTCTTTACCTGTAACTTGTTTTCCTAATTTGGCTCTCCTTTGCAGAAAATGAGACTATCAGTCAGATGAATGGAACTAAACAAGGGGACCAAACTGTATGTAGTAGTCTATGAGATTAGAGAAACAGAAATGGTTAAAGATAAACTGATAATCTACACCAAAATGAGGCCTTGGTTAGCTTATGATAATTAGGAAATAAAAAATCTTGCTTTTGAAGTTACCAGCTGTGAAAATGCTTGTATGTTAACTGTACTTTCTAAGGTGGCAGGCAGCTCATTCCTTCCCTGATACCAACAGCAGTAAAGACAACTTCCCACATAGCAAAAAGTGCTATCAGCCTGTACCCATTTCACCAGTACTTTTTCCTCAAAATATCCTACTTTTTCTTTTATCCTTCCTAAGCAAGAAAACGAGCCATGCATGTGTAAAAATGTGTGAAGACTTTTCTCTTTTCTGGTCTATCTGGTTTTGCGTCATGAAACTTGTTTACTAAGTATATAAGTATGTTTTGATATTCTGTTCTCTTGATGAAATGGTCTCTTCTTCAGTGTGATATTAGTAATGTGGTAAACAAAATTAATATTTTTGCAATAAGGTTTACATTGATAGCAATATAATCACCCAGCTTTCTTTGTCTTACTATGAACTTGAGATACCTTTTTTTCATTATTTTTCTTAACACTCATTTCTGTATACTTAAAATACGTATCTCAAGGATATGTGTAGCTGGACACACTTATTTGTAGAACTAGACAATACCGTTATAGAGCTTTTATCTTTGTATCCTAGCATGGCCTTAAACTAGGAATCTTGCTGCCTCAATTTCTCAAACACTGAAATAAAGGCGTGTGCCACCATGCCGAGCTTTATGGACTTTGTTATTGATTCAATTAACATTTTGATCAGTTTTAATGGCAAGTTTTGTAGTAAATATGTTTTCTGATTCAATTTTATCACCTTTATAATATATAACATACCTTTCTTTGGTTAGCCTCATGGCCATTCTACATCTTAAACTTCTAACAGTTTATGTTCATATCAGATAATACCACCTCATGAATGTTCATATCCTGTAATACCACCTTATTAGATCCTACACTTTCATAATCTTAAATTTTGGTTGTTTTCTTTCATATACTATACTTTTTTATATTATAAGCCCATGTGGCATTGTTATTCTTTTTGTCATTATATAGAACTGAAATTATATGTTATTTTAAGAGTATACTTAATGGTTTTGCCATATTCATAAGTTGCATTCATCATTAAATTCTAATTTCAGAACATTTTTATCACCAACCTAAGAAACTTCATGCCCATTAGCTGTTACTCTTTTTCCCCACCCCATCTTCCTTCAGCTCTAGGAAACCACTAGTATACATTTGTCTTCACAGATGTGTCTGCCGGAGAAATTTTCTAGAAATGCAATCATAGAGTATATGATCTTCGTTCAGTGTCTTCTCTAACTTACATGTGCCCAAAACTTACAGCAATGTTGTACCATGTGATAATAGCTCAATTTTTTTATTTTTAAAATTGAGGTGAAATACATAAACATTTAAAGGCAAATAATTCAAGGAGTGTTTACTACATTTACAAACTTTCCCAACTAACATCTCTATCTACATGTAAAATATTTTCCTCGCCCCAAAAGAGAACCTCACATCCATTAAACAGTCTTAAGTCTTTTATAAAGACCCTGAGAGCCACTAATCTCTTTTCTATTTCTATAGATTTATTAATTCTGGATATTGTATATGAAATGCGTCATATAAACTCAACCTTTCTCACAGGATTTCTTGAATTTAGCATATGTTTTCAAGCTTCAATCACATTACAACATGTGTGAGTGCTTCACTCTTTTTTTTTTTTTTGTTACATAAGTATCCATTGTGTGGATAATGTCACCGCTGACAGCAGTGTTGTTTCTGTATTTTGCTGATTGTGATTGTTGCTGTGGACACCTATGTACAAGTATGTCTTTTAAATTTTTTTCATTGCTTTCAGATATATACCGAAGAATAGTTTTCTGGGGTTGTATAGTAGTTCAACACTTACAAACTTGAGAAACTACAAAACACTTTTTTTTTTAATTGTATTTTTTTCTTATCAGTTACATTTTATTAACTCTGTATCCCAGCCGTGTCCCCGATCCCTCATTCCCTCCCAATCCCACCCTTCCTCCCTCATCTCCACCTTGCCCCTTTCCAAGTCCACTGATAGGGGGGAACTCCTCCCCATTCATCCGATCCTGTTTTATCAGTTATATTCAGAACTGGGTGCAAAACCCTCCTCTGTGGCCTAACAGGATTGCTCCTCCCTTGAGGGTGGGGAGATCAAAGAGCCAGCCATTGAGTTCCTGTTAGAAATAGTCCTTTTTCCCCTCACTATGGGAAACCAATTGGTTACTGAGCTACCACAGGCTACATCTGAGCTGAGGTTCTAGGTTATATCCATATATGGTCCTTGGTTGAATGTCAGTCTCAGAAAAGACCCTGTGCCCAAATATATTTGGTCCTTGTGGAGCTCCTATCCTTTCCCCATCATACTAACTCCCCTTCTTTCATATGATTCCCTGTACTCTGCCGAAGATTTGGTCATGAGTCTTTGTATCTGCTTTGAAAACACTGCTAGTTAGAGTCTTTCCAATGCGCTCAGTGGACTCCTGTCATGTTCAATGCACATATCATCTGTCTTTCTAAACAAGGATTGATAATCTTACCCCATGTCCGCTCTCTTAATTATCTTTTTTAGGTGTATAGATTTCATTATGTTTTTCATATCTTAGAGGTCTATATAAGTGAGTAATTATAGTGTTTGTCTTTCTCCTTCTGGGATATTTCACTCAGAATGATCTGTTCTAGATCCCATCATTTCCCTGCAAATTTTATGATTTCATCTTTTTTGATTGCTGAGTAGTATTCCATTGTGTAAAAATACCACAATTTCTGTACCCATTCCTCCATTGTTGGACATCTGGGTTGTTTCCAGGTTCTGGCTATTACAAATAAAGCTGCTATAAACATGGTTGAGCAAGTATCCCTTTTGTGTACTTGAGCAAAGTTTGGGTATATACCTAGCAGTGGTATAGATGGGTCTTGAGGAAGCGCTATTCCTAATTGTCTTAGAAAGTACCAGATAGATTTCCAGAGTGGTTGTACCAGTTTACATTCCCACCAGCAGTGGAGAAGGGTTGCCCTTTCTCCACAACCTCTTCAGCATGTGTTGTCACTTGAGTATTTCATCTTGGCCATTCTGATGGGTATAAGGTGAAATCTCAGGGTTGTTTTGATTTGCATTTCCCTGATGGCTAATGAGGTTAAGCATTTCTTTAAATGTTTATCTGCCCATTCGATATTCTTCTGTTAAGAATCCTCTGTTTAGCTGTTTCCCATTTTTTAATTGGATTACTTGGTTTGCTGCTTTTCAGCTTCTTAGTTCTTTGTATATACTGGATATTAGTCCTCTGTCAGATAAAGGGATAGTGAAGATTCTTTCCCAATCTGTAGGCAGGCGTTTTGTTTTGATGACAGTGTCCTTTGCTTTACAGAAGATTTTCAGTTTCATGAGGTCCCATTTATTGATTGTTGCTCTTACAGCCTGTGCTGTTGGTGTTCTGTTCAGGAAGTTGTCTCCTGTGCCAATGAGTTCTAGGCTGTTCCCCATTTTTCTTCTAACAGATTTAGAGTATCTGGTTTTATGTTGAGGTCTTTGATCCACTTGAACGTTAGTTCTGTTCAAGTTGATAAATATGGATCTATTTTCATTTTTCTGCATGTGGACATCCAGTTGGACCAGCACCATTTGTTGAAAATGCTGTCTTTTTTCCATTGAATGGTTTTGGAATCTTTGTCAAAAATCGAGTATTCATAGGTGTGTGGGTTTATTTCTGGGTCTTCTATGCGGTTCCATTGATCCTCCTTTCTGTTTTTATGCCAATACCATGCAGTTTTTATTACTATTGCTCTGTAGTACAACTTGAGATCGGGGATGGGGATACCTCCAGATGATCTGTGGTTGTACAAGATTGTTTGCAGATTCTGGGGTTATTTGTTTCTCCATATGAAGCTGAGAATCTTTTTTTCATGGTCTGTAAAAAATTGAGTTGGTATTTTGTTGGGAATTGCATTGAATCTGTAGATTGCTTTTAGCAGGATGGCCATTTTCACAATGTTAATCCTACCAATCCATGAGCACAGGAGATCTTTCCATCTTCTGATATCTTCTTCAGTTTCTTTCTTCAGAGACTTGAAGTTTTTCTCAAACAGGTCTTTCACTTGCTTGGTTAGTGTCACCCCAAGGTACTTTATGTTATTAGAAGCTATTGTGAAAGGTGTTGTTTCCCTAATTTCTTTCTCGGCCCTTTTATCTTTGGCATACGAGAGGGCTTCTAATTTCTTTGAGTTGATTTTGTATCCTGCCACTTTGCTGAAGGTGTTTATCAGCTGGAGGAGTTCTCTGGTTGAATTTTTGGGGTCGCTCATGTGTACTATCATATTGTCAGCAAATAGTGACACTTTGACCTCTTCTTTTCAGATTTATATCCACTTGATCTCCTTTAGTTTTCTTATTGCTCTGGCTAGGACTTCAAGTACTATGTTGAAGAGGTAGGGAGAGAGTGGGCAGCTTTGTCTTGTCCCTGATTTCAGTGGGATTGATTTAAGTTTCTCTCCGTTGAGTTTGATGTTGGCTATAGGCTTGCTGTATATTGCCTTTACTATGTTTATATATGTGCCTTATATCCCTGATATCTCCAAGACTTTAAACATGAATGGGTGTTGGACTTTGTCAAATGCTTTTTCAGCATCTAAGGAGATGATCATGTGGTTTTCTCCTTCAGTTTGTTTATGTGGTGGATGACATTGATGGATTTCTGTATGTTGAACCACATACATTGCATGCCTGGGATGATGCCTACTTGGTCATGGTGGATGATATCTTTGATGTGTTCTTGGATTCGGTTTGCAAGTATTTTATTGAGTATTTTTGCATCAATGTTCATAAGAGAGACAGGTCTGAAGTTTTAATTTTGTTGGGTCTTTGGGTGGTTTAGGTACCAAGATGACTGTGGTTTCATAGAATGAGTTTGGTAATGTACCTACTGTTTCTATTTTGTGGAATACTTTGAGGAGAATTGGTGTGAGCACTTCTATGAAAGTCTGGTAGAATTCCATGCTGAATCCACCTGGCCCAGGGCTTTTTTTGGAGGGGAGACTGTGAATGACTGTTTCAATTTCCTTGGGGGATATAGGGCTGTTCAGTCTTTCTACCTGATCTTGACTTAATGTTGGAAGATGGAATCTATCAAGAAAATTGTCCATTTCATTTAGGTTTTTAAATTTTGTGGCATATAGGCTTTTGTAGTATGACCTAATGATTGTTTGAATTTCCTCTGTGTCTGTAGTTCTGTCACCCTTTTCATTTCTGATTTTGCTGATTTGGAAAGATACTCTCTGCTTTTTAGTTAGTTTGGCTAAGGGTTTGTCTATCTTGTTGATTTTCTCAAATAACCAGCTTTTTGTTTCATTGATTCTTTGAATAGTTTTATTTGTTTCTAATTGATTGATTTCAGCCCTAAGTTTGATTATTTCCAGGCATCTGGTCATTTTGGGTGTATCTGCTTCTTTTTTTTCTAGGGTTTTCAGTTGGGCCATTAAGTTGTTTGTATGTGCTGTTACGAATTTCTTCTTGCAGGCACATAGTGCTATAAATTTTCCTCTGAGCACTGCTTTCAATGTGTCCCATAAATTTGGGTATGTTGTGCCATCATTTTCATTGAATTCTAGGAAGTCTTTAATTTCTTTCTTTATTTCTTCCTTGACCCAGCTGTCGTTGAGTAGTAAGTTGTTCCGTTTCCATGTGCGTGTCGGCTTTTTGTTTTTTCTTTTGTTGTTGAAGTTCAGCTTTAGTCCATGGTGGTCAGATAGAATACAAGGGATTATTTCAATCTTTTTTTATCTGTTGAGGCTTGATTTATGACCAACTATATGATCTATTTTGGAGAAGGTTCCATGCGGTGCTGAAAAGAAAGTATACTCTTTTGAGTTTGGATGAAAAGATCTGTAGACTTCTATTAGGTCCATTTGATTTAGGGACTCTGTAAGTGTTTTTATTTCCCTATTTGTTTTCTGTCTAGTTGTTATGTCCCTTGGTGAGAGTGGAGTGTTGAAGTGTCCCACTATTAAGGTATTAGGATCAATGTGTGATTTAAGCTTTAGTATTGTTTCATTTATGAATGTAGGTGCTCTTGTATTTGGGGCATAGATATACAAAATTGTGATGTCCTTTTGGTGAATTTTTCCTTTGATGAGAATATAGTGGCCCTCCTTATCTTTTTTGATTAACTTGGGTTGAAAGACTATTTTATTAGATATTACGATGGCTACTCCAGCTTGTTTTCTGGAACCATTTGCTTGAAAAATATTTTTCCAGTCCTTTACTCTGAGGTAGTGTTTATCTTTGTTGCATAGGTGTGTTTCTTGGATGCAACAGAATGATGGATCCTGTTTCCGCAACCATTCTGTTAGTCTGTGTCTTTTTATTGGGGAGTTGAGTCCGATAATGTTGATAGATACTAGTGACCAACAATTTTTCCTTACTTTTGATGCGGGGTTGGTGGTGTCACTGAGTTTCATTGCTTGTATTCTTTTGATTTTTTTGTTGTGTAGTTATCTATTTCCTCTGTTTCCTTAGATGTAGTTGTTTTCTTTGGTTTGGAGTTTCCCTTGTAGTACCTTCTATAGAGCTGGGTTACTATGTAGATATTATTTAAATTTGGTTTTGTCATGGAATATTTTGAATTCTCTGTCTATGTTGATTGAAAGTTTTGCTGGATATAGTAGTCTGGGTTGGAATCTGTGGTCCCTTAAGGACTGTATGTTTTCTGTCCAGGCCCTTCTGGCTTTCATAGTTTCTGTTGAGAAATCTGGTGTGATTCTGATAGGTCTACCTTCATATGTTACTTGGCCTTTTTCCCTTGTTGCTTTTAGAAATTTTTGTTTTGTTCTGTAGGTTCAGTGTTTTGACTATGATGTGACGTAAAGAATTTCTTTTCTGGTCTAGTCTACTTGTTGTTCTGTAAGCCTCTTGTGTGTTTATGGACATTTCCTTCTTTAAGTTGGGAAAGTTTTCTTCTATAATTTTTTTTCCATTTTTTTTAATTTTATTTTTTTCTTATCAGTTACATTTTATTGACTCTGTATCCCAGCCGTGTCCCGATCCCTCATTCCCTCCCAGTCCCTCCCTCCCTCATCTCCACCGTGCCCCTTGCCAAGTCCACTGATAGGGGGAACCTCCTTCCCATTCATCCGATCCTGTTTTATCAGGTATCTTCAGGAATGGCTGCAAAGCTCTCCTCTGTGGCCTAACAGGAATGCTCCTCCCTTGGGTGGTGGGGAGGCCAAAGAGCCAGTCATTGAGTTCCTGTTAGAAATAGTCCTTGTTCCCCTCACTATGGGAAACCAATTGGTTACTGACCTACCACAGGCTACATCTGAGCAGAGGTTCTAGGTTGCATTCATACATGGTCCTTGGTTAAATGTCAGTCTCAGAAAAGACCCTGTGCCCAGATATGTTTGGTCCTTGTGGAGCTCCTATCCTTTCCTCATCAGACTAACTCCCCTTCTTTCTTATGATTCCCTGTACTCTGCCAAAGGTTTGGTCATGAGTCTTTGCTTTGAAAACACTGCTAGTTAGAGTTTTTCAAATGCGCTCAGTAGACTCCTGTCAATGTTTAATGTGCATCCCATCTGTCTTTCAAAAAGAGGATTGATCATCTTACCCCATGTCCGTTCTCTTGATTATCTTTTTTAGGTGTATAGATTTCATTATGTTTATCATATCTTATAGGTCTATATAAGTGAGTATAATTTTCTAGAAAATATTTTCCGGACCTTTGAGCCTGATGTCTTCTTTTCTCCTATGCCTATTATTCTTAGATTTTTGTCTTTTCATGGTGTCTTTGATTTCTTGGATGTATTGTGTTTGGAACTTTTCTGATTTTATTTTTTCTTAGAGAGACGTGTCAATTTCCACAAGTGTATCTTTGGCTCCTGAGATTCTTTCTTCCTTCTCTTGTATTCTGTTGGTGATGCTTACCTTTGTAGTTCCCGATCTTTTCTCTATGTTCTCCAGCTCCTGGTTCTTCTCTATTTGTGTTTTCTTTATTGATTCTAATTCTGTTTTCATGTTTTGCACCATTTCCTTCATCTGTTTGAATGTGGAGTCCTGCTTTTCAATTACAGCTTCTATTTTTTTGTCTGTTTCCTCTCTATGTATCACTAATTGTGCCTCTACTTCTTTGGCTATAATTGCCTGTATTTCTATGAGAGCTTTGTTTATTTCTTCTTTATTTGCCTTCATTTGTGTGGACATTTCTTTGAGAGCTTTGTGCATTTCTTCTTTGTTTGCCTCAATTTTCGTGGTCATTTCTCTGAGAGCTCGATTTCTTTCCTCTTGGTTCGTCTCAATTTCTTTGGCTATTTCTCTGAGGGCTTTGTTCATTTCATCTTAATGGGCCTCTAATAGCTGGAGAAACATAGTTTTGAGGTCGTTTTCTTGTATATCTAGTGAATTGACATGTCCATTGTTTTGTGGGGTTGCTGGTGAGGTCATTATGTCCTGATTTTTGTTGGGAGTGTTCTTATGTCTGCCTCTAGCCATCTGGTTATTTATAACCCTCACTGTTTGTTCCTCGAGTTTGTAGTTTGGGCTATGATCGTCCCTTTCTGTTTTCTGGACTGTTTTTTCAGGAAGATGAGAGAGGTTCCCTGGTTTGGGAGTGTGCGTTGTGGTTTCAGTTTTGCCTAAGTAAGAAATGTGACACTGGCGCTATTCGCATGTGCTTTTAGCAGGCGCAGTGTGCATGTGCGGTTTCTTTGACTATTGCAGTGGTCTGCAGGCCACTATTATGCAGTTCCGTCTGAGATCCAGGGATCGTTTGCCTGGATTACACTGGTGGACCCACAAGGCAGAGGCTTCAGTGTTGGGGTCGCTATCTCAGGAATCCTTATGATGCCCATACTAGGGGTGTGGGTGGCAGGGATCTCGTCTGGTTGCTTCTGTGTAGAGGCCCTTGGTCTGGGGCAAACTCTCCCTAGAAGGCTCACTCACTCTCTTGCAGGACCAGTTGGAATGCACAGGGGTTCCCCTTGCTCTCTACTCTGATTTGGTCCTACTGCAGAAAATGCGCGGGTAGGCTAACAGTCAGCTCTGTGACACTGTGGCTGCAGGACTCGGTGTCCACCTTTCCTGTGTGTTGCCTCTCTGTCCTTTCCCTCTGCCAGGAGGGGTTATGTTGACTGGTCCCAGGGTAGCGCGAGAAAGAGTTAGGTTGAGTGTTCTCAATCCCAGATCCCGGGCCCAGATCTCTCTGCCAGAAGCAGCCTGGAGGAAGAACCTATGTTTGCTGATCCCGAGAGAGTACCAGGTAGGGTTGAGTGTCCTCAGATCCAGAGCTTGGGTTTCTCTGCTAGGGGTCGCTGGGTGAGCTGGAGAAGAGGTGCTGTGTCCTGTGGCAGGCTGCCTCTCTGTCCTTCCCCTCTGACCTTTCCCTCCGATAGGGCAAGCTTTTGGCGGTGCTGTCAGGGGAGTGCCAGAAGGGGTTGGGACTTCTCCGTCTGATTCTGAGTCGGGGTTTCTCTGCCGGGGGGGGGGGGGGGCTGCCGGTGATAGGACTTGGTGCTAGATCTTATTGTGCTGGACCCAGGAGAATCTCAGGGCATGTTGAATGACCACAGTCCCAGATCTCGAGCTGAAGTTTGGTTGCTAGGAGCAGCCGGCAGCACTGGGGTCCCAGCACTGTGAAGCGTCTGTGTGCCTCTCTATCTCTCAGCTTTGCCGCGGCAGGGTTATGACAGCTTTTGTGGGAGTGCCCGAAAGGATTGGGTTTTCTCAGCCCCGATCTCGGGTTGGGGTACAGACAATGTGGTCTGTGGCAGATTCTGCTGGACGCCTCCTGCCTCCTCTGAAGAGGGAGTAGGGATTTTGAGCTGGGCCCGCAGCTTCTTTCTGCGTGCAGAGGGAGCTCAGTTGTGATTCTGGCGAGTACCCGTGGTCAGCGAGACCTTCCAGGGAAAGACTGGGTGACTCGTGATTAGTCTGAGAGACCAAAAAGATTAAAAATTAGCAGCTATTAGTTAAGGCCTGAACTATGTGGGTGGAGAAGTCTAATAATGCCTTGAGGGGAAGGACAGCCTTACTGCATTCTTTCCCCACCTACTAGAGATAGCAGTTGCTAGGAAACTGGCCCATCTCTCTAGGGAGGGACACCAGGTCATTATGGTCTGGGGACCTTCGTATAGCCAATCAATTCAAAATGTAGCATTTTGACCAATAGATGCTTGCCAGGCAGGAATTGCCCCTGCCTTGGGTATGCTGGGAGGGACCAGAATCTATAAATCACCCAACTAACCTGGGGATGGCATGCTCAGCTCCCACCTCTTCGGCGGTAGGGCTGTGTTGGCCCAAGCTGCAGCTTGTAATTTACAATAAAAAGACCCTCATGTGTTTTGCAACGGAGTCGATTCCTGTAGATCTTTTGGGGGCTCGCGAACTGGGTATAACAAGTCTCGCAACTTTCCTTCCCTGTGGGGTTTTCTTGTGACTGGGACTCCCAGTCTCTGGCACTTGTGCCCACCGATCAGCCTGGGAAAGTGATTAGGACACGTAAGCTTGCGGTTCCAGCCTGGAGACCCAAAGCCGGAGTTCCCCGTGATCTCTTCCGGGTTCTGGCTGTGTGGCCGGCCTGAGAGTGGACCTGACTGATTCCCACGCTGTGGGAGCCTCCCCTCACCTGGGAAACCCGATTGCTGTAGTTTTAGGGCCCAGAGTTCAGTCTCCTGGTCGCTGCACGGTGAGTGTTGTCCCGCTTCTCAGACACAGTGTTCTCCTGGCGCTGCCATCTTGATAACTTTCAGATTGAAGAAGGCCTACAAAACATTTTTCACAGTATCTATATTATTTTACATTCTTACCTGTGATGTAGTAGGGTTTCAGATTTTGTACATTCTTATCCAACTTCCTAACTTTTCTTTATTTTCTTTCATTGTTTTGGGACAGCATCTTGTATGTACTTCAGATTACCTGCAAACTTTGATTTCTCTAAAGACTTACTACATTTGTTGACAATTTGCATAACTTCTTTAAGGAAATATGTAGTCAGATGCTTCGCTCATTTTTAAATTGTGTTATTTGTCTGTTGTTGGATGTAAGAATACTTGACATACTATAGAAACAAGTCCTGTATCATATAGGCAATTTCCAATCATTTTCTCATGTTGCTGGCTTTAGACTATCTTCTTGTCTCACTCAGCCTCCAAAATACCAAGATTAGGGATCTATGTGGCCATCCATGCCTGGCTTTGTTGGAGGTGCTCTTTTTTTATTGCTTTTATTTATTATTATTATTATTTATTACAATTTATTCACATTGTATACTGACTGTAGCTCCCTCATCTCCCATTGCCCCTTCCCTTTCTTTTCTCTCCCTATTCTCCTCCCCAAGTCCACTGATAGGGGAGGTCCTCCTCCCCTTCTATTTGACCCTAGCCTATCAGATGTCATCAGGACTGGCTGCATCATCTTTGTCTGTGGCCTGGCAAGGCTGCATGGGCCCCAGATCAGAGAGCCAGCCACTAAGTTCATGTCAGAGACAGCCCCTGCTCCTTTTTTGTAGGGAATCCACCTGGAGACTGAGCTGCTTATGGGCTATATCTGAGCAGGGAGGTAATCCAAGAGATTTTAAATATGTTATTCACATTTAGCTGTTTTTCTTCTTGTTTCTTTTGATTTTTTTGTTATATCCAAACAATCATTTCTTTTTTTTTTACCATTTTTTAAAATTTTTATTCTTAGCTACATTTTATTAACTCTGTATCCCAGCATATCCTGCTCCCTCATTCCCTGCCAATCCCACCCTCCTTCCCTCATCTCCTCCCTGCTCCTTTCATATTTAATTTCATTTATTATTTACTATCATGTGACTTAAAAATATCACATAAATTCAATAAAACTGGACTGACTCATTCATGATTTAGCATAATTATTCTGTTTTCTTAATTTTTTATTTAGGGTGTGTTTACAATTGAAAAACTATGACTTAAGTATTTGATAAAGTATAATTTAATTATTTTTTTCACATTTTTGTAGTACTCTGATTTGATTTAAAATATCCCCAATAGACACATAGGTTTGAACACTTGGTTCCTAGTCATTTGGCAATACTGTGTAAGAAGATTTTGGATTCCTTATATAGTAGTGTCGCTGGTGATGGTTCTTGAGGTTATAGAGCCCTCTGAATCCATCCAGCTTCTTGCCTAGCAAGACAATGAAACGAGCCGGTTCATTGGGGAGGACTTCCTCCCCTTTCATCTGACCATGTTTTATCAGATATCTTCAGGATTGGCGGCAAAGTCCTCCTCTGTAGCCTAGCAGGACTGCTCCTCCCTTGGGGGGTGGGGAGGTCAAAAAGCCTGCCATTGAGGTATACTCTTCTAAGAATTACATGAGTTTAACTCTTACAGTTAGGTATTTGTTCCATTTTGAATTAATTTTTACACATATTGTAAGCTAAAAGTTTAACTTCTTTTATATAAACTATCCAGTCATCTCAACTACATTTGTTGAAAAGACCATTCTTCATCAAATTGTGTCAGTTGTCTATATAAAATTGATTATTCATTGATACATAGATTTTTCTCTGAGCATTTATTCTGTTTCATTTATTTGCATTTCTCTTTTTGTCCCAGGAGCACACCATCTTGATTAATGCAACCTTTTAGTCAGTTTTAGAGCAATGTAATATATTGTAAATTGTCTAATTTTGTTCTTAATTCTCAAAACTTTGTTCAAGCTTTCTTGCAAGTCTATATGAATGTTAGGTTTGGTTTATCAATTCATGAGAAAAGAAACAGAAGACAAATATAATTCTGGTAGATTGTATTGAACCTGTTTATCACTTTGGGAAATGTTGTCATTTAATACTATTAAGTCTTTTGATCCAAGAACATGTATTTTTCCATTTCTATACAGTTTCTGTTGACCTCTGAATGTGTATTTTTCCATTTCTATACAGTTTCTTTAATTTCTTTTTGTTTATTAGTGTGTTATCCTTTTTGACCAATCAACATGTATTTTTTTCATCTCTATACAGTGTCTTTACGTCTTCAATGACATTTTGTATTCAGTCTTTTGAATCTTTTTTGTTCAAAAGTATCTTATTCTTTTTGATATCAGTGTAAGTTGGATAGTTCTCAGTATCTTTTACAGATATCTTCATCGCTATTTTTTTCTTTTTTTATTAATTACACTTTATTCATTTTGTATCCCCCCATAAGCCCCTCCCTCCTCCCCTCCCTATCCCACCCTCCCTCCCCTCTCTGCATGCATGCCACTCCCCAAGTCCACTGATAGGGGAGGTTCTCCTCTTCTTTCTGATCTTAGTCTATCAGTTCTCATCAAAAGTGGATGCATTGTCCTCTACTGTGGCCTGGAAAGGCTGCTCCCCCCTCAGGGGGAAGTGATCAACGAGCAGGCCAATCAGATTATGTGAGAGGCAGTCCCTCTTCCCATTACCATGTAACCCACTTGGACACTGAACTGCCATGGGCTACACCTGTGCAGGGGTTCCAGGTCATCTCCACAAATAGTCCTTGGTTGGAGTATGATTTTCTGGGAAGTTCCCTGTGTTCAAATTATCTTGTTCTGTTGCTCTCCTTGTGGAGTTCCCGTCCTCTCCAGCTCTTACTATTTCCCACTTCTTACATAAAATTCCATTCATCACTATTTTTTAAAAATACAGGTCTGTCTGTCTCTCTCTTTCATCTTAACAATATTCCAGAGCTTGAGTCAGTAAGTTTATTAAATAGCTCTAGTATTTTTTAATTCCTTGAGCTTTTCTTTATATATAAGGTCGTGTTATGTGAAAACAGACCAATTTTATTCTTTCCTTTGTATGCCTTTTATGTATTTTCTTAATTGAACAGGCTGTAAAGTCAAGTACACTATTAAATCAAAATAATAAGGCTGGAGATGTAATGTGCTTATGTAGTATGCCAGAGGATCCTGCTTTTATCCCTTCTGCCTTGGAGACATTGAGACATTTTACTTCTGTTTTCATTTGTTTTCTAGGGATGAGATTTTTGTGAAGAACCACTGTTAATTGTCCTTTCAAATTTAATATGACTTACCAATGAAACTATCTCTCTTAGCCTCTAAGTATTGATTTGTCCTGTTATTTATTATATCTACGTAGTTTCCATTTACTTGTGTCAATTCTGGCAGTTAATATCCTTCTCTAAATTAGTCTGTTTTATCTAATGAATTTAATTGGTCTGCATAGAGTCTTCCATAGTGTTCTCCTGGAGTCATAATTATGTCTTTAAGGTTAATAAATTTTTCATTCCTAATTTTAAAAGAGGTATATCAATTTGTTGATTTTTCTCATGAAACAACTTTGGCGTCTTCTCCCCCCCCCTCCCCGAGGGAGGAGCAGCCTTGCTAGGCCACAGAGGAGGACATTGTAGCTAGTCCTGAAGATACCTGATAAGCTAGGGTCAGATGGAAGGTGAGGAGACCTCCCCTAGCAGTGGACTTGGAGAGGGGCAGGGAGGATATGAGGGCAGGAGGGTGGAATTGGGAGGGAATGAGGAATGAGGAAGAGGGCTACAACTGGAATACAAAGTAAATGACCTGTGATTGATATAAAAAAAAAACTTTCTATTTTGTTAATTCTCTCTGTTATCTACTGTCTACACCATTGTTTTCTGCTTTACACTTTATTACTTTTTTAATTTATTGCAGTTTAGCTTGCTTTTTGTTACTATTTTTTCTTTCAATTTTCGATTTCTTTAATTTCTTTTTTTTATTCTTTTCTCATTCCAAATGTGATTTGTCCTCCCTCCCTTCTCCTCATTATTCCCACCTCTTCTCCCCTTCAGATCCACTCCCTCTGCCTTCCCTTAGAAAAGAGAAATTCGGCAAGGGACATCAACCACACATGGCATAACAAACACATATCATCAGAGCAAATCTGGACAAGTCAACACAGTAGGAGGAAAAGGGTCCCACAAGTAGGCAAGAGAATCAGGGACAGCTCCCTGTCCACTGTTAAGACTTGGGGAGTGGCATGCATGCAGAAAGGGGAGGGAGGGTGGGATCGGCAGGGGAGGAGGGAGGGGCTTATGGGGGGATACAAAATGAATAAAGTGTAATTAATAGAAAAAAAAGATTCCCACATGAACACCAAGCTACTTAGCCATAACATATATTCAGAGAACATAGGTCAGACTCATGTAGGCTGCCTGATTGCTGGGAGTCCCCCTTAGTCCCAGTCTGTCGATTTTGTGGGCTGTTCTTGTTGTGTGTCCCTGACCCATCTGGTTCCTCTGATCTTTCCTCTCCCTCCTCATCAGGAGCAAGGAGAGGTATATGTGAGAGTTTGGATAGAGGAAGGGAAGGAAAGGGAAATGACGTTATAACATCAAAAAATAAAAGGCATTTTCTTTTTAGAAATCTCTTAAGGCTCTTTTGAACACAGTATTGTTAAAATCTTAAACACACACACATTTTCTGAATGAGTGTTTGCCTTCATGTATGTGTGTGTATCACCAATGTCCCTGGTACCCTTGGGAGTCAGAAGAAAGCAACTGAAACCCTGGAACTAGAGTTAGATGTGGTTGTGAGCTATCATGTGTATCCAGGAAATTGAACCAAAGTCTTCTCCAAGTGGATCTGGAGAGGATAATCACAGGGCTCATCAAATTTCTCATCTCACTTGGATCCCAGTGCTCTTAACTACTGATCACCTCTGCACCTCCTCTTCTGCATTCTTGGTGATCTCTTCCCAGTTGTTCTACCCATTACTGAAGGTGGGGTATTAAGTTCTCTAACTCTTATTGCTGAATTGTGCAGTTGTCACTTTAGCTCTAACATTTTATTTCATGCACTTTGGAAATTTATTTTTTCCTGTATATATAAATATATTTTCTTATGATTAAAAATGTATTCCTTTCTCTATAGTACCAACTTTTTCTCCAATGTCTGGGTTTTTGGTTTTTTGTTTGTTCTTTATTTTTAGACTAATATATCTCTCTAGGTCTCTTGGTGGCTTGCTCATGACTTATTTTCTATTGTACACTGACTATTTCTATACTGTGTGCCTGCAACTTCAGTGTCACTCTGCCTGGCAAAATACACTTAGATTATGTTTTTATTAAATTATGCATTTAGACTGATTGTTGAAAACTTTTTAATGTAATGCAATTTTGGAAAAGTTAAAATTTATGAGTGACATTCTGCTCTCTCAATTCAGGAAGTTTTCTTCAGTTCTCCAAGCCTGTGAAATGTAGTAGGCCAGGATATTCACAGGGCTCATCAAGTTTCTCATCTCACTTGGATCCTAGTCTTTACTGCTTTATGCCTGACATTTTTTGCAAAGCTTTATTCCATATTTTTGTCTTCTTGTTGAGGTAGGAAAATAAATATTCTCTATCTTTGCCATAGCTGGAAGTCTTTCTAAAGCTTTCATTTCTCAATCCTTTATCTCAGTTGCAATTTAAAAATAAGACACTTTTCCCATTAACTATATGTAATATGATGTATAGTTTCACTTTATCCCCCATGTGGGAAGTAGAATTTTTTTAGATTGTATAATAATTAGTTTTTATTTTAAAATAATAGAATAAAAATTAGTTTTTAAACTAGTGTATGAAAAAATAGGGTTCATTGTGGTATTTCATACACAAATGCTATTATACTTTGCCCTTATTTGTCTTCCTCCACCACTGTACTCCCACGTCCCTCTGTACCCCCTCTTGTTGGACCCTTTTCTCTCCTCAAATAGTATCCTATTTTTCTTGTTTTGAACTCTTTAAATTTACAAACAAGAAAGTTTTGAGTAACAACGAAAACTTTTTTGGTGTGTGTTCAGAGTGTTCAAAGGGAGGAAAGAGAAAAACATCTTTTAATTTATATATGGTGCTGGACATGGTGGCAGTAGAGAGTGGTGCTGAGAAGTAGAACAATCATTACATCAAAGCCATCCTGGACCGAGAAAAAAATCTCTATATCACTCTCATTTTCCATGTACTATCATGAGTCATAGAGCTGTAAACTAAGAAAATGTCTTCTCAATCACTTCAACGTATTTCCTTTTAGACCTTTTTCCTTTGATCATGGAAACATGATCAAAATAACTTCCTAAGGAATAAAAGTGATTGATGGAATTGTTGAAAAGCTAGGAGAGCATCGCCTATAGTACATCTAAAAATTCTTGTATATCTCTACCTAATTCGAGCATAGGAAAGAGTCAACTATTAGTTTCTAAAGTCTTAAGAATCCAAACAAAAGTTTTTTGAAGATTAAATGTTGATCTAATGCTAGTGTCATATTCCCACAAAAAGATCTGACTGACTTGTTACACAAGCTATGTTCAAGTTACATGGGCTATATTTATTGTATCTAATATGTTTAGGTGTGAATCTAAGAATTAAACACAACCTCCAATACTTTGGTCTTCCTAAAATGAGCATAAACTTAATATAAGAGGGGAAGAAACAGAGCAAAAAAGCAAGTTCATCCATATGTTTCTTAATTTACTAGCAAAACGGTGAAAACAATAATAATGGTAGTCTAAAGTGAAATATATTTAAAAGTCCCTACAGACATCTGGTCCTTGAAAATGAGATACAAATGCAAAATGTTGAAATTTTTCTTGGGGTTGCTAGTTTTGAAATAGAGAAGGAATTATAACCCCTTTTTTTTTTTTCTGGTGAAACTTAAGAATCTCTTTTCCATTTTTATCATTTCTCTGGTTCCTTTGTTAGCTGAAATGCTAATCCAGAATGTTGCCAGTGACATAGAAGACCCTATAATGGATATTCTGAGATTGAAAACTCAAGAATGTGATTGCTTCTAGTTTAGTTGTATGAACTCAAATACTTCGTATTAAGGAAAACCAGCGGCTTCTCCCTAAATTCTCAAGACTTTGTTTAACTTTACCCCATTTACATAGCACAGCACTGTATGTTGCTGACAAATTCCAATGTAGCATGCAACAGTGGTTCCTAATTGCTTTAGCATTTATCATGCACAAGAGACGAGAGAGAAGTCTCATTTTGTAAAGCTCAGTTGCATTCCTTATCTCTGAAGTACACTTAAGCAGCAAGCTGGGACTTAAGGTAGCTGCGTGAAAGCCAGCATTTATTAACATGCATATCTTGGAGGAAAAATGAATTGGATTTTCTAAGAGAAAATATAGCCCAACCTCATTCTGTGCATTAATTTTGCATAGTTTCACTTTTGCACATTTTACAAATGAGGGGCCAAGCTCTGTCTCACCCACATAAATTCTCATGCTCACATTTTTTTTCAGGTTATGCTTTATTTCAGCTTTGTTTGCAAACATTTCTTAAAGCATTTTGGTGCATTTCTTTTGAGGTCTATTAGTACCTATTAATGTTTTTCTAAATAGTCATTGGATGTACTTAACCAGTGTGTACTTAGGCATCTTTTATCTGACAAGTATTCTGAGTTTTAAAGAAACAGTACACACTTTCTTGAGAATGACATATTTTGCTATGCTTTATAGCTGAATAAAATTCCATTGTGTAAATATATTCCATGCTCTTTATTCATTGCTCTGTTCATTGACACCTAGGCTGACCCCATAACTTGGCACTGTGAATAGGATGTGAAAGTAGAAATGAAACTATCTGGAGGAATGAATGGGAATAACAGTAGGGTGGGGAAAATGTAGGGTGAGGTAAATAATGCCAAAGAACATGATATATTTGTATGGCGATGTCTTTTTAAAACCCATCACTATGCACATCACTGTGCACTATGCACCCAATGTTTGTATTAAAAATGAAAGAACCCCTTGAAATCTTACAAAAACTATTTGGTTACATGCATAAGACAAGAAGTGTTAGGAAGCTGAGGTTTTGTGAACTATTATATACAGGAGCTTCCTGCAACTGATAGTTTTGCTGATAGTCAGCAGTCTCTCCCTACTGTTCTGGGACTTGAAGTTGTTAAGAATTAACCGCTAAATGGGCATACAATAATTATATAAGCTGAAAAGCACCACTATTCTTATTTGTCTTTTAAAACTCATTCAAGATAAATAATGTGTGTGTGTGTGTAGTATATATAAAAGTATGTATACAGCCTCATAAAATGAAGATTACACACATATACATAAATACACACATATATAATGTGTGGAAATTAGTATTTATAAATTTTTATATACATATATAAAATTAAAGTAACTAAAGTTCTGTCTTTTGAGGAATTTGTAATGACAAAGGTACTTTAATTCTATTTTTCCATTGTAGTTTGAGATGTGCCCAGAAAGCACAGTCAGTACAATCTATTGGTCTGCCCAGGGACTTAAGACCTGCCTTTTTAGCCTGTGACCCATTTGATTTGTGTGCATCCACTGGTCCCAGATTTGTTCCCATTGTTCTATGTGGCAAAGTTAACTAGGGGAAGACCATGTAGATAAAGGGGTCATCATGTTTTAAATGATCACATTTTTTAATCTTAATTTTTATTTATTCATTTTACATCTAGGTCATAGGCCTCTCCTCTCCCCTGTACCATCCTCCCTCCCTGTTTCCCCTATGCCTTTCCCATACTCCTCAGAGAAGGGGAGTCCCCTTACCCACCCACCCCAGAATATCAAGTCGCATCTGGACTGAGTACATCTTCTTTCCCTATGACCTGGTGAGATAGCCAGAGGAAAGTGATCAAAAAGCAGGCAACAGAGTCAGTCCCCATTTTTCTTAATAAGAATCCCATATGAGGACGGAGCTGCCCATTGGCTACATCTGTGTAGGGGGCTTAGGTCCAGTTCATGCATGGTCCTTGATTGTTGCTTCAATCTCCACAACACTCTACCCCCTTGGTCCTGGTTAGTTGGCTCTGTTGGTCTTCTTGTGAAGCTCCTGTCCCCTTGGGTCCTTCTATCTTTCCCTGTACTCTTCCACAAGACTCCCTTCATTCCACCCCATGTTTGGTTGTAGGAATCTGCATTTGTTTCCATTAGTTGGTGGGTGGAGCCACTCAGAGGACACTTATGCTAGGCTTCCATCTGCCTGTGGAGTCCAATAAAGTTGACATAATTTGTAGATAAATTCATGGTATCCAATCTACTTTTCCTTCTATAGTCCATCATTGTGAAAATGCTGTCTATTGGTGTATTTTTCATGTACTAATATTTTCTTTTTCCATGCTTAAAAGTAAGGCAGTGAAGGGGGAGTCTTTCAAAGCATAATGTTAAGAGGCAAGTGAAGGAGATAAAGTTGGATTATAAACAACCACTTCACCTTACTAGAGTAGTGGATTCAATATAGTAGTCAATATAATAATGTAAACTTTGGGCACTCATTTTGTAGATTGTTTTATACTGGCATCACCTCTACATTTTTATATTTGAGAGTGAGTTGAGTCTATTAACTCTATCAAAAAGCTTCTATTTGTAGCCAAAGTGACTGACATGTTTTAGTTGCCCCAACTTATTCATTCTAGGAAATGACTGGCAGTCAATTCTACAAGAGCAGGAAAATATACTTGTAATGAAGCCAAGACAACTGTACATGAATAAAATGAAACTTCACACAAGTAACTTACATTAACACATTTATTGCAAGTAGCTCTATGGAAAAGCAAGTCAGATATACATATATATTTATATAAACACTATACAGAGTTGCAAGGTCATCTCCCAAAACTGCAAACAAGATGCAAACAAGAAAATTTAAGAGTATTTACAAAGGAAGGCAAACACAGAGCAACTCAAAGCAGATCTGTGAAGAAGAAATAGCAAATGTAATGAACTTTTGGAACCATAGCTTTAGGTTTTACTGATCAGGTAATTATGTATGACACCAAACTAATGTAGCGGTCACATACACAAATCGTTCCATCATTAGTTTTTTCAGCAGCATAAACTAGTCACTGGAAGGTAAGTGGTATGTCGGTACACAAATTCCATTGATTCTTCCAGCACAATACTGAATAAATCAATTATGTCTGTAAACTAAGAAACTGTGTTTAAAAGATTGCATATTTGTTATGCTGTACCTGTTACTATTTGTCCCTGTGACTAATTGTATATACTGTTGTGTATGAGGTTTCCATTCATTTATTCAGCAAGTGTGCTACCCCTTTTATCTACCTTATGTACCCTGTCTTTTGGCAGCCCCTGAACCAAATACGTGAATAAAGTAATACAGCAGTTTCCCCCAAATAATCTTTCATGTTACAATTCTGAACGATTATGACAACTCACTTCGATATAAAATGGTAACGAAAAGTCTGAAGAAAGGCTGCATAGAGAGTACACTGTTATGATGAACAAAAGCCACACTGCATTACTGAATTAGGTAGGAACAAGAGAGGCACCTGGAGAGAGTGATGAAAGAAACCAATGCCCTAGCAACGACCAGACACCTGGTTAATGGCTGGCCTTGAAGCCACACCCTCTCCTCAGCACAATTCACATGGAAAAAGGAGCACCCCTCCCCCCATCCCTTTGCTTAGTAGGCAGGGAGAAACAATAGAAGTCAACTCGGTTCTTCAGAAAGTTAGTTCAGCAACATGTACTAGAAGCCTGCTCAAAGACAAAAGCACACGTTCAAAGATGTAGGAACCGAGTGGCAGAGAACTTCAGGTAAATATTACACTACTCCAAAGTTGTACATTAAATGAGAAGCATTTTTTTTAAACAGAGTTACACACAACAGGTACATCTATAATCACGTGTTCACAGGTACAAAAAGGTGCACATACACACAAATGTGTGCATTCACACACTTGCACTCACACAGTTTTGCAGACACTTGCTAAAACACTCACCCATCTGTCAGATGATGAGGTTTTGCCAGTGATGGTACTAAAGCCAAGAGCTGTGTACCACTATGTAACAAAACTCTAAGCAAGCTTCAAGACCTTTGTACCTATCCTGTGTGGTTACCATCTGCTATTTTCATGTTCCCAAAGGTCTAGGTTCCTAAAATCTTAATTCAGTTTCCATCAGAAGCAAGCAAAAGTAGGAAGGGGGAGCTTGCTCTGATTTTTTTTTTCTTTTAAAATTGTACATCTTATATTGGCTCAATGATTCAGAATGAAACAAGGCCTTATAAGAGGTTCCTTTTGGCTTAAGTTTTAGGCAGATGATCAATTGATGGGTATACCCTAATTTCTGAATATAGGAAACTTAATTTCTTTCTAGGTATCCTGGACATAAGGGGGAGAATCATTACTGGGGGAAAAGCCAGAAAGAGGGGAAGGCAGTTTGAAGGGTAGGACGGAGGAGACTCCAGAGAGGCAAAAAAGGATATGAAGGCTTACTTGCCTCTTTCCAGGAATAAATGTAGGTTTCAAAATAAAATCAAAACAATGTTTGGAAATGCTCAATCTGATAGCAGACCATCACCAGGTTCTACACAAACAAGTAGACAACCTGTTCCTTGGCTCTGCCTTTAAAATGCTAGAAATATTTTGTCAAGATATCACTTTAGTTCATGTCTAGTGTCAACAGAATGTCATAGTATTGTTAATGAGCAAAATCTAAGATAATCTGCTCTTTAGTCATGTCTTTAAAATACTGAAAATGCCCCGTCAATATAGAAGTTCAGTTCATAATAATTTTTTGACCAAGAAATGTTTTAAGCATGTACTGCTCAGAAAAAAAAAAAATATTCCAGGTCATACCTACCTTCTCATTCACATATGTTTCTTTATCTGCCATCGTTTAAAGATGTTCACATTGAAAATTCATCCAGGTATTTTATGTCATTAAAATTGATGCTGATTCTATTTATATAGACTCAACACATTTTTAGAGAGGAAAATCATACTTTTATGAGATACTAACTTATAGCATCTCATTCTTTTCAAAAAGGCAGATCAGGGAAACTAGGAAACAAAGCCAATGTACAGTGTACACATCCTTAAGTCAGCCAATGGATCGAGGAGTCAGTAGCAAGAATGAACTCCATGAGGCTCATTCAGCTGTCACAGTCCAATTGTTGAGTGGTAGAAATTGAGATTGCTTTCTTTTCAGAAGCTTCAGAATTTTCTTTCTTTTAGGCAGATCTGGAGTAGATGAAGATTAAATTCTGTATCATTTTTCTTCTAAAATGTGTTTGGTTTTGTTGACAATGTAATAACTCTAAAATAAATAACAAGACAAAAAGTTATTTTCAAAATTAACATGAAGTACCATCACCCCCTCTGCATTCGAAAACAAAAGGAAACAAAACCAAAAGAGGTTCCTGAGAGATGAATTGAGGATGCTGCCTTGGTGTAGACATAGTTAATCAATAATCAATATTGTGAGCTGACTGTGCCAAAAAAAAACAAAAAAAAAACAAAAAAAAACCAAAAACAAAAAAAACAAAAACAAAAACAAAACAAAAAAAAAAAAACAAGTTGGGCAAAAACACTAGGAAAGTTACAATTTACCCAGGATGCCACCTTGACATTGCTGGTGGAAAGTTGATTGGAATGTGTGAATACTCTCCTATTTTGTGCCAGTTGGTCCCCTGAAGGAGGCCTTAGACAGAGAATGTTCTTCTTTCTCCTGCATGCTTAAGTCTACTTTTACCTTAGGTGACACAAGTCAAAGGATTTAAGAATATCCTTGATAATAGTCTCCGGACTAAATTATGGAAATTCTTCTAGGAGAACTAGTTATAACTACAAAGATTTGGCTGAAATTTCCATTTCTCTATCAAAAAGATACAGCTTTCTTAACTACTAATGTATTAACTATACATGATTGGGAACATGGTTTATAAAGCAGTGGGAATTAAATATGTGGATGAAGTTACTGGAATGAAGAAGGGAAAGAAAATGCCCAATAAGTAGATTATGGAGTGCCAATGTTACTTTAGGCCCTGGCTACAAAGCAGCCAATACTTCATGTTACCTGAAACTTCAAGCTTAAGGAATCCAGGGAAAGCTTCCTCCACAGTAGGCTTCAAGTAAAAGATCTTCAGTTAACCAGAAGTAGTTATTTCTTTTTACAAATATTTTGATTAATGCAACATAATTGAGCACCAAAGTCTCCATTCCTTCTGTATTTTTGTGGTTGTTAATTACATTCATTGTAGAGATCTTTCCTTCATAGTAAAAAGCTTAAAAAGAAGAACCCTAAATGTGAAAGTATTAAGTCTTCCTGTGAGCACTGAATTTGTGAAATTTAAGTTCTACTAAGATAGAGAGTATATATGGTCATTACAGAACAGCAAACTGTGGGTGTGTATATTAACAACTCATTTTCTTATGACAAAATTGGGTTAGGTAGGTATCCTGGAATTATATTTAAATGTTGTCTACACATTTTTAACAGAAACATGATACAAGGGTATCTCATAAATTTAGTTTATTTTAATATGCACTATATTTATAAGTTTTTATATATATTACATTAAAATTACTTCAATAGGATTTTCTGAATATCATATATCATGTGCTACACTTCATGTATAAATTAAGGCCCTAAGTATCCAAGAGATAATGCTTGGAATTAGGACGATTTATTGTTATTGGGGTCATTTTTCTTCTTTGCTTTAAGAAAAATAACAGCAGTTCTTCCAAAGATTTTATTCCTATTTCCATGCCTTCCTATAACACTTGCATCAACACTGGGTGAAGAGTGAATAACCTACTAAAACCAAGCAATTGGTTGTATAATTTCAAGTTTACAAAATATATTTGTGTGTGGGAATAAGGCTTTCCAAACTAGGATAATCTCCTAATAATTTAACTTGCTTTTACAATGCTTTATTGGAACTGGAACCACAGATTTGCTTTTATAATTATGCTTTTCTTAGGGCCATATTAAAATGAGTTTACATTTCCTGAACACATTGTAAAAAACAGCAAAAGGAAGCAATTCACAAGATTGCTAGATAGTGGAAGAAAGCAATTCAGCATTAAACCTCATTCCTAAATGTCTACAAAAGGAATATCAAAGAGCTGACATTCACACCATGTGTTCCTTTCCTATTCTTTATAACATCTCACCACCTGAAAAATGAATGGTAATACCTTGGGAAGTGTTATCTGGTCTGCGTTTATTTTTTCACTTGATACTGACAGGTTTTAAACACTTTCCTTATTGTGTACATAATTTTCCAATTAGTCAAAGCTCTTTTTAACATCAAGTTAATTCCACCCTTTTAATAAAGTTTTTTTTTCTTTATAAGAAAGAGAACTTTAAAGGCCTTTGATAGGTCAAAAGTTTTCTCTTCTGATTCTTCCAGAGTCTGTAAGGTATTGTTTTGTTCTTATAAACTAATAAAGACAATTTCTCTGCTTCAATTTTGATAATGTTAAAAACTGGAACATTAATCTTTAATACATTAATGAAGCATACATGACTTTAGGACCCCTGAAAATTTATAGCTTGAACCAAGAAGGCAGTTTCTCCAGAGTATTCCAGATCTCTTTATAAGAAACATAAATGTCCCTCTATTAGGGTTTGAAATCTGAAACAGCAGACCAGAGAAAGATGTAATTCCAACAGAACGTAGGATTGTTCTCTTGCTTTCTTTCCATCATCCCAACCTTATTGTCTCAGTTATTTTTTCAGGTCTGATTTTCCTCCATATCAAAGTCATATTGAAAACACTATTCATTACACAGTATGCTAGCCTCACAATCTATTGGTGATCACATTATCAGAGGTAATCATGTAAATCAACCAAAGCAAAGAAACCAAAGTGAATGAAGGGAAATGGAAGCCTGGGCCCCGTAGATGAATATGTAAAATTCAATCATGCTACTTAGCTTAGCAGTTGTTGGGTTATATGCAAGTTTCATCTCTTCAATAAGAACTGTTCTCACATTTCTGTGCTTGATGAATATACAGGATGATGATCCTGTATAAGTTGATAAATAGGAAGTACTGTCCCTACAGCAAGAAAATTAACAAGAACTTCTACTGGTCTTTACAATGCCACCCATACTATCTCTTTCTTAAAGCAAAGGATAAAATATGTCTTTCTCACAGTGGCAATGATTTTCCAAGAGAACTGTCAAAAGAATCTGAAATGAAAATTGATGCCACTTGTAAAGCTCCATTCTTTTTAAAGGACAGCCTTATTGTTTGACATCTGCCCTTCACGATCAGGCTCTGGGACACAAGCTGGTTCATTCCAGTCCTAATTCTTTATAAATAGGTTGTTTGGGGATCAGTCACTTTATTTTTCATCTTAAGTTAGTTTCCCCACCATAGCCTAACATACACTTGGGCTCCTTCACTCTGCTGTCTAGTTACTGCTAACACAAAGAATGCAAGTAAGTAGAATTTTAATATGTTCAGTCTTCAATTTTCAAAAGATATATAGTCCCAGGTTTATTGTTAGTTGAAACTTGTAATAAACTACCTCATAGAAACAGTTGTAAAAAATGATCTACATATGACTCTATTTAACCTCTTTAGTTCTTGAACCAACAAAAGAACTGTTTTATCCAATCATTTCTGTGAGATGCATTGAAGGTTTCAATTTGGAACTCCAGGGAAATAGGTCTTCCAGCCATGATGGATGATAGAAAAAATAATGTCTCCTAAAGTTGAAAAGTTAAAATTACGTTCCCTAGTCACTCATTCAAGGGCACGGCGGAGGGACATGTGAGAGGTTTTCAAGATCAATTTGGAGTTATAGACTTGATTGATATTATATATTCCAAGTCTTCAAGTAGAAAATTAGTAATCATATTGAGGCAAATTATATAAATTTTAAGATCTAGCTAGAGTTATCACAATTTATGGGGAATAAATATTCAGCACATTTCAAAGGTCTGATTAGCATCACACATATTGTTGTCAATCTAAGCATAAAAATAGTTTTAAATATAACCCTGGATACCACTGTGCCAAAAATGACAGTGGACCAAGCAGGACACTCTCAGAAGTGTACAATGTAAAATGTAATCCCTACAAGAAAAGCTGCTGCTTTCTGCTGAGATCAAGCAAGCTGGGGCTAAGGACATCTATGCCAGTAGTTCTAAATAGGTCTTAGTGGATTCCTAGAATTGACCCTCAATTTCTCTATTAGAGAGAAACCAGGTAAAGTCATTTTTTTTTTTCTGAACTATAGGGCACAAGTCAGGTAAAGAGCAGCTTGACAATCCAGGTCATGAAATATAAACAATGGCAACAATGAAGAAGGTATATCAGAATGCAGGGAAAAATAGCAATCACTTTTTCATTTCTCTCAATAAATATTTAAGTATCCTTTTTTTATTTGAAAAGGAATTACTTCATTAGTCTAAAGTAAAAAACAAAACAAAACAAAAACCTTTAAATGAATGCAAATTGAAACCAGCATATTTGTTAATATTAAAAGCTCCTAAAAACGTCCCATCTTAAATGTTAAGCTCATGATTCCACATCTGTGTGCCCAATAATCAGTGTAGAGTAGCGAGAGAACAATCTTATGTTCATAAAGCAAACATAAAATCTTAACAATGTTATTAATAGGTTTAAAGTTTGCATTTTGATAGTTGTGCCAAAAACCCAAGAAGATTATAATGTATTCATTTCATTATTCTAAAATTTGTCTAAGTTTCCATTTCTCACCCAGTAAATGATCCCCAAAGTTGCTCAACAACTCCTCTAACATCAAACATACTATGGGTTTTAAGCATTTTTAAAATTTGGATATTTATTTATTTAAAATTTTTATTCATTATATACCCTGATTGCAGTCCCCTCTCTCAACTGCCCCCAGTCTCAACTTCCCTTCCTCTTCCCCTTCCCCTAGTCCACTGAAAAGAGAAGTTCTCCACCGTTGCTGTCTGCCTATAGCCTGTATCAGGACAGTCTGGATCCACCTCCTCCCTGGCCTGGCAATGCTGCATCACCAGGGGCACATGATCAAAGAGCAGTCAACTGAGTTCATGGTAGAAGCAGCCCCTGCTCCCCTCACTCAGAGATATATATGGAGACTAAGCTGCCAATCAGCCACATCTGAGCAGGGGGTCTAAGTCCTCTCCATTCATGATCCTCCATTGGTGCATAAGTCTCTGCAGGACCACCTTACAAAAGGTTTTTCCAAAAACTGCCAATAAAATGTCTGGGATATTTTTACATAGTCTTAAAGGCCTTAAAAACGTGCTAAAGAAAATGAATTTAATTTTAAACAAGCATTATTTAATGTCCCACAGAGAGGATATGATTCAAGTCTTCTAAAGTCTGCCTTCCTAAACAGCCTAAAGCATGGTGTGCGCACAAATACACCAGCATACATATTTACAGCATCTTTTTACCCTGTCTGTCTTATTTTACCCTGTTATGCTCACTGTAGTAGTTTAGATTAAATACTAGATTGATACAGAAAGAATAAATTAAATGAAAACCTCACAATAGTTGACAAATGCCATTATTAGCAAAGCCATAGAAATCTAAATTCAGTTAAGGAGAGGACCAATAATCAGAATTTACTGACAACACCTCAATTCACTTACTTTCCTTTCCAATGTTTCTTTTTTATTTAAACACTTAGATATAACACACACACACACACACACACACACACACACACACACACGCACGCACACAATTTGTGCTTGGGAAATAAAAGCAGCTAACTCCCCTCTAGATCAGATTTAAAACATTAAGTTCCAGCTAAGGTCAATATTTTTTATTCTAAAAGGGCCATGGCAAACAGTTCAATATAACAAAGATCACCTGAGCCCTGACAAATGGTCCAGTTAGAACACTCTGAGTGAATTACAATAAAATTTGCTACCACTGAATTAAAGCATTCTTATATTTTTGCTCCCAATGCTTTCATAACAATACAAATATGACAAATTAAGCACTTGCTTAAAGGGCATTGTGATGTGTTAGATGGGGCATTAGATTGGAAAACAGATGTTTGAGTTACATTTCCAGCTCTGCCACTTACCTTCATGAATACAGGAAAATTCTTTACTCCAGTTTCACTTTCAGTACTTACAATCAGTAAAATAATGAATGGGAATGTGTTTTTAAAAATACATGTCAATCAATCTGTAACAATAAATCATTCCCTCAATCAACAAGCTGACAATTTAACAACAGTCCATTTCTTGCTGCAATGGCCAGCCATGTCTGTTCCAACATGAAGGTTTTTGTTTTTTGTTTTATGTTTGTTTGTTTGTTTGTTTTTGAGAAACCCAAGTTTGTTTCCCAAGATAAACACCTGCCAATGACTTGGAAGTATTTTGGTTCATGTTTGGCGATTAGAGACAGGGAAAGAAAGCTAAATATCCTGGTTGAGTATTTATGAATGTCTGGTGTACATAATTAAAGTCTTGGCCCTGGTTTCAATGTTTTGTTCCTAGCTGACATTTTCTATCCTGGAAGCATCAGTCTTAAAATAGAACAAATGCAAATGAATAATGATTGCCAACAACTTTAGCTAACTTTAACTGAGTGAAATACTCTTTAATTGTTTAGGTCAAATACTTCGCTTCTCAACAAAGAAAGATCCAGATTTGGGGGCGGGGGGAGATGATGAACGCTGTATAAAATAAGTTATAGCTGTGACCCATAAGTTATAGCTGGAAGTTCTCTGGTATCTGGAGATTATTTTCTAGTTATTAACAATAAATAAATCTAATACATTAAAAATGATTTGCTTCAGCACCTATAATTTATAGCAACAGGACTTGGCAGCAGGACAATGGTAAAAAAGCTCGTGCTTCCTATGTGGCTGTAGTAGGAACTAAAGTGTCAAAATCTAATTACTAGTTTTTGGCCTTTTAATACAAAGTGCTGTCATAATATAACTAATTTGGCTGACCAATTATTTCATGCCATCTACAGCTGCCCATTTCATACCCTTATGTCATGAATAAAAATATCAGGGAAATTTACATCACAAATCACTTCAACCTATCAATTTTATATCAAATAAATTATTAAAAGAAGCAAAAAGGCACACAAGGACTTAGGAATAGACTAAATCACATGGGAAATGACACTCTTCTAAATGCTAATGTGTTCAAAAGCTGAAGCCTTCATCATTGAAGAATTGCTTTAAAATATTTCCTTCATTAAAAAAATACATACACATATTCTGGATGTTTCTTTCTAATTGATTTAAACAAGTAAATATAAAATACATCAAGCTTGACTGTAGATAAATAAGTTTATATGAATTATAATCTCACATTATAAACAGATCTCAACATAAAGATCGCAACTGTGAATAATCATGTGTAATACTATTAATGAAAGTAAAGCCATAAAAATGTGACTCAGAATTTTTACTTAGCTTTGTGTTCCTAAATATAGTAGTTAACACTCACAACCAAGATACTGATCCTAACTACATAAAATAATACATAATACTTCAATATGCCAGTTCTAAACATATTCCATAAATTAAAATTAATGTATTAAGCTGTGTGACTTCTAATATTGTGCCTTATTTCTTATTCACAACACTGTTTGTTTCTTAACATCATGTATTCAGTTTTTTATGCTAAATAAGAAAATAAAGATAGAACAGAAATATATGGAAGTTCATCTATAGCTTTAGAGGGAAACATGATCAGATTTATTTGGCACGTTTTAAACACTTGACAGACAACACTTTATCGATTCACATTAAAATGCTAACTAGCATCACTTTCTGCAATAGGTTGTTTCAATACCACACTTCTTCCTGTGCCCTTCCATATGCTATATTGCAACAAATTACATGTCACATCTCTCTTTAAAACCAAAAATTAGCTAGTTTTCAAAGAAAATCTAAATCTTCAATTTAAATGCTTAAAATTTTACCTCAGTGTTAAAACAATGACAAAATAAAAATACATTTTATTTGTACAATGATCTCATGTTCCAAAATGCTTCCATAGTCATTGACATATATCAGTGTAAGCTTCTGCCTATCTATGAGATACGACTTCAATGGTATAGTCCCCCAATAAAGTTAGGAATTTCCTCAATAAACAATACAATTATAGCATATTAGGTATTCAATATAGTTACAAAGCCATTAGTCAGTAATTTATGCAAATATAATGGCCACTGCATAGCAATAATCCTCAGATCAGAGTTTATTTGAAGAACAGTATGATCTCACTATTTTTATCTTTTTGTGTGAACAAAGATCAGAACATGTAGGCATTGGAAAATGTAAGCATCATTTAAAAAAATCACGGGTCACAAGCAGTTACTCTTCTGATGTTGAATTTTACATCAAAGTTGTACATAGTACCTTGAGCAGTTATGGTTCAGCATAAGACCTAACTATAACTTATTAGAAATGTAATTTATGAATTTTAAATACATAATTACGAGAGTAGTGCTCTGTGTGTGTGAGTGAGAGAGTGGTGAGAGAGTTGGGGAGAAGCTAACAATTTAAAGAACTTTTGAATTAAGTTAAGGCAAGCCAAAGCAATTGGATTAAGGCAAGCCAAAGCATCCTTTTGTTGTTTTAATGATCACTCTTTTGGCATATCTGTGCTGCAAATGTGAGTTTTTGTATGGCAAGTTTTCTATAGCAAAGAGAAAAAGAGGAGATAGGAGGCTACACGTGCACTAAATGGGGAGCTGGTAAGGTGACTGCTGTGATCAGTCCCTGGCTTGTTCTGCCTGATCAAGCAAAATGGGTAAAGATCAAATCACAAAAGCATTCCAGAGAGCAAGTAAAGCAAAACTCTTCATCAAACTGACTCCTAGAATGAAAACTGCTAGAGACCAGCCCTTCCCAGAGAATGCAGCATATTCTTCTAAGGAGAGAAGGCAGGGCAGGCTACATGGGTATCCTCTGCAAACATTTCTTGAGAATCTCTCAAGACAACATTGTGCACTTTTGTACACAGATGCACGTTTTGTTCTTATAGTCCTTCTCTTCCTTCAGAAAATTAGGCCTTGAAAAGCTCCCACTGCTCCTGGAGCCCTGTCTTCTTCCTTCAGCCTTTTTATCTTGCTTTCCTCAATCTCCCGGAAGACACACCAATTAAATATTTTAGATGCTTTTTAAAGCTTTGAAACAGTATTTCTAGCCATATTCAAGATGCCTCTACACCCTCTGTAGAGAGATGGGGTAAGGGAACCAAAAGACGAAAATGAAGCACAGCAAAAGTGACTTGCCTTTCCCTACCAGTGACAGAAAAGGAACACTCACGATTTCTCACAATTTATCCTGTGAAAAAACAAAAACACCCTTTCCAGAGTGTGTTTTTAATCCCCTGGGGTTTTATGCATCCTCTCCCCATTCAGCTGACAAACAAGAGTTAACCTTTTGGGCAAACCAAAGCAAACCAGCCAAACAATGACTGCTTGTTAGAAAGTAACTATGTTAATAGATGGACGGTTACTGCTAAACTCTCTGTGCTCTCATTCAAGCCCTGCACTTAACTTAGATTGAGCACTCAAAGAAAAGTACCTTTTAATTGTGGGCAGAACTCAAGTTTCTGAAGAATGAGTGGCTGGAACTCAGTTTCTGAAGAATCTAGAGAAGCGGCAGTACCTTTGAAAGCTGTGAGTCTTTTAATTTTAACTGCTTCTAAGAAGTAAATCCAATGTTTAACAATTGACTCCATCAGCTAAATTCATGGGTTAGTTAAAAGCTTATCTTTTCTCAAAGATCAAAAAGGTATCATGTGAAAATTAAAACTGAATTCTACTCTCACTAAAACAACACTAGTAAATGAACTTATAGCTAACACTGTACCAAGTAAAGCATCGACTCATTCACTCATTAGGCATTTTCCACTAACTCTAGGAATTTTAATTATGAATTCACCAACCTCTTTTCGGAGAGTGGTCACTTTTTATAGTCACGTCTGGCAAAGTCCATTCTCACGTAAATGTCGTCTTCATCATCGTCATTGTCCTCAGACTCTGCTCTTTCTGTAGGTCTTAGCGCCCGACGTTGACGAGGCGGCAGTGGGGGAGCAGCTGCGTGGACCTCCAGGTCCTCACCTCTGGCAGCTTGATTAAGGTCTCCAGGATTCCAGCCTGCTGCAATGTCCTGGACCCCTCTTACAGCGCGGGGACCAAGAGCATTAGCAACAGGTTGGAACCAGGGAGCTGACGCAGAGTCAAATCCTGCAGCTGCATGAAAACCAGCAAAGATAGCGCCAAAGCCGGGGGCCACTGCGAGCGCAGAGACTACTACTAAAGCCCTGCTCACTGCCAAGAGTGGCGTCCCAGCCTGAGCAGCAACCCTGGCAGAAGCGGAGGGAAGGTCTCTCCCTAATCTGTCAGTTGGGAAAGCAAAGAGAGCGGGTCGGGTGTTGGCAAATAAACTTTGGGACCAGCTTTGTGGGCTTCTTCTCTCCTGCACTTCCTCCTGTATCAGCCTAGCTACAGGTGGCAGTTCAGAGCATTGGCCAGGAAAGAGAGAAATATCCATACAGCACTCAGAGAATGGGTCAACTAAATAGATTCGACCGGTTTGAGCATCATAGCGAATGGTACTGTCAGCAAAAGGCACGGCTGTTGTCACGGCAGGGTTGAAAATCACTTCAATGTGTTCACCCTCCTCCACAATAGCATTGCTTGGAGAAGGACGAAAGGGCCACCTAGCACCAGCCAGAGAAATGGAATTGGCACCTGGTAGAACTCTTAAAAGATCTAAGAGGCGGATTGCTGGATTTGGAAAGGGCACCCCGAATTCAGCATTCAGGTAACTGGAAAAAGCTGTGCTTCTGGGGTCAGTAATTAAGCCCCAGGAATCTGGCAGTCTGTAAGTAGAGGGAGCCGGCATAGGTCTCTCTCTCTTAAATAAGTCAATGTTGATATAGTCGGGAGAGCTGTCATCTCCTCTCTGCTCCTGTGTGGGCTTTATTGGTTTGGGCTTTATTTTATTTCCTTTTGCAATTAAAGAGAGTTGGTTAAGTCTCTTAGCCTTGTTCACTGGGAGAACATCATCTGAAGGCTTTGCAGGTGACCCCCTATCTCCAGGTTTTGAGAATGACCCCTCAATTAAAGGCTTTGATGCTACATTTTTGGTGTCCTGGCTAAAGGAGGTTCCTTTGTCTAGACCCCTCCCCAGGTATTTTCCAGGTAACATCGGAACATACTCACTATGGTCACACTGTCCCAAGGGTGAGCTCTGAAAGGGGTTTGGCAGAGAAAAGTAAGAGCTCCAACTTTTGGAGGAAGAGCCTCCCTGAGGATTGGGGGGACTTTTAGGAATTGCACCTGCTCCAGGAGCCATAAACATGTAGTCACTGTCACTGTCATTGTCCTTTGAGTCATCCTCTTTATTAGCGTCTGGTGCTTTCAGAGCACTTGGGGCAGGTGGTGGTGGGCTCACTCTGGGAAACATCATCATGTACCCTCTGGAGTCTTCAAAGGGTGACCTAGAGTGGCGCTTCTCGAAAGCAGAGAAATTCTGAGGAGCCATTGGCATATAATCACTGGAACAGGCAAGAGGAGCAGCAACCCCTGGCCTCATTGGTACATATGGGTCATCCTCATCGTCATCAAAAGCTCTGCCTCTGTGAGGCACCCTGGCTGCACCTTCCGGGGGGGTCTCCATCTCTCTCACTTCTTTGGATTCTTTGCATTCTTTTGTGGCTCTTCTGTCTGCACAAAAATAAAGTCGGAATCTCCGCCCAGACTTCCCTTTTCCACCAGTTGCTCCAGCCGGTGGGGGTGGAGGAGGGGTTGGGGGTGGAGGAGGCAGCATTTGCTGGTGCTTGCTTTGAGTGAACTTGCCAAAGTAGGATCTTTTCTTCAGAGATTTGCCACGGTCACCATCATCAGAGTTTTTCCCACGTCCTGAGCCCTTGCTCCCTCCTGAGTTTTTGCTACCACCTGAGCCACGACCATCTCCGGATCCCTGGCCGCTCCCTGAGCCATGGCCACCTCCAGGCCTCTGGCCTCCGCCTGAGCCGTGGCCACCCGCTGTGCCCTGGCCAGTTCCTGAATACTGGTTTCCTCCTGCACCCTGGCCTCCCGAGCCCTGGCCACCTCCAGATCCCTGCCTCCCACCTGAGCACTGGTTTCCTCCTGAGCTTTGACTACTGGAGCCTTGGCCGGTTGAGCCCTGTCCACCTCCTGAGCCTTGGCCACGTCCTGAGCCCCAGCTGTTCATGAAGGGCATGGAATCACCTCCGTTTCCTTCCTTGCTCTCCTTGTCCTTTTCTTCAGAATTGCCAGACCTGGAGCCCAAGGCTCTGTCGTTGGGGGCTTCTTCAGGCTGTGGTACAGGCTGTGGGCTGGGTGTTAAGCGATGGAATAATCTGGGTAGTACTGAGACGGCTCTCTGGGACCCGCGAGCTCTTGGCAGGTGCTCACTTCCTCTCCTGGAGGGAGGCAGAGGCGCGCTGCGTGTGATGAAGCGCCTGGGGAAGAGCATCTCCTCTTCCCTGTCACCAATACCCCCGAGGTGGCAAAACTGCTGAAAGCGGGATCTTCGGAGCCAGCCTCCAGGCTCCAGTGGAAGCAAGCCCAGGTGCCTCCTAGTGGACAGCAGGGTTAACAGGTGGGCGCCAACACTAATGCCGTAGTTGAGGCATCGGGCTCGGTATTCCTCTGCGCACAAGGCTCTCATCTTCTCCAAAAACAACTCATGCATATTTTGGGCCACCACACAGTCATCCACTTGCATCCACAGCTCCCCTGGACCGATGACAGTAGACCTGCCGACTTCCAAGAAGAAGTATTGCTCCGAGTGCCCACAGCGACGAATGCTCAGGAGCTGAACTACCACACTGGCCACGTCAGTATTAAGCCTCACAAACATAACCTTTTCGTTGGTAAGACACAGCCGGAACACACCGCTCAGCTCTTTTCTGTGCCCCAGCCCCCTAGGTTTCACTACTACCTGCCACACATCTTTATAGAAGGGTGGCTCCGTCGCCACTGATGCCTCCCAGGCTGCTGGTTCTCCGTCCGGCTGTGCCCCTAGTGTGAAGCAGTGGCGGCGCCTGCTCTCGAGGATGAGGCTGCTGAGTAGCAAGTACCAGCTTTCTTGTTCATACTCGTTGTCGGCCACCATCGCGAAGTACTCGTCCTGGGTGAAAAGGGCAATAAGGTGTCGGTACCTGGCATCAGCGCGCTGGCTCACGGAGAAGCACTGGTACAGGATGATCACGCGCCGTGGTGGGATGAGCGTGGGCACCGCAGCCCCAGAGGCGGCCGCCGCTGCAGCAGCCGCCGCGGCGCGGACACTGTGCCGGAACTTCCTGGCGTTTGTGTAGTATTCGAGTCGAGCTGGAGCATCTGCTGTCTCGAGTTTAAGTACGAAGTAACGCTTATGTCCATGCTTTTGCTTCCTCAGGTAGCCGCGTTTGCAGACTTCATCCCCGACGGGGAGGTCCTCCTCTTCGGACTCAGAGTCTGACCGGGAGCCAGTGGCTGTGGAGAGCCACATGGCTCCCGGACAGGATGACCTGGTCCCAATGAGTGCGGTCGGGGTTTCCGAGGAAAGAAGCGGGGTGGTCGCCACTGCTGCTAGAGCTGCGGAGGCTTTGGCTGCTTCAGCTCTCAGTCTCCTAAGCGCTTGGTTGCCAGCAAAGGAGCAACTCGCCATGGTGATGCACGGTGGTTTTAAGGTAAGCGGAGGTGGGGGGGCGGGCTGGAGAAGGGAGGGCTGGGGGAAAAGAGGCGTTTTCTCCCCAGTCTGCCCGCCCAGACCCCTCCCGCCTAGGTCTGGGTCACCGCCCACTTCACTGGGCTTTCAGCAGAGGCAAAACAACACGTGATCATTGCCTCACGCGGCGGTCCGCTCCAGATCCAGCTGCCAGAGCGGTGGAGAGGCGAAAGTGGCCATCAGCAGAGGAGTGGGAGGGGGACAAGGAAGGGGGACCTGGTACCAGAGAGGCAGGGCCATCTTCAAATAGGCAGAGATCCTTTGGGTGAATACAAGGACCTTTGGTTCAAGGCAGAACCGACGGGAAGAAGCAGGGTTCTCTAGCCACACAAAACCTAGTGTGGAGTCCCAGAAGGCTAGGGCGGAGGGTAGACATAAGGGGTGAAGGACAGAGCGGCCAGCCATGGGGCCAGGATAGGTTGCCACAGCCCACATTCATTCGACTGGAGGGGGCTAGAGATGGTAGGAGGGGATGGGGCTGACACAGTGTAGGATGGTTTGTTTGTTTATGTAGGAAGCCAGGTGAACCCTTTGCAAGGCCCTGATTGGTTATAGTACAAGCCAATGGGAGGATCCAGCAAGGGGGTGGCCCTGGATTCATTAATTTAGTGGAAGTGGGGACCTGGTGGGCGGAAGGATGAGGAGTCTTGGTTGGGGTTCCATAGTAAGCTTCTTAATCTAGTGTCTCTGGGTCAGGCGGTAAACAACCCTCAGAAAAAGCTGTTAATGGTGGTGATAAATTCCTGCAAATCCCAGAGCCATGGTGACCCCCTCTGCCAGGAGCCCTCTCTTCTTTTTCTTATTGCTCACATTTTCCGTTGTGATTGCAGTCTACTCTAGTTCCTCCCGCCTCTCACTATGAGCAGTTCTTCTTCGTAGAAAGAGTCAGTTATCTTTGGAAACATGGTATCTACCTGGGTGCTCAGACCTGCTGCACATCCGACTGCACTTGCTTCCTTGCCCTCTCCATTCCTGACAAAAGTCAACAATTTTTAAGACTCAGGAATTACAGAGATGCCTTCAAAACTAACACTATCTGTACACACAGAGTGTATTTCTAGTCCAGGAAACACAGATTCTGTCGAAGTAGTGTTTCTATTTGATGACGACTATGAAAGTACAAATTTGGGAGCCTGAGAAGTATATAGCCATGTTGGAAACAGCCGGACTTACTGAAACAAACAAACAAACAAACAAACAAACAAAAAAACAGGATTGAGCTGTCATGATATACGCCCCCCCCCCCCCAGGGCAGTGCTTTGAAATGGTGCCTTTTAAGGAATTAACAAATGCTAACTTTCTTTTTCCTTGAAGGAGACTGGAAAACTTTACGAAAAACAAAAAGCTCTTATCAGGAACACATGACTTTGAATATATTTTACATCCTTCACTTCAAGAAGGTCTTTGCTTCACTTCAGTTTACAAATTGACATCACAAAAATAAGAACCTACTCCCTCCCTTCTTGGAGAAAGTGCCTGAGTGTAAGTTGTAAGTGTAATTTCCTAAAACTATTTTTCCTGTCCTTCTCTCCACTCTCCTATCCTCTTCTCCTATATCCTCTTCTTCCCTGTCTTGTCCTCCTCTCCCACCTCTTCCCCTCCCCTCATCTCTCTCAATTTCTGCCAAAGCTCTGATGTACTCATCTCAGCCTCTTATAGATAGGGATAAAGACATGTTGAGATGTTGAAAAGAAGGATGGTTGGACAAAAAAAAAATTCTTTTTTCAAAGAGAATTTCACCTTTCCTACAGTAGATACTGCAAAGGGTAATATTTATAAATCTAACAGCAAAGTAAGCAAGGATACAGCATAAAAATATACTCCATCTCCTTTTTCTTAAGAATTCCCTTTGCTTAGAAGAACACGTTAAAATAGATGGCACCTTCATGATGTTCAGGTTCGGAACGGAGGAAGTGGTTTTATTTGAGACCCAAAGATTAGGAACCATCATTAACATGTCTTTTGCTTCCAGCAGTTTATAAATACAGTGTATTCACAGGTGGTAGAAACAACCATGGTTTGGGGAATGGGCTGGAGACCATATGAATAAAGGGCTGAGAGCAGGATGAATGTGAATGAACTGGGGTTCCTACCCACAGGTTTCAGCTGCCTAGTCATGTATGTACAAGATTCAGTGCACTTAGAATCGAAACGATCATGCATATATTAATTTGAAATTTTATGATATTTTGTAACATTCTAAATGCACTGTTTTGCTTCTGATAGAGTTGTAAAAAGACAATGCATTTGAAAATACTGTAACATAACATTTGAAATATATCAAATACATTGAAGTGTTTGTTAAATAAAATTTGCAAAATACTGAACTGATTCAATAATCCTTTTGTCTCTAACGCCTATATATACAAAATGTCTACATAGAGCATTATAGACTTATATATAATTTGTTTTATTATTCTTTTCACTCTGCATTATAAGGAAAATCTTTCTCATAGTTTTATGAATCAGCCTAAACACCATTTTAATAGTAGTATAATATCCCACATAGTAGTGATAAGACAATATATTCTGAGTTCTAAGGTATATTATTGTAATTAATCATTTTTTTCAGTTCTGTAAATAATACTGCCATGAAAATCTTGAATTATGCCTTTAAAATGTTTAAATCATTACTTTTACAAATTGAAGACTAGAATTACTGGCATAAAAATATGTATATTTCATATATTATTTTTTAAGTATTTTATTACTTTACTCTGCAATCACATCATTTGTCACTATTGGATATTCTTAGTTTTAAAAATACTAATAAACAAAATTCTATCTCACTGTTAAATTTTTCATTTTTTTTTTACCAGTATGGTAAAATGTCTATCTGCTATGTATTGTCTTCTGTAAAGTATCCTTTTAATTTCTTTGCTTCATCCATTGGATTCTTATTTTATGTATTGATTAGTTTATATAATAAAGATTTTTAAATTTTGTCATATTTATTACAAGTTTTTTTCCTTCAGCTGCTGATTTTAAAAAAATCTCATCAAACTTGATTTCCTTCTATTCTAAAGAGAGTTGTAAATTTTACTCAACAGATTTTGCAGGTCAGGCTAACAGAGTGCTATCAGAATCCCTTCTAATCATCTCTTTAAGTGATCATATAGCTGACCTTGTATGTTTTTTGAAAGGTTGGTTTTCATGTCAATTAATTATTAGAGAGAATTTACTCTAGATCAATTTATATATCATTCTGAAACAATATGATGGTATTCTCTGGTGTAGGGGGAACCAGTGTATTTTTTAAAAAGGGATTTTTTTTTTTAAGAAACACAGTGAATGGTTAACCATGCTGATCATTTTTTGCTCAACATACATTAGTTGACTACAGCAAAGTGGAATTAGAGCTCTAGTGAGATGTTTCATGCAGGGATTTTTTTTTGTATGTTTCTTACAATAAAAGTGAATCTGGAAGCATGAACCCTGGAGAGCAGAGAGAATATTTCACTAGAATAGCATCATTTTCTTCCCCTTAGGTCAATCAAAGTTCTTGTGTGCTGGAGTTGTTCCAGTACAGAAACTTTTGGGAGAGACTACTATTATTGAATGAAATGCAGCAGATGCTGCAGCTTGTCTAGCATATATTCAAACTTTCATGTTCCTGAACAACTTAATGATATAGAATAGTTGCTTAGGTCAAGTTTCTGTAGGCAAAATAAAGCAGAGGATTGTCACAGACATCAAAATGGTTCAGACAAAAGGTGTTTAGCCTGAGCTTGCCTCTATTTTCCTTTGCCTGTATGCTGTGTGTTTTAGGGTACTTTGTTTGTTTGTTTTTTTGACTTGTTACTTGAGAAAGCCAAAGTTGCTTTGCATGTTCAGTCATTACTACTTTTTAAATTTGGAGTCTGAGCTGTTTGATACACATCTTTTTAAAGTAATGGATGAGAAATAATAACATCTGCAATAATTAATATTGTATCTACTAGTTTAGCTTAGGGAAACCCCACAAGCAATGCCGCTAATATTTTACATCTAGAAAGCAAACAAAATGGATAGACCATTTTGGTATCTTTATCTTTCCAGTGAAAAATACACATTTAAAATGGTTTGCTTTTTAAAAGGTTTTTCTGGGTGTCCTATTATTAAAAAGTAATCATTTGACTGTCTAGTCCTCATAGTAAAAATTTACTCTTCCATTATCTACATGATTATTGATATTCAAATTGTAAAATAAAAGTAGCTAATTAAAATGTGAATTTACTTAACTGAAAAATTAAACTGTTGCATCAAATATGAATACCAAGAGCCATTATTGAAGAGAATAAAGCATAAAATCTACCAGCATAACGGAGCTATTATTCTTGTCCAATGTACAAATTATGCCATAGTTATTATCTTATCTTTATGAGGTAATGTCCAATTGTGAAGCTCAAAATGTGGTAGGACTCATGATGCTCAAAAATGACGATAGTGATACTGATTAATTTTTCTGTTTCAACATAAACAAAGATATACATGATGAACATGCTTTCTCCACTAAACAGACATAAGGGCTCTTGCCTCCCTTAGCAGATGATGGCTCTGCCTCTCAGGGTTTTGTTTTGTTTTCCTCAAAACCTCTTCTGAAGAAAACAAGTCCTTGCTATACACAGAACAGGCCTATTTGCTACTTTTGTTTCCTAGCAGTCAGTGGCTAAAGTAATTAGACAAATATGTGGTTTAAATAGGCTCCTAAAGCTACCTTGCTATCTTAAGTCAACTGAAAATTAACTCTGTTAACAATTAGGCATCCCTTTCCACCTCCAAAAGAGACAAAACTTTATTTGTACATTACTTTTAGTAAGTTCATTAAATGTCAAAACAATGAAATAGGATAGATTTCACATAAAGTTAAATGGTTTCGCACTCCATATTTTGTGTAACTTTGCTACAAAGGAATAATAGAAAATGTAGTGTTATACTGTTTCTTACTGTTAAAATGCATAAAACATGAATTCATATTCTCCCACTTGTCTTCAAAAGTTACAATATTTCTTCAGCAAGAAAGATTATATTGTGGCTAACGTATTCCTGTTTTTACTTTAAGATTCATGATTAAATGTATGGTTTGTAAGTTTTATTTTTATTTTGAGAAAAATCATGCCCAGGCTGCCATTAAACTCCCAGTTTCAAGTGGTCCTCCTGTGTCAGCCTTCTGAGTAGATGAGACTACAGCTATGGACCTAGTTTGAGCAATTCAAATTTACAAAGCAAATATCACAGACCTGCATTTTGTTTTAAATGTTAAGGAAAATATATGAAGAGAATATACTTTAGGTTTAATGTGGATTGCTCTTTCTCGCATGATTCTGTAACTACCAACTAGGTGTTATCCTTCCATTTCCCTTTAATTGGCAACTGACTTCTTCAGTCTACATTTTCCTATGTGTCACTGTCATCATAAGACTCCCTGCTTAAAGATATGTGAAAGACTCTTCTGCATTTCTCATAATACAAATTGTTAAGTCTACTATTACATTGTTCTCTTTCTACTAGGACCCAGTCAGCCCACATTCTTGTCCTCTGTGTATAAAATTCAATTCATTCTCTATTAATTTATAACCCATTAAAATTTGCTTCTTATTCTGTTAAGACATAGAAAACTGTCCATGCTTTCAGGTAGATTTGCTTCCTGTAACACATAGTATTTAATTTATGCATTTCCACCTATACATGGGTTATTTCTCCTGTCTATAATGCCTTCCTCCCTTCCGCAACTGATAATTTTATTTTTCTATATTTATTATTTATTATTATATATTACAATTTATTCACTTTACATCCCGGTTGTGGCACCCTCAATCCTATTCTGCCAATCCCACCCTCATTCCCTCTTCTCCCCCTATGTCCCTCCCCTAGTCCACTAATAGTGGAGGACTCCTGATTTCAGTGGGATTGATTTAAGTTTCTCTCCATTAATTTGGATGTTGGCTATAGGATTGCTGTATCTTGTTTTTTACTAAGTTTAGGTATGTACCTTGTATCATTGATCTCTCCAGGACTTTAAATATGAACGGGTGTTGTATTTTGTCAAATTATTTTGCTTTTTCGGCATCTATGGAGAAGATCATGTGGTTTTTCTCTTTCAGTGTGTTTATAGGGTGGATTATATTGACAGATTTCTGTATTTTGAACCACCTCTGCATGACTGGGAAGAAGCCTACTTGATCATGGTGGATGATATATTTTTGTCTTCTTGGATTCTGTTTGCAAGTATTTTATTGAGTAGTTTTGTGTCAATACTCATATGAGAGATAGGTCTGTAATTCTCTTTTTGTTGATGTTGGGTCTTTGTATGGCATAGATATCAAGGTTACTGTGGCTTCATAGAATGAGTTTGGTGATATTCCTTCTGTTTCTATTTTGTAGAAATCTTTGAGGAGTATTGTCATTAGCTCTTCTTTGAAAGTCTGGTAGAATTCTGCACTGAAAACATCAGGCCCCGAGATATTTTGGCAGGGAGACTTTTGATGACTGCTTCTGTTTACTTTGAGGTATAGGACTCTTTAATCTATTTACCTATACTTGGTTTAGCTTTGGTAACTGAAATCTATCAAGATAATTGTCAATTTCATTTAGATTTTCAAATTTTGTGGCATATAGGCTTTTGAAGTAAGACCTAATGATTCTTTGAATTTCCTCAGTATCAATTGTTATGTCCCCCTTTTCATTTCTGATTTTGCTTATTTGGATAGTGTCTCTCTGCCTTTTAGTTAGTTTGGCTAAGAGTTTGTTTATCTTGTTGATTTTCTCAAAGAAGCAGCTCTTGGTTTCACTGATTCTTTGAATTGTTTTATTTGTTTCTAATTTATTGATTTCAGCTGAGTTTGATTGTTTCCAGCCATCTACTTCTCTTAGGGTTTTCTGCTTCCTTCTTTTTTCTAGGGCTTTCAGCTGGGCCATTAAGTTGCTTGTATGAGATTTCTTAAACTTCTTTCTGATGCACTTAGTGCTATGAACTTTCCTCTTAGCATTACTTTCATTGTGTCCCACAAGTCTGGATAAGTTGTGCCTTAATTTTCATTGAATTTTAGGAAATCTATAATTCCTTTTTTTTTTATTTCTTCTCTGATAAAGCTGTCTTTGAGTAGCGAGTTGTTTAGTTTCCAAGCATGTGCAGGCTTTTTGTTATTTCTGTTGTGGTTGAGGTCTAGTTTATGGCCATGCTGGTCTGATAAGATACAAGGGATTATTTTGATCTTCTTGTATCTGTTGAGGCTTGCTATGTTTCTGTCTATATGGTCAATTTTGGAGAAAGTTTCGTGGGATGCTGAGAAGAAAGAATACTCTTTTGAGTCTGGGCGAAATGTTCTGTAGACATCTATTTGATCCATTTGATTTGGGTCATTATTTCCCTATTTAGCTTCTGTCTAGATGATCTCTCCCTTAGTGAGAGTGGAGTGTTGAAGTCTCCCACTGTTAAGGTGTTGGAATGGGTGTGTGGTTTGAACTTTAATAATTTTTTCATTTACAAATGCAGGTGCTCTTGTATTTGGAGCATAGATGTTCAGGATTGTGATATCCTTCTGGTGGATTTTTCCTTTGATGAGAATGAAGTGCCCCTCCTCACCTTTTTTGAATAAATTTGTTTGAATGTCTATTTTATTAGATATTATGAAAGGTACTACAGCTTGTTTTCTTGTTTGCTTAAACAATCTTTTTCAAGCCCTTTACCCTGAGGTAGTGTTTATCTTTGAGGCACAGGTGTGTTTCTTCGATGCATGGAAAGTGTTCAATCTTGTTTCTGAAACCATTCTGTTAGTCTGTGTCTTTTTTTTATTCATATAGATTTTTCAATTAGATTGTTATTTTTATATTAATTACAGTTTATTCAAATTGTATGCCAGCTGTAGCCCCCTCCCTCATCTCCTCCTATGCCTCTTTTGAGGTTCAAGGATAGGGGAGGTCCTCCTCCCCTTCAATCTGACCCTAGCTTATCAGGTCTCATCGGAACTGGCTGCATTGTCCTCTTCTGTGGCCTGGCAAGGCTGCTCCACCACTGGGGGAGGCAGTCAAAGAGCTAGCCACTGAGTTCATGTCAGAGACAGTCCCTGTTCCTCTTACTAGGGAAACCCATTTGGATACTGAGATGCCATGGGCTACATCTGAGCAGGGGTTCTAGGTTATATCCATGAATGGTCCTTGGTTGGATTATCAATCTCAGAGAAGAACCCTGTGCCCAGATATTTTTGTTCTGTTGCTCTCCTTGTGAACCTACTGTCCCCTCCATATCTTTCTATCTCCCCTTCTTTCCTAAGATTCCCTGCACTCTGCCCAAACTTTGGCTACGAGTCTCAGCATCTGCTTTGAAACACTGCTGGGTAGGGTCTTTCAGAGGCCCTTTGTGGTACGCTCCTGTTCTGTTTCCTATTTTCTCCTTCTTCCAATGTCTGTCCCGTTTGCCTTTCTCAGTGAGGATTGATTATCTTACCCAGTGCTAGAAGGACACACATCTTTTTATTGGAGAGTAGAGTCTGTTGATGTTGATAGATATTAGTATCAAATGAATGTCAGTTTCTTTTATTGTGGAGGTGTGGTGATACTGTGTTTCTGTGCTCGTTTTCTTTTTAATGTTTTGTTGTGAAGTTATCTATATCCTGTGCTTTCTTGGGTGTAGTTGATTTTATTAGATTGGAGTTTTCTTTCTAGTATCTTCTGTAAGGCTGAGTTGCTGTGTAAATATTGTTTAATTTTGTTAGGACCTGTTTTGTTTTCTCCATCTGTGTTGACTGAATATTTTGCTGGGTATAGTAGTCTGGTTTGAAATCTGTGTTCTCTTAGAGTGTGCATGACATTTGTCAAAGCCATTCTGGCTTTCATAGTTTCTTTTTTTTATTAATTACACTTTATTCATTTTGTATTTCCCCATAAGCCCCTCCCTCCTCCCCTCCCGGTCCCACGCTCCCCCCCTTTCTGCATGCATGCCCCTTCCCAAGTCCACTGATAGGGGAGGTCCTCCTCTCCTTCTTTCTGATCTTAGTCCATCAGTTCTCATCAGAAGTGGCTGCCTTGTCAGGGTTCTAGGTTATCTCCACAGATAGTCCTTGGTTGGAGTATGAATCTCTGGGAAGTTCCCTGTGTTCAAATTTTCTTGTTCTGTTGCTCTCCTTGTGGAGTTCCTGTTCTCTCCAGTTATTACTATTTCCCACTTTTTACATAAAATTCCATTCACTCTGCCCATCAGTTGGCCAACAGGCTCAGCATCTGCGTTGACAGTCTGCACTGCAGAAGCTTTCAGAGGCCCTCTGTGGCAGGTTCTGAGGTTGTTTCCTGTTTTCTTCTAGCTTTCAGAGGCCCTCTGTAGCAGGTTCCTGGGTTGTTTCCTGTTTCCTTTTTCTTCTGATGTCCATCCTCTTTGCCTTTCAGGATGGGGATTGAACATTTTAGTTAGGGTCCTCTCTCTTGCTTAGTTTGTTTAGATGTACAGATTTTAGTGGGTTTATTCTATGTTGTATGTTTATATGAGTGAGTATATACCATGTGTGTCTTTTGGCTTCTGGGACAACTCATTCAGGATGATCCTTTCCAGGTCCCACCATTTACCCGCAAATTTCATGATTTCCTTATTTTTCATTGCTGAGTAATGCTCCATTGTATAGATGTACCACAGTTTCTGCATCCATTCTTCAGTTGAGGGGCATCTGGGCTGTTTCCAGCTTCTGGCTATTACAAATAAAGCTGCTACAAACATGGTTGAACAAATGTCCTTTTTGTGTACTTGGGCATATGCCTACGAGTGGTATGGCTAGATCTTGAGGAAGCGCTATTCCTAGTTGTCTGAGAAAGTGCCAGATTGATTTCCAGATTGGTTGTACAAGTTTACATTCCCACCAGCAGTGGAGTAGGGTTCCCCTTTCTCCACAACCTCTCCAGCATATGTTGTCACTTGAGTTTTTTATCTTGGCCATTCTGATGGGTGTAAGGTGAAATCTCAGGGTTGTTTTGATTTGCATTTCCCTAATGGCTAATGAGGTTGAGCATTTCTTTAAGTGCTTCTCTGCCATTCAATATTCCTCTACAGAGAATTCTCTCTTTAGCTCTGTTCCCCATTTTTAAGTGGATTACTTGGTTTGCTGCATTTCAGCTTCTTTAGTTCTTTATATATACTAGATATGAGTCCTCTGTCAGATAAAGGGTTGGTGATGATTCTTTCCCAATCTGTAGGCAGTTGCTTTGTTTTGATGATGGTGTCTTTTGCTTTACAGAAGCTTTTCAATTTCATGAGGTCCCATTTATTGATTGTTGCTCTTAGAGCCTGTGCTGTTAGTGTTCTGTTCAGGAAGTTTTCTCCTGTACCAATGAGTTCTAGGGTATTCCCCACTTTTTTTTCTAGCCGATTTAATGTGTCTGGTTTTATGTTGAGGTCTTTGATCCACTTGGACTTCAGTTTTGTGCAGGGTGATAAGAATGGATCTATTTTCATTTTTCTACATGTAGACATCCAGTTGGACCAGCACCATTTGTTGAAGATGCTATCTTTTTTCCATTGTATGGTTTTGGCATCTTTGTCAAAAATCAGGTGTCCGTAAGTGTGTGGGTTTATTTCTGGGTTTTCTGTTTGGTTCCATTGATCCACCATTCTGTTTCTATGCCAGTACCATGCAGTTTTTAAAACTGTTGCTCTATAGTACAGCTTGATATCAGGGATGGAGATACCTCCAGAAGATCTTTTATTGTAGGGGATTGTTTTAGCAATTCTCGGTTTCTTGTTATTCCATACGAAGTTGAGAATTTTTCTTTCCAGGTCTGTAAAGAATTTTGTTGGCAATTTGATGGGAATTGCATTAAATCTGTAGATTGCTTTTGGTAAGATGGTCATTTTTACTATGTTAATCCTGCCAAGCCATGAGCATGGGAGATCTTTCCATCTTCTCATATCTTCCTCTAATTCTTTCTGTTGAGAAGTCTGGTGTGATTCTGATAGTTCTTCCTTTGTATGTTACTTGGCCTTTTTCCCTTGATGCTTTTAATATTTTTCTTTGATCTGTAGATGTAGTGTTTTGACGATGATATGACATGAAGAGTTTCTTTTCTGTTCTAGTCTATTTGGTGTTATTTAAGCCTCTTGTGTGTTTAAGGGCATATCTTTCTTTAAATTGGGAAAATTGTCTTCTATGATTTTCTTGAAAATATTTTCTTGACCTTAGACCTTGGAATCTTCTTTTTTGCCTATTCCTATTATTCTTAGATATCATCTTTTCATGGTGTCCTTGAGTTCTTTGATGTTTTGTATTTGTAACTATTCCAATTTTATTTTTTTTTCTTTGAGAGATGTATCAGTTTTTGCAACTGTATCTTCAGCACCTGAAATTCTCTCTTCCATTTCTTGTATTCTATTGGTGATGCTTACCTTTGTGGTTCCTGGTCACATCTCTAAGTCTTCCAACTCCAGGCTTTTCTCTGTTTGTGTTTTCTTTATTAATTCTAATTGTTTTCATGTCTTGCATCATTTCCTTCATGTTTGAATGTGGATTCCTGTCTTTCCATGATGACATCTATTTTTTTTTGTTCATTTGTTTATTCTTTATGTGCCTCTAAAAACTTGATAAGCAATGATTTTTAAATCATTTTCCTGTGTTTCCGGTGAATTAAAATATCCATTAATTTTGGGGTTTGCTGGTGAAGCCATGATGTCAGATTTTTTGTTAGATGTGTTCTTAAGCAGGCCTCTAGCCATCTGATGGTCCATAGCCCCTGCTATTTGTTCTAGGAGCCTATACTGTAGACTGCGTCTGTCTGTCTCTTCAGACTGGAATATTCTTCAGCAAGATAGAGAGGTCCACAGGTTTGAGAGTTGGTGTTGGTGTTTTAGATGCAGCTAAAGGAGAAATGTTGCAGGCACATGGGCACAAGCATAGGAGTTGCATGGAAGTGTGCTTGCCTGGAAGGGTGGAGTGTAAAGAAGAATATTAACAACAGGCTGTGGTGTAGGAGTGGTTCTAATGTGCAGTGTATGTGTGCAGGTGGCCCACAGGCCTGCCTTGGTATTATGCTCCAAGTGCTCAGATCTGTCTGGGCTGTACCATATTGGCTCCAGAAATTGTTTCCAGGAATCGTTTGGCTGGACTCCACTGGGAGACCCACTGAACAGGGGCTTCAGTGTTGAGAAGGCTGTCCTAGGGATACCTATATTACCCACAGTGGGGATGTGGGTGGGAGGGATCTGATGGGAGCTAGAGTCAAGGGAGCCCTGAACTCTGGCTCTGTAAGCACTCCCTCACAGGCATATGTGGAAAGTGCAGAGGGCCTTCTACACCCACTTGCAGGCATAAGCAGTAAGCTCAAAGAGCCCACAGTTTTCTACTAGCAGATTTGGGTCCCCTGTTTTTCTGTTAGAGTAAGGAGGCACCCCATATCTGGGGTTATGCCCTTCCTGCTGCTGCCACTGAGAAGCCACTAGAGCAAACAATGGTGCAGCTGATAGTGTAAGGGGAACATTGGCCTGAACCATCATTTTTTTAAGACCAAAACTGTTGTAGTCACATATACCTATGTATCATACTACCTAAAAGAGTGGCTTCCAATTACCAATACATGATTGCTTCAGATATGGAAAGAAACGAAAGCATATGGGAGGTATGGAGCAAAGAGACAGGAAAAGGAAAGAAAAGAACAGAAGGGAGAAGGGGAGAGGGAGAAAAGAAATACCTCAAATAGACTGAAATGTTCAAGTCAATTTTGGCATGTTTTCTGTGACTTAAACTTTACTTTCCAATCTCTTCCTCCACAAAGGAATCATTCCTATTTTCTTCCTTCATCTCTCACAGGGTAGTGGATATTTTGTACACATGTATTTTTCCATATTGAAATCATTGTCAAAAGCCTATTTGTACTCCTATATTTTCTTTCCATTCTAAAGGTCCACTAGGGAGCAAAGAAAAATTTCAAACCCAGCACTGAAAGTGATAAATGTAAAATTAATACTGGTCATAAGCCTCCATTAAGGAAAATCACTTATGTATTCTCAACACCATTATTTTTCTTCTCCCATTCTCACACTAAAATGCAAACTCCATGTCTTCCCTTATATTTTCTATGTATGTTCCTTATGCATTCCCAGTGCTAAAAGTTGCCCAAGCACACAGTTGAGATCCTCAATAAATACTTATTGAGTGAGTAAATGAAAGTGAAAATGATGTCTGTTGAAGCTCAAATAGAGAAACTTCAAGGACTGGAAGTGTTCTTGGAAGTGATTCATTTCAAAAGCTCAACAGAAATTTTCATCAATGTGTTTAATTAACTATGCTTTTGCTAAACAAGACCATTTGAAAATATTTCCATATATACATTCTAAATCTGTTTCAAAATTCTTTTTATTTTCCCATTTTGTCTGCTTTCTTCCTACTACATTTTCAAAGCAAATATGCAGAAAAAATTTCCAAATACTATGATTTACATGAGTTTCTTTTTGCAAATCTATAAATTAAATCAATTCTTTCTTTCTTTCTTTCTTTCTTTCTTTCTTTCTTTCTTTCTTTC
>NW_026589137.1:11773715-11784521 GCF_907164565.1 Psammomys obesus | reverse complement strand
TTCTTTCTTTCTTTCTTTCTTTCTTTCTTTCTTTCTTTCTTTCTTTCTTTCTTTCTTTCTTTCTTTCTTTCTTTCTTTCATCACTTTACAGCCCCCTCCATCAGCAATTATTTATAATGTTTCTGACAGTAAAATGTGTTATACCTTCCAAACAATCCCCTTAAGAACTGTTTTTGAGAGTCTGAAGAGACTGTAAGAATCTTCCAGAGGACCCAAATTCAGTTCCCCGAACCCCTGACAGGGATCTCACAATAGGTTGTAACTCCAGCTTCAAGTGGATCTGAAGCCTCTAGCTTCCACATATACCTGTACTCCTGTGTACATACTCATACATGTACACATATACATAATCAAAATTAATAAAAATAAATCTTTTTGAAAGGAGAGCTGCTCTCAAAATACAATTCTGTTAAGTTTCTCTGTGGAGTCTGATCTTCAGTTCTAGAGGATTGATTATAGACGTTAAGCACTCTTCAGTTGCCTGTAAGTGGGTACTTTATCTTTCCAAATATTTTTAAGCCCCCTTTTCTGAGGACAGGCAATATGTTTCTTATCCCCTCCATCATTCAAAGGTGATTAAAGTTGAATAAATAATTTTACCTAAATTCAAAATGTTATCTATGGTGATGAAACCAGATATAATTTTGTGCAAAAGATGAAATACCAGGTTATTGAGTACACTTCTTGCTATTTAGGATTATTGTAGTTGACAGTCATTGTTAGAGATCACATTTTGTTTAAGCTTGTTAATCATTTTTCCTTGTCAAAACTTCTATATGAAGTATATTAAAATGGCAACAATATTATATGTTATAAATATTATATGATTATAAATACATTACAGAGTATATTTATAATATTTAAGTTTTTCCCTTAATGATATGTTCCTTTAAATGCACCATCAGGGAGGATCATGAACTGTTCTCTAAAGAATGTGATTTTAGTTTAGGAGTTGGGAAGTGAAATATATATGCATATGCATTTCCCTGAGGGGGGAGCAGCCTTACCAGGCCACAGTAGAGGACAATGAAGCCACTTTTGATGAGAACTGATAGACTAAGATCAGAAAGGAGAGGAGAACCTCCCCTATCAGTGGACTATCAGTGGACTGATAGGGGAGGTTCTCCTCACCTTCCTTTTCATCCTAGTCTATCAGGTCTAATCAGGAGTGGCTGCATTGTTTTCCTAAGTGGACTGGCAAGGCTGTAACTCCCTGAGGGGGAGGTGATCAAAGAGCAGGCCAATCAGTTCATGTCAGAGACATATTTTAAGGTCTACCTGAAGATTTTTGTAATATGATTCTCCTGCAATCTTCAAGGACCTGAGGACACTCCAAAAGTGACTTGTATAAAGTGAGAAATCTAGATTGTATCGTACTTCATCGTATACGTGGATATTCAACCAAAAAAAGAGAGTTAACTGTTGTCTTAAACAATTCTATTCTATAATTTTTGTACTCCATGTCTCTATATATGAACACCACACATATATGGGTTTAGAGTAATTTATTCTCATCAACAAAACTGTAAACTTCTTGGGGATAGAGATAATCTCTTGTTCCTCTTCCATTCTCCTAGTGTGGCTTAGATCTGTAGTCATATGACAACTTGTTTGATTTTGAAATGCATATATGTCCTATTCTGTTAGCTCCTGATTCATTTGTCTCATCACTGTTATATCCAGAAGAACATGCTAGAGAATATAAGCTCATAAGGATGTCTAGTTTTATGATATGTACATTTTAGAGACACTTATAATCAATAATTTTGTTTTAGGTTATTTGCACAATAAGAGCTGTTTAAAATGTAAATATTATAGCATGATGTAATTTAAGAAAACTTTTTAAAAAATAATGTTTACATAGCAAATTTAAAAGGTTTCAGACATCTGGGTGAATATTTGGTCAGAATCACTCTGCAAGCTCTTGCTAAAAGTAACAAGAAGTCATGACTGTGCAGTATTTGAGAAATGTATTATTTTTAATATAAATTATTTTATGCTGTATAATGTTTATGTGAATTGAAAGTCTAAGATGTTAAAATGTAGTCATTCATGACATTTGGAAAAAGTATAGATACTTGGGGCAGCTGCATTGCATTGTGTCCTTCTGCCTGTACTTCTTCAGCTATGGCAAAGTGCCAGTATTTCATGAGGATTGTACAAGTATTATTTGGCTTTGTTTTATGTTTTGGAGTACTCACCCACAAGTTCTCATCTTTTATGGACGATGATTAGCGCTTCTCTCAACCTTCATCAGAGAAGCTTCTTTTTGAACTAGGTGGTAACTAATATAGAGACCCACAACTGGTCAACATGCCTAGAATAAGAGTCTGTGGAAAGCTTACCTCCAAATAGGATTTTGTGTTACACAAAATCAAACCAACAAAAATCCCATAATGAATGGGGGAGGAGCTCTTGAGAAGCAAGAGAATTGATGGCTTCTAGGGAAGCAGTTTTCTTCAGGCAGACAGCTCTAGAGAGGCTATCCATGCTTTAGCAGATAGTCTCACACCCATGCACATTCAGGTACTATTAAGTGGACTGGGGTCGGAGCTAAGAAAACAAAAGAAACAGCAACAACAACAAAAAGAAGAGAGAATAAGTCTGGTTTGCAGAAAGGGATAACAGAGAAGGTGGAGGAGGGAGAATGGATGGTAGATTTGATCAAAACACATTATGTGAAAATAGGAAATTCTCAAACTAAAAAAAAATTGAGAGGTTAGTCATGTGCTTTCAAATGTTTCTGACATACATTGAAAGAACTGGTATATTTTCCAGTTTCTATGTATTCAAATTGCTCCGTATTTTGTACCACCAGCAGATTTGGGTACAAATCTTAACATTTTCTATTTAATTTATACCATTTTATTTGATAGTATACGATAATTGCATCTTTTCCCCCTTCTTATTTCTCCCTCCAAACCCTCCCACATACTCCTCTAGCTCTTTCTCAAATTCATGGCTGCTTTTACTTTCATTGTTGTTGCATATATATGTTTATGTGTGTGTAAATTATGTGTATAAATGTATGTGTATGTATATGTATATATTTGCACATATATATTGCTCAGTACATAAGTGCAACCTGTTCAATCTGTATAATATTACTCATATGAGTATTTTCAAGGTTGACCATTTGGTATTGGATAACCAATTGATGTGCTCTTCCCTGGGGTAGACTGTTTTCCACCCTCATCATTCCTTAGCTGCCTGTAGTTATTTCTGTGGGTTTGTGATCTCATGAGCTTTCTTGTTTCCATGTGAGCATATCTATTATTGCTGTCCTTTTTCAGCTCATGTTAGGCAGCCATAATGCTGAGGACTCATGGATGTAACTTCTGACATTTCTAGTATTCATAAGTCCACAGCAACCAAATCAAGATTGTAATAGTTGGAGATCTGATCCTAAGAAAGACTCTCGGGTACAACAGGGAAAGTGTCAGAATGTGAGAGAGAAAAAAGATGAAGAAATCAAAGCTAAAAGAACAGAAAGTGCTTTGCAGGCTTAATAAGAATCCACTGGAGGAGATAAAATAATCAATTTGCTTTTTTACAAAAGGTCACTTTCTAAAGCACCCTTTGAGCAGTAATTATAGCAGATAAGTTTTATGGGGGTACTTAAAAGCTTCCTAGTCCTGTTCACATACACCGTTTTTCCACATCCTGTTGCACACAACATTTTCCCTATGAGGTAGAAAGAAAAGTTCACAAAATGTTGAATTTAGTGAGGACATACAGTCAAGAGGCACTGGGTTCACCTGACTCCAAATCATGTACTCTCCATTCCTCCCCTTTGCATACCAATCATTTCACTGCTATTCAACTTTCCACTTAATGTTCTAATCCATTTTTGAAACCTTCATCTCAAGAAGAAAGGACAAAAGAACTCTCTAGGATGCATTTAATTTTTCTTAGCAGGAAAAAAAATAGTCCTATGGATTAGAGAAAAAGTTGAGTGTTCCACTTAGGGGAAATCATTTTCACAATGGATTTTTTTTTTTTTTTTTACAAGATGAGCTGCACTCAGTGTAGCTAATGCTGTTTTCCAGAACTTTGATTTTCAGACATGAAAAATATGATACAACAAAGTAGAAAAAGGTTAAGGTAGATGTACAGCAAATAGGGTACAATAGTTAATGCAAGTAAACACTACAAAATGGAACGCTCTTTCCAGTAAGTCAAATGTAACCAATTACTAGAGAATGTTTTCCATAGAGACGGTTTTAATAATAGCTATATCTAAACAAAAAGCCATGTCTTCAAAAACATACACAAAAACATGGGACATGATTTGGGAACATACAATAGTATTATTTCTCAACAAGGTTGCATCTATCTATAAGTACACAATGAATGAACTGAAACCTAATCAAATTCATTTGCTTTGTGATCATCATGATTGATGTGGAAAATCAAATGACTGAAGGAAAAATAACAGTCAGCATCCATCTTGACAATAACAGAAATGAACAAAGCCACCCTACGTAAGTCAGCAAGTAAACAAGTGCACCTGTGGCTCTGGCTACATGCTCCAAAATAGTTTACATGCTGTGGGTGGGCGAGACTGCAGGAAATCAGAAGACACAATTAATGCTGTATAATCTTGTGGTCACAAGTTTCAAGTATATAAGTTATAAAAACTGTATAAATACAAGTTTGTCATAAAAGTGCCCTTATACCTTCAGTATGGATTCAGAGATTGGTATGAACACCAGGGAGAAAAATTAACTTGCTTATAAAATATTGGAACTGTTGATTAGAAAGAGGGTTGTACCAGTTTACATTCCCACCAGTAGTGGAGGAGAGTTCTCCTTTCTCCACAACCCCTCTCCAGCATGTGTTGTCATTTGAGTTTTTGATCTTAGCCATTTTGATGGGTGTAAGGTGAAATCTCAGGGTCGTTTTGATTTGCATTTCCCTGATGGCTAATGAGATTGGAAAGAGAACTATCTGTAGCACATGTTCCTAAGGTTTTACCAACACAAAACATTTCTCTTTTCAAATGGCAACAGTACTTAATTCTTTCTTTTGAAACCATTAGATCCACAATTCTTGGCCAGGTACTTTCATCAGAGACAACTGCAGCTCCAGGTGTGCATCATAATCGTCTGAAGTCAATCATGATATTTTATCCCTCTTGCATTAGTGACTTAGAGTGGGCATGTAACTCAAGCCTAAACCAATTACTACATATTACTCCTTAGGGGCTAGTAATTAATTTGAAATAGGTAAAGGATTCAGCCAGATTAAACTACTGCACACTCTCTCAAAAATGCATAGATTGATGTATTCGAGTAGGTAGTATAGTATAAAGAGTCAAAGCATTAAAACCATTTTAACTAAATCACGTTTGTGGTGGAAGGAACCTAAATCAAAGCTATGTGGTCTTTGGTGGTTAGTATGGACACCACTGGGACTAGATTTGAGATTCATAGTTAATATGGATACTTGCTAACATCACTAAATCACTAGACCAGTACTTGTCTAAATCTATGATCTGATGTTTTCCAGTTCAATGAGCCAATACATTTTGTTTATGGTTGGAGACAGCTTAAGGTTACTCCTTTTTTCATTGCTTATAGCCCAGAATCCTGTCTGACAGATGAACACTACAGGAGCTTGTAATAATACAAAGGTCAGAAATAAGATCAGGTTTTGACCAACCATTCATGTGAATAAGACAAAGGATAACCAAGAGAGCTCAGATTACAGAAAAACTTGAGTAACAGTATTTGTTGGGCAATTTGGAGTAATGACTTCTTCCTGAAGAAAAGTTAACGACATGAATGAAGTGGTGGCCTAGCATTATCAATTAGACTGAGGTATGCATTGATGGTAGAGGAAAGAACAAGAACACAGGGAAATCTTCAAATTAAGTCCTATTTAAGAGCTAGGCCTATGAGAGAAATGATGGAAAAAGGAAAATATAAGAGGAGAGGCCATGGAAAACAAGGTACTGCTTAGTAAAATGGACTCTGGTGGGAGATTGCTTGAGCTTGCAGGTAGCATATGCTATTGTTAATTGTTCTCTCCAATACCATAGTCTAGTCACTAATAGTATCACTTCTACTCAAATATTCACATCATTTTCCATACTCTTTTGAATCTTTAATCTCTGACATTGAACTTCTCATGTGTAAAATGGAACATAAAATAGGATCTATTTCTTCATGTCATCCTTTTGAGTTAAATGTGAAAATACTTAAAATGTTCAGAAGAGTGTGTAGCACCCAGTACCATTAATAAATGCTAGCTGTTTTGCAAATATGTCATCAATTCTATGACATACAGAGTAGTGAGTAGTGACTGACTTGAATAATAACCACAAAAATGACAGAGAGGTAGATTAAGAACATGTACAGCCAAGTGGGCATGCTAATGCACACCTGTATTCCCAGCACTTGGAGAGGCAGAGGCAGAATTGCTGTGATTTTGAGGCCAGCCTGGTCTACAAAGCGAGTCTAAGACAGCCAAGGCTACACAGAGAGAAATCCTGTCTCAAAACAAACAAATTACAGCAAGTTTCCTTCACTAGCTGTAGTGAAGCTGAGCAACTTCTTGACCTTTCAAGGAGTCTGTGACTAGTCTCTTGTAAAAATTTTATATTTGGATTACATAATTTTATGGCTGTCTTTAGATCTAATATTTTGAGTTCATAAAATTTAAGTAAATTTCTAGGGAAAATGTTAATGTTAATCTTTTTTCAAAGATTTTTTCAAACATTTTAAAAAATGTTAATCTTTTCTAACATTATTTTCTTCAAATTTGTGATGTAAATAAAGTATAACTATTTAAATGACTTTTTCAAAAGTGTATAATTAAACATAGCACTAGAATGCAAAGCTTCAAAGTCTGAACACCACACTATTTATTATGACCTCCTGTCTTCAAGCTAAAAGTTCAGACATAGCTTTTGGCTACCCTTGAATAAGTATGGTTTTTGTCAATAAAAAAGAAATTGCAGACACAGCACAGTATCAAATGTAATGTAGCATGCATTAATAAGGACTTATCCAATCTTCATGAGGGAAGTAATTATATTGCTGAAGATAAAAAGATCCTTTAAAATGGTGGGCTAAAATAGGAAAAGATAATATGATAAGATAAAAGTTTTGGTATAATGTCATGGGATCCTATAGGGAGTAAATATATCACTGAGATACATTACTGAGAGATTATTACTGAGAGATTATATGTGTTAGCAGTGTTAGCAGTGCAACTGTCCAGTGCATGTATATGATAATAATGAAACCCATGTAGTACAACAAAGCTATATAGTGACAATTATCTTTCTGCTTGGTCAGCCTCAAGTAATAGCAGTTCAAAAGGATAGGCCATTGCACATTTAAATATAAAAACATGATACAATACAGTTGAAGAAGCCCACTGTAAGGCCCCATGTAAACACTGAAAGCCCAAATTTGTTGCCTAATATTTTCTAGCATATTATTTATTTTATGCAAATAAAGGAGTGGAAAATCCAAATTCTCCAGAATCCAAAGAACTTTTGCAATTGAAGGTGACATAGAAAGGCTAGGGCTCTCTTGAAGAAAATGTCATCAGAAATCTTCTATATATTTAAAAAAAATAGAAAATCAATAAAGCAATCTAGGAGAAAAATCTTACTAGTATAGATCCACTGGAATAAAAGAATCTAAAGAAAAGCATGAAAATGGGTCAGGGCCATGGTAGAGGTATAAAGAAAATTGGAAGCAATCTAGGATAACAATTTTTAAATGAACAATTGACATATATAGAAAGCTAAAAATAAGTAAAAACACAATATAAGTACACATAGTTTTGTGGTTTTTCTGGGTTTTAAAGGAAAAACAGCTGAATCAAAATGTAGGCCAGCATGTAGGGAAGGGTGTGTAACAAGATCTTAAGTAGCCTAGAGGAGAAAAACTAGCCACTTAAAATGCCAAGCTCCTTAGACACTTCATAAAGGCCCGGCTTAGATGCACAGCAAAATAATAGTTGCTGTGTATCCTGGATACCATGATCTGTGGATATTCACGTCACTTACATAAAATGGTATAGTATTTGCATATTACTCATGTATTTATTCGTTACTCATACAACATATCATTATGTTTTTAAGGACCTTTAGATTATTTATAATACCTCACACAATACAAAAAAAATTCTTTGTTAGTTATCAGTGTGTTGATCTAGAAAAGACTACCATATTCAACAGTAATGCAATCTTCTTAAGACCTTCAGTCTAAAGTTGGTTGAGGCCAAAAATTTGGCAGATACAGAGGGACAATTTCATTTTGCTGTTTGTATGTTGTTATACATGTACTATAAGCATAACATTAGATATAAAAAGACAACAGGAATTCTGAATGGAAAGAAATAATGTTTTAATGTAAGTTATACAAATAAAGTTAGTAGCTTATATTTATTTCAGAAGACTTCACTAGCATAAAATAAGTTTCACAGTATATAATTCAGGAAGTACTAGTATTTTGAAAAAGTTCAGCTACTCACAAATGCACAAGTCAAGTATTTTATCAGCGAGAAATTATAATTAAGTTTGCATAAAACAAACAGCAACTTTCATGTAATGAGATTTAGTACGCAAAATAAAGAATAAGTATCAAAAGTTTGAGAAATAGCTACAGGGAACACTATAGAAGAGGAATTTACTTTTTTAAAAAATACTGTTAACAAGAAAACAAGAAATATATTTATTATTCTATGTTAGAATAATGTAATAAAGTGTTTCTGTTGGTGTTTTTTAAAATATACTTCAACAAAGTCCAGCTCCACAAGAGTACTTTAGAAATCCACTTCAGAATGATTACAATTATATGCAGTATGTAAAAAATAATTTAACAAACAAAACCTGAGCTATCACCACTTGATAAAGTGGTGGGCCTAGGAGTATGTTTTCAAAAGTCAAAAGAAATCTTAAATACATACACAAATAAAATATTATCTACTTCAAGGACAGTCTAACTAGGTTTTCCTAGTTGGATGATGATAAGGAAATACTTTAAATGAAATCATCTGAGACAAGAGAATTATTATGACTCTGAGGCCAGCCTGGGCTACATGGTGAATTTGAATCCAGTCTGGGTTATAAAGTGAAAGTCTGGGACAGGGCTAAGATGTCAAAATCAACAACATAGGGGTTGCTTGAAAATTACATCATGCAAATGATATATCAGGTGTGAGCCTGTGGCAGTTTAAAGACACAATAAAGCATGGTGTTTTCCTGACTGAGGAAGCTAATAAAGACAATTTATAATAGAACTAAAATTTGCAATAACAAATTACAGACATCCAAATTCCAATAGTTAAGGCAGCAAGTCCTAGTAGTTATCAGGTGTCATTTATTCAAGTGTCTTAAAGAAACTGAAAAGCAAAAGTGTAGTATGGTGACTTGCAGCCATGAATGTTTATCAAAAACATAACTGAAAAGTCTCCTAGATAACCAATATCTACAAATTTAACAAAACCCACTAAAAAAAATCCTTTAAGGTTTTACTTAACAAAATGAATAGAACGAGGGTGAGTCCTGGAATATATGTTGAAGAGCAGGAAGTAAACTGTGAGACATCAACTCCATCTCCCTTCTCTTCTCAAGTCCTCTACCACTTCCTTACATGCAGAAATGCCTCTATAAAATTATGTTTATCTAAAAAAATTTGTATTCTCTGACAAATTTCTATACATAAATATCCTAAAAACCTTGATCTTTTCAGTATTTGTTTATAACAATGACAGGAGTTTACTAAAGATTAAAGAGACAATATATCCACAAAAATGTTTCTGGTTGGGTTGGCATCATTACCACCACTACCATAATCTTGTCAAAATAAATTGAAATCTATTTGGAAACTCACACTTTTCTGGTACTTTATTCTCATATTTCATCACATAAGTAGAGCAACCAAATGTCAGTAAGAATATGTAATATAACTTTAAGGAAGTAAATTCAAAGCTACTTTCAAAGGATATGAGAGTATGCCATTCTCATCAATATTCACATTTCTGTTTTTCTCTTGAATACAGTTGACCTTTAGAGTCACTTTCCATAAACTCCTTTTCATAATTTTGCTGTATGTCAGCTAACAAAAATGACACTTTTTAGATAATATCCTTTTGGTGAATCAAGAATCATTTCTTATATACATAACTAAGTCTTAACTGTTTATGTGCTGAAACAATGCTTTTAACAAGTGAAATTTTATTATAACCTCACCCACGTGCAGATGCATAGCACTAATTGGAAACAGGAGAGAGAGATGCACAAGAGAGGTGGAATTGGAGAGAGATGCAAAGAGGTAATGAGGGATGGATATGATGGATACACATGAAGCCTTTGAAAAGTACAATTAAGTTTAAAATATAAAGCTATCTATAAACTTAGTCAGGTTCCTTCAATAGTGTGACACCATGAAAAACCTAATATTACAAACCAGTAATCTGATGCAATCTTCCTATATTGTTCATATATTTTTGTAATGTCCTTTCACTACAGTCTTTCTCTATTTAATTTTTTGTTTCATTTGTTTTTTCAGATAACCTGTCTATTGCTGAGAGTTGGGTAATCAGAACACACACTATCACTGTGTTGCAATTTATCTGTGATTTTAGATCTAATAGTGCTTATTTTATTAAATGAAATAAAGTCTTCCTGTGTTTGGTAACTATACATTTATGATTGTAATATTTGTTGTTAATTTTTCCTTTACTGGATATAAAATGTCCCTCTGTATTTCTTTTTCATTTCATTTCATTTCATTTCATTTTATTTTATTTTATTTTATTTTATTTTATTTTATTTTATTTTAT